>NC_090298.1:84789318-85107500 GCF_039906515.1 Pseudorca crassidens
CCAAAAGACACACGCTTGCTGAATGGATACAAAAACAAGACACATATATATGCTGTCTACAGGAGACCCACTTCAGACCTAGGGACACATTCAGACTGAAAGTGAGGGGATGGAAAAAGATAATCCCTGCAAATGGAAATCAAAAGAAAGCTGCAGTAACAATACTCATATCAGGTAAAATACTTTAAGATAAAGACTGTTACAAGAGACAAGAAAGGACACTACATAATGATCAGGGTATCACTGAAGAAATTGAAGAAATTGAAGAGGAAATAAAAAAATATCTAGAGACAAATGACAGTGAAAACATGACAATCCAAAACCTACGGTATGCAGCAAAAGCAGTTCTAAGAGGGAAGTTTATAGCTATACAAGCCTACCTCAAGAAACAAGAAAAATCTCAAATAAACAATGTAACCTTACACCTAAAGGAACTAGAGAAAGAAGAACAAACAAAACCCAAAGTTAGCAGAAGGAAAGGAATCATAAAGTTCAGAGCAGAAATAAATGAAATAGAAACAAAGAAAACAAGAGCAAAGATCAATAAAACGAAAAGCTGGTTCTTTGAGACGATAAACAAAATTGATAAACCATTAGCCAGACTCATCAAGAAAAAGAGGGAGAGGACTCAAATCAATAAAATTAGAAATGAAAAAGGAGAAGTTACAACAGACACCACAGAAATACAAAGCATCCTAACAGACTACTACAAGCAACTCTATTGCAATAAAATGGACAACCTGGAAGAAATGGACAAATTCTTAGAAAGGTGTAACCTTCCAAGACTGAACCAGGAAGAAATAGAAAATATGACCAGACCAATCACAAGCAGTGAAATTGAAACTGTGATTAAAAATCTTCCAACAAACAAATGTCCAGGACCAGATGGCTTCACAAGGGAATTCTATCAAACATTTAGAGAAGAGCTAACACCCATCCTTCTCAAACTCTTCCAAAAAATTGGAGAGGAAGGAACACTCCCAAGCTCATTATATGAGGCCACCATCACCCTGACACCAAAACCAGACAAAGATACTACAAAAAAAGAAAAATACAGACCAATATCACTTCTGAATATAGATGCAAAAATCCTCAACAAAATACTGGAAAACAGAATCCAACAACACACTAAAAGGATCATACACCATGACCAAGTGGGATTTATCTCAGGGATGCAAGGATTCTTCAATATACACAAATCAATAAATGTGACACACCATATTCACAAATTGAAGAAGAAAAACCATATGATCATCTCAATAGATGCAGAAAAAGCGTTTGAGAAAAATCAACACCTATTTATGATAAAAACTCTCCAGAAAGTGGCCATAGAGGGAACCTACCTCAACATAATAAAGACCATATATGCCAAACCCACAGCAAACCTCATTCTCAATGGTGAAAAACTGAAAGCATTTCCTCTAAGATCAGGAACAAGACAAGGAGGTCCACTCTCACCACTATTATTCAACATAGTTTTGGAAGTCCTAGCCACAGCAATCAGAGGAGAAAAAGAAATAACAGGAATCCAAATCAGAAAAGAAGAAGTAAAACTGTCACTGTTTGCAGATGACATGATACTATACATAGAGAATCCTAAAGATGCCACCAGAAAACTACTAGAGCTAATCAATGAATTTGGTAAAGTTGCATGATACAACATTAATGAACAGAAATCTCTTGCATTCCAATACACTAATGATGAAAAATCTGAAAGACAAATTAAGGAAACACTCCCATTTACCATTGCAACAAAAAGAATAAAATACGTAGGAATAAATCTACCTAAGGAGACAAAAGACCTGTATGCAGAAAACTGTAAGACACTGATGAAAGAAATTAAAGATGATACCAACAGATGGAGAGATATACCATGTTCTTGGATTGGAAGAATCAATATTGTGAAAATGACTATAATACCCAAAGCAATCTACAGATTCAATGCAATTCCTATCAAATTACCAATGGCATTTTTTATAGAACTAGAACAAAAAATTTTTAAATTTGTATGGAGACACAAAAGACCCTGAATAGCCAAAGCAGTCTTGAGGGGAAAAAAAAGGAGCTGGAGGAATCAGACTCCCTGACTTCAGACTATACTGCAAAGCTACAGTAATCAAAACAATATGGTACTGGCACAAAAACAGAAACATAGATCAATGGAACAAGTTAGAAAGCCCAGAGATAAACCCACGCACCTATGGTCAACTAATCTATGACAAAGGAGGCAAGGATATACAATGGAGAAAAGACAGTCTCTTCAATAAGTGCTTCTGGGAAAACTGGACAGCTACATGTAAAAGAATGAAATTAGAACACTCCCTAACACCAAACACAAAAATAAACTCAAAATGGATTAGAGACTTAAATGTAAGACCAGACACTATAAAACTCTTAGAGGAAAACATAGAAAGAACACTCTTTGACATAAATCACAGCAAGATCTCTTTTGATCCACGTCCTAGAGTAATGGAAATAAAAACAAAAATAAACAAATGGGACCTAATGAAACTTCAAAGCTTTTGCACAGCAAAGGAAACCATAAAGAAGACGAAAAGACAACCCTCAGAGTGGGAGAAAATATTTG
Organism: Pseudorca crassidens; assembly: GCF_039906515.1. Lineage (NCBI taxonomy): Eukaryota > Metazoa > Chordata > Mammalia > Artiodactyla > Delphinidae > Pseudorca > Pseudorca crassidens. The sequence continues at coordinate 84,791,906 of NC_090298.1, forward strand.
CAAACAAATCAAGGGACAAAGGATTAATCTCCAAAATATATTAACAGCTCATGCAGCTCAATATTAAAAAAACAAACAACCCAATGAAAAAATGGGTAGACGACCAAATAGACATTCTCCAAAGAAGACATACAGATGGCCAGGAAGCACATGAAAAGCTGCTCAACATCACTAATTATTAGAGAAATGCAAATCAAAAGTACAGTGAGGTATCACCTCACACCAGTTAGAATGGGCATCATCAGAAAATCTACAAACAGCAAATGTTGGAGAGTGTGTGGAGAAAAGGGAACCCTCTTGCACTCTTGGTGGGAATGTAAATCGATACAGCCACTATGGAAAACAGTATGGAGGTTCCTTAAAAAACTACAAATAGAACTACCATATGACCCAGCAATCTCACTCCTGGGCTTATACCCAGAGAAAACCATAATTTAAAAAGACACATGCACCCCAATGTTCATTGCAGCACTATTTACAATAGCCAGGTCATGGAAGCAACCTAAATGCCCATCGACAGATGAATGGATAAAGAAGATGTGGTACATACATACAATGGAATATTACTCAGCTATAAAAAGGAATGAAATTGGGTCATTTGTTGAGATGTGGATGGATCTAGAGACTGTCATACAGACTTAAATAAGTCAGAAAGAGAAAAACAAATATCGTATATTAACGCATATATGTGGAACCTAGAAAAATGGTACAGATGAACCGGTTTGCAGGGCAGAAATTGAGACACAGATGTAGAGAACAAACGTATGGACACCAAGCGGGGAAACCAGCGGGGGGGTGGTGGTGGTGGTGTGATGAATTGGGTGACTGGGATTGACATGTATACCCTGATATGTACAAAATTGATGACTAATAAAAACCTGCTGTATAAAAAAATTTTAAAAAAAGATAAGTAAGTACTAGGGATGTAATATACAACACGAGTAATATAATTAACACTGTTGTATGTTATATATGAAAGGTGTTAAGAGAGTAAATCCTAAGAGTTCTCATTACAAGGAAACATTTTTTCTTCCTTTTTTTTTTCACTTTAGATGATAGGATGTTCACTAAACTTACTTTGGCAATAATTCCATGATGTATGTAAGTCAAATAATTATGCTGTGTATCTTAAACTTAAAACTTGTATGTCAATTATATCTCAGTAAAACTAGAAGGAAAAAAATTAAGTGATAACAAAAATAAATAAATAAACGTTTTCAATGAGTAAAAAAAAAAGAATATTTAAAGATATAGAGAAATTTTCACATATTGTTAATTGGAGGAAAAGTAAAGTATAAAATTATCACAGTTCTAGTCATAAATGTATCTGTACATTAAAATATGTTTACAAATTATATATTATTTCTAGTTTCTGACAATGTTGAGAACTAATGTTAGTTTTAAATCCTGATACCTTCTTATTAATCATTGTTAGAGAAAATATAGAAATAGAAAACATTGACTTGAAGTACTAAACCAAACCAAACCAATCTGTGAGAAACCTCTGCAAATCGGAATGTTGCCTTGAACTGGTGTGTTCGTGTATACATGTGTGTGTGCATGTGTGTGTGTCCAGAAGGGGACACTGTCTGAAGCCTGAGGTGGAGTTTGGCCAGGGCGTCTGATTGCAGGAGTGATTTTAAGGTCTGATTTTTCCTGATGAAGGTCATTAGCACAAGGTAGGCAGCTGCTGCAGTAAAACCTGACTGACTGACCTACTGCCCTGGGCAGTCTCTCCTTCATCTCAGCCCCTCCAAAACCTTAAGGTTGGTAGATTACAACCTCGACAGGCTGCCTTCTCCAATCGAGCTATTTTTTGAATATTTAAAGACCTTGAACTTTGGTGTGTTTGTCTGGTGGAGTTGTCCCAGGAGAAAAAGAGCAACAGTGATTTTTTTTTTTTGTCTCTTTGGGGTTCTCCACCCTAGAACACATCACCACACCTCTCCTCCTAACATTCTTTGACATTCCTTTATTACACATGACTAGATAGAATAGGTGACATCCCCAGCTGAAAATGAGTACTAAATCAAGACTAAAATAAAGTACATAAAGTGGGAGGTGAAGAAAGGAGCACACATACCATATTTAAATAGTGCTTTTCTGTGCTTGCTGTATTATGGGTGATTTTTGTTTTCATCGTGCTTTTTTTTCAGTTTTTTCTACATTTTCAGCCAAAAGAACAACATGACTGTCTAGTTTATATTACCAGAATAAGAAAGATAAATATTATCTTAAACAAGGTTTAATTTACTCATCTAGAGGATTCGGATAATTCTACATTTTTAAGTTTTTATCGGTACCTCGTAATCCCCTTTAAAAGTACTTGTTTTCTGTCCATTTTTGAATGTCATTTTTAAAAGCAAAAAAAATATGTCATGTCGTATTTGGCAGTCCCCAAGACCACCTTCAGTTTCAGTGATTTAGGATAAGGGCTCACCAAACTCAGAAAAGCTGTTAAACTCATGGATATGGTTTATTTCAGTGCAGGGGTCAGACTGAGATCAGCAAAGGTGAAAGGCACATAGGGCAGAGTCCAGGAGAGAAAAGGTGAGGCTTCCTGTCACCATCTTTCTGTGGAGTTTTGCGGTCAGCGCTTAATCCTTCAGTAACAGTGTGTGACAACACGCCTAAAGTATTGGCAACAAGGGAAGCCAGTACTGTCAACCTGTCACCTGAAAACCTTGGTGTCCAAGTTCTATACTGGGCATTGTTCAGTAGACACAACTGACAACCCACCTGGCTGACTTTAGTTAATTCCCAGCCCCGCCAGACTTCAAATTGATACCTTGTAGCCCATGGTTCCCATGATAAATCACATTGTTAGTATAGAATATCCTGGCATGGCCCAAGGCCTCAGATAAACAAAGACACTGTTATTACACAGGACATTCAAAACTCTAAAGGTTATCTCCCAGGAGCAGGGCAAGGGCCAAACCTTTCTTTTGAGCAGGTTTTGGACACCCCAGGCTTACTGACTTAGTCCTTTCTTGCACATATATAAATCTTGCTTTGCTTGAGATGTGTTGCCAGAAAGAGATGGATGAAGAACAAGGAAATCACACCCAAAGTTAGTGGAATTGTTTGTACCAATAAGCAAAATCCAAAAGATTTAACTTTCAATAGTACGTGATAGACAATATGAAGGAAAAAGAGAACAGATCCTGGATATACAGTGTCTAGGTTTATATAGGTGCTCTACTATTCTCCTAGCTGTATGACATTTTATAAATACTGTATCATAACTAGTTGCCTCAGTTTCATTATGTGATAAATAAGGATATTATTATAACTAATTTGCAGGCTTATTACAAGAGGCAATTGAATTAATACACATATAAAACTTCAACTTGGGCTTCCCTGGTGGCACAGTGGTTAAGAGTCCGCCTGCCGATGCAGGGGATGCGGGTTTGTGCCCTGGTCCAGGAAGATCCCACATGCCGCGGAGCGTCTGGGCCCGTGAGCCATGGCCGCTGAGCCTGCGCGTCCGGAGCCTGTTCTCCACAACGGGAGAGGCCACAACAGTGAGAGGCCCGCCTACCGCAAAAAAAAAAACAAAAAAAAACTTCAACTTGTGTTTGGCAAGTAGCAATAATGTGATAAGCATCAGCTTGTTTTGTTATTAACCAAATGATGATACATACTTATGTCATTTGAAAGAGCCCTGTACCTACTCCCATTGATTATTTTATTTGTCTTCTTAATCAGTTGACAAAAAGTGATGGGGTGAATATATGGATTTCTGTACTTCTGAGAAATTTTCATCCTCCAAGAAAATTCAACACTTTTCTCATTTAGAGGAATAACCACCCTCCTAGCCCAAGTGGAAAGAAGTGATACATATTTCTCAATTATTGGCATCCATTTAAGTTCTGATTTTCTGTCTTATGTCAGATAGAAATAATTTTATTATCAAATATTGATAAAATGAGTTTATCATGTGTATAGAGCAAATCCATTGAATAAAAGAACTACTGGGTAAGCTCTTCAACAGGTTGCTATCTGGATGGATCAGCTGCAGCTCTCTGGGGTTTGTTATTTTTCTGTTCAAGATTTATAGTCACAAGAGAGAGAGACTCTGGTTAACACTGGTCATGTGCCCGCTCTTTAGCCAGGAGAGGGCAAGAAAACTTGAAGGACAGCTCCGCCAATTCCCCATCTATCATGGGAGGGTAAACTCTCTGAAAAAAAACAGAGACACAATTAGCTCACTAGGAAATGGGATGCTATGCTTATATATAGTTTCCTTCATAATAGTAAATGATATTATCCAAAAGTAAACTCCATTAACAGAATAATGTGATGGGCAGATATCAAGTACCCAACTGCCTAGTTTAAACCATGTTTAGATTTTAGAGTACTACAGCAGATGATTTCAAGCTCTTTTGGTAAGAATGTGATACCTAGAGTTGAGCCCTCATCTCAATTTTAAGTATGTTAAACTTGAGAAATTTTTATGCATGCGTAACTCTACTAATTACTTTTACATTATAAATCATGTGCAGAAATATAAACAGATAGGAAAAAATAGAAATTTTAATATTTTCTTCCTATCCCATCTTGGGTGTGTCTCCTGTGTTGGAGACTGGTATAAAGGAGTGAATGTACAATAATACATGAGGTATCCTATGTAAATGCTCTTTTTTCATTTCATCAAAATCGGATAGCATCAAGCCAGTCACAGTCTGACATGTGTCTGAAGGACAAGTGCGTTTCATTGTAGTATGATGGCAGATGCATGTGCAGTGGCGAGGAGTACCCATCAAGCTACTGTATATTTGTTATACAAAGTGGATGCTACTAAAGCATTTGTCCTTAGACCTGAGATCTGCTCCTCAGTAACTTTGTTATGATTCCCCCTAGTGATTCTCCTAAACATTACTTAAGGGTTTATGAGTGCTTTCTCTCCCAGAATGCAGAAGTTTGATTTAGCTTCCACTCCTCTAAATAACCTTCTTCTTTTGTGTCGTTAACAGGTCTGTAAGTCACCATTAACAGAAATAATGTGCTCTTTCCTTTAGCCAGGGGAATTGAATAGTACCTGTGCATCAGGTACAATTGCTCCAGGTTAGCAGTTAGCACGAGGGTTGTCCTTTTGAAAAGAATATACAAATTTTGCACAGCTGCAGGCTCCTGAGGTACTCAGTAGTCTGACCTCCGAATAAGTTTTCTTACATAAAATGTGAAATGCTGTCCTTGCTATTGGAGATTAATGACCAGTTAAGTGGTTAATCTTAGATTTTGAGGTCTATGAATTGTTGGCAATAACTGTTTAGCTGTGTTGTGGAAATTCACAATACAGTCAAAATACATTTCGGTAGATCACTTTTTGGTCCATAGATATATGATTTTATACATTTCATAGCCCATGAATAAACATGCAGGAGTTACTGTTAATAAACCAAACAAATACCACCGACTCCAAACATTTAATCCCTTGTTATTTTTTTTTTTTTTGCGGTACACGGGCCTCTCACTGTTGTGGCCTCTCCCATTGTGGAGCACAAGCTCCGGACGCACAGGCTCAGCAGCCATGGCTCATGGACCCAGCTGCTCCGCAGCATGTGGGATCTTCCCGGACCGGGGCACGAACCCGTGTCCCCTGCATCGGCAGGCGGACTCTCAACAACTGAGCCACCAGGGAAGCCCCCTTGTTATTTTTTAAGATGTCAATAGTATATTCACATATTAAAGTCTTTTAAATTACATAAAGAATATACCGGAAGATCAAAACAGCATATGTCCTTATTACAGTAATACACAGTAAACACATATATGTTTTTTAGCATCCAGTACAAATAATAGATAGTTTTGCCAATATATTAGGCAAAAAGCTAGTATTTTTGACTATCTTGAGCCTACAAAAACAGTACTATCACATGGTTCAATCAAATATATTAGCAAAGTTTTGTGAGTAAAGGCTTTCTGCCAGGACTTCTAAATGGACATGTTACCTCATACCAGTTATTATGAAATTATTTGATAAAGTGGACTTCATCTCAAAGTTCTTAATTTATGTTGACTGAATTTTTGAAAGCAAAAAAATCAAAATATGTTTTGTGCTTAAAATAACTGTTTAATATGTACTAAAATAATACAAACCTACTACTTCTTCAAGAGTTATGAAAGGATAAAACTACAATTCAGATTCTACCTAAAGTACCATAAATTCTAAATCAGTGCAGTTAAGTATAATGGGGACATATTCTTATCTGATGTAATAAAAAGATAGCCAGCCTTTTTTTTTAGACAATGTGTTATATGAGCATTAAAGCCATACATAATTCATCTTCTTTACTTTTTTTAAAAAAACTATAAAATAAATACATTTGTCATAGAAAACAAAACAAAACAAGCCTACTGCTCTGCCTCAGTAAGAATATGAAATAAGCTTTTGAGGTCACATTGTCACATCACTGACTATCCAAAATGACAATGGATAAGATCAAATAATTGATGTACATGTTGCTATTCTTGTATTTTTCTGTGTACATTTCATAGCTTCTACAACTCTTTCTTTATAATCCTCAGATAAGGGATCAAGTTATTATTAAAAACATTTTTGTGACTTTCCTGAGATGAAATAGGTGGCCTACATATGCATGACAATTATAGCAGCATGAGCATGAGGGGACTTAGCAATGTTGAATGTATTCCAATGACAGTCTTTTAAAGAATTCCGTGAGAGTAGTTTCCTCAAAAAAAAGAGAAAGAAATTGCAATAAGAAAAATGAATGAGTTTTATACCTTTTATATATGACCTTAAATAGTAAATAGTAAAAATGTTTAAACCAAATTGAAAATGCAAAATAAGTTGTGGGAATTTAAAGCTATTCTCCCAAAAGCCTTCCTTGAATTAATTGTTTGCCTGATTTTATCATATAATTTATCACAATGGTCAATAATCTCTAATTCATGTGTCTGTCTTACCTTACACAAGACAGGTTTCATCTGTAATTCAACATTGCATATTCCCAATGCCAATCACAGTGCCTGAGCACTCATTAAATATTTATAGAATGAATTGAATGAGGAAATATATTGATATTATATTAAAACAAGGGTATATGTATATAAATTTGAGAGTGTTAGTACCTTTTTTTTCATTAGAATTGTTTCTTTTGGAAAATTATGCTCTGACTTTTTCGGTGTGTTTATCAATTTGTTTTTGTTTAAGAACATATGAAAGGTAGGTTTAAACTGGCAGCAATAAAAACCATTCTTTGTATTATAAATGGAAAGGAAGAGTTTTTGACCTTTTTGTGTCTGTGTGTGTGTGATGATGATGCTGTGACTCCTTATTCCTAACAGTTGTACTTGCAGTGCACTAGAAAGAAAAAAAAAGCAAAAAAAAAAAGCATAGGACCATTGAAAAATTAGACAATTTGGTAAATCATATAATCCTAATCACATAGGAAAGGCTTTCAGTAATACATTTAGAAATCTATTGGCCTTTTGTACACTCTGGCTTATACTTTAGATATAAATTTGCTTGTTGGAGTTTCACATTATATTCCCAAAAATGTCAGTGAATGAATGTATAATAATGTGAGGCCTTATACAACTATGTAACAATATCAGGATACAATAAAACTTATTCCTGACCATCTGCTTAAAATGATTTGAGAACATTATCTACAGATTGTTTAATTTTATAAGTATTTGTACTTATCTTAAATGATTCTCTACCTCTGTACCAAACCTTAGTATAAATATTACACAAAGTATGTGAACTCTGATATTAACTGAATTAATAATCATTTTGAGAATCAATGACAAAATGAATTTAAAAATTGAAAATCAAATGAAAAGTCTTTAAATCTACATTCTGTTTGAGTTATCTAATTATTGTTATTATAGCATATTAAATACTGTCATAGACTCAAGTGATTTGTTCCCCATTTCTATTTTTGAGCTTTCATAACTATCAGTAGTATAATTTTCTTTTTAATTAGAAAAAGTTATATGAAAAAATGTTCCCGTTCATAGTGAGATGAGATACAAATTTGTCTTTTAATTATGTGAAATTTGGGTTAGTTTCTTTGCCTTAGTTGTTTCTTTGAAAGCAGCTACATTCTTATAAGGCTCTACACCCATTAAAGATAAAGTAATGTGAATGAAGTATTTTCCAAAATATATCAATAATTCTCCATTTAAAATACTAAAATTCAAGTGTAATTTATTTCTCAAACCTTGTTCCAACCATCTTTTTTCTTGTCTTCAAGTTAATTTTGATGATGCCTCTATAGACTTTGGTTCAACAATAATAATTTGAGCTGAATTCTATAACCCTCTTGGCAAAGAGGTTAATTTTTTGAATATTCGATCCCCCAAGCAGTAATTTCATAGATATAATTGCAGTGAACCACACCTATGCTATTATTATATTAAAGCTAATTTATGCCATTAGCCCAAGTAAAATAATTCTCTGAGTTAAAAAGCTTAAAGTTTCCTACAAAACATAGAATATTGTTCATACGTGGCCATAGAGATCTACATTGCCATAGAATTTTAAAGCTTGGATAGATCTCAGATATTGTACAGTCTATAAATTTTATTTTTTAGTTGAAAATAAATTGTGGTTCAAGAATGAAAAGTGACCAACACAACCAGAGCAATTGTCTCATTTCTAGTATAGTGCTCATTCTTCCATCCTCAGGTGTTTAATATTTTACTGTATTTTCAGCTAAGCTAAGCTCTGATTTTCTGTGTTTGCAACTAAGCTTTTTCAATTCCCAGTTGTATCTCAAGTGATTCTACTCACATGCTCCTGTTAACATACACTAAGAACATAAAAAACTAAACTTATCTTCTTACACTTCCATATCTGTGTTAATGGCGCTAAGACTTGAAATGACCTTTTACTCTCCTCTTCTATAAAATTATTCACCAAGTATTATAGTAACTAGCAATATATAGTAGGAATAGTTCTAAGTACTTTATGTGTATCATTTGATTGTTTCTCAAATGAATCTCTACATAGATAGTATTATTCTTTCTGCTTAAAAAAGGGGGAAATGATCTTAGATAATAAAGCTTATATTCACAGTTAATTATTAGTTTACCCAGGTTTCAGTGGAGACCATCTGATGTCACAGCTCTCTCCCATGACCACTATAATAATTGTCCCACTAGAGATTTCACTAACATTTTTTGTTTGTCTTCCTTTCCTTTTAGTCTGCTATAATGACTTGATTCCACAGTCATGTATTAGATGCCTGTGGAGGAAGATGGCTGACAAAGATATTTAGAGAAGAGAGATAGTTGACATAATAGCAGTTTGTTCAGGATGATAGATGAGCAAAGAAGAGAAGTGGGTTGCACTTTTTAAAATCTGGCAATCTCAAATTTAAAATAGTGAAATTAAATAAATGCAGATAACACTAAGATGTACAGGATCATCTGCTTCCGGTGATCCTGGATCATGGAGCCAGGACAGTGTTGATGGTTTGATGTCAGGAGCAGACAGTGTTGATGGCTGGGGATCTGGGGCAGGAAGGATCTTGATTTCATCACACTACTAAGGCACCTGATTTAAAACGGTGAATTGTTTATTTCTAGAATATTCGTTTTAATATTTTTAGACTCCAGGTGACCTCAGGTAACTGAAACTGTGAAAAGTGAAACCACAGATAAGGGGGGAACACTGTATTCTTTTTCTGGAATATCACATTTTACAAGCTCCAAGACTTGGCTGGTGTCCTTTATGATTATTTGTGGGGTATTTTTTAATGTACAAACTAGCCATTCACCTTATATTTTTTTTCTGAAATAGTCCTCTCAGCTAAGATTAACTGTTGTATTCAGTATTTCCACCAGTCAACTAACTGAACTTTTGCATCCAGTTGAAACTCTGGGTAAAGCCATAGAACACATACTTATTTAGGGAACTTGTACATGGATTACTGGACATGTCTGAAAGTAGACAAACCAACATGTTTATTCATGCGTCACCTAGTAATGATGCACGTTGTAAAAATTAAAATTTATCTTACAGTAAGTACTAGCGTTAGTCCAAAGCTAAAATATAAATGTCCCTGATGGTTAATGCTTTGATAATATTAGATTATAAGTTACTGAAAAAGAATCTGTGTGGGGAGTTATCTGTTTAATAAAGGTCATTGTTATTATTACCATTATAATAATAATTATTACTAAGCAAATCCCCAAATTCCCCACTCTGATAGCTGCCCTAATTTTTCTCAGACCTTCCCACAGCAGGAGACTTGAGGATACTTTAACATAGGTGAGAATGGGAAAGGAAGTTTCCAGGGGCAATACCTACCATGGTCCAATGTTTTGGGCAAGGGACAAGTTTGTCAACTAAAGACATAAAGTGATTTTTTCCCAAGGAAGTGGTATTATAGTAGTTTTAATACCATTATGTGTTCTGTATTTTGTCTGCATTGTGGATTAAGTTGGATCTTATGAATAATCTTTATAGTTCTAAGTGAATTACAAATAGTGTTTTGAATCTGTCCCTGGGGTGGAGCCTTTCAATATTTGGAGTATTAATAATAATAGCAATAATTTTATATATAAAATTTGGCCCACTCTCAAGAAATTCCTGAAATTATAATCCAAGTTTATCATAAAACTAGATAATCTGCATCTAAAATAGGAATTCCACATTACTGAACTGAATTTTTCAAATTCAGATTATTTTTAATCAAATAAATTATTTAAAAAATATATATGTAGGCTGAAGATTAATAAATGAGTGAGCATGATTTCATAGGCTAGGTGGTAATCAAAATACTTTCTATATTTGTGAGTTTTGCAAATAATACTATATAGTTGTTTGTAGATTTAAAAACCTAATGGGCCTATTTGTCTACTAACTATAATTAAAAATTTAATATTTACTTTATATCTTTTAAGATTGTTATAATCATGTATTGAATGCTAGTATTTCTCCTTTTAATTGAAAGAATTAATAAGATCATTCATCAAGCCTCCCTTCTTATATTCAATTTCAATATACAATCACCACCATATGAGTTTAGCTATTTTCCTTTTCTCTTTCACTGAAAATGTTTTTACACATATTTTTAAATACATGTTGTCCTTTCCTGAATCACTTAAGTTCTTACATACAGACATTACCATTTTCAGGTGAAATGCACATAAGGAAGAATGCCAGCTCATCCAGAACTTGGATTCCTGAGTTTCAAAAATCAAAGATCCTGTTATTTGACTTGATGGAGACTGTATTAGCTGTCATTCACATTAAGACTTTTATTCTCCTACTAGATCAACTCCTGAGGGTTTGAAAATGTAGGAAAATGTGGTTCTGCTTTTGGTACCTTTCAATGCTTGCACACTAGTGGATTGTAGGTTGTGAGAATTTTTAAGATGTTTAAAATACAAATTTTTTTTTATTTTAGTAAACAGTATTCGTCCCAAAATAGTATTCAAACTTAAAACTAATGAAGATTGTTTGAAATCAATGTAAAACATATCCCTTTTAACATAGAGAAAAAAATTAATATGGTAAAAAAGTAAACTAGTGGTCTTTGGATCCACATTGCTTTTACATTCTGATATGTATTCCTGAGATTCCTGAATTAGGTAAGGGGATTGCTATAACATTTTCTATCCAGTATTTCTATTAGTAAAATAAAGCATGTTTCTCTACAGTGTATTAGTTTCTCTGGACTACCATAACAAAAAGTATCACAAACTGGTGGTTTAGAATAACAGAAATTTTTCTATCATGGTCCAGGAGACCATAAGTCTGAAATGAATATGTCATCAGGGTTGGTTCCTTCTGGAAACTCTGAGTAAAGATCTGTCCCATGTTATTCTCCTAGCTTCTGGTGGTTACTGACAGTCCTTGACGCTTGTTGGCTTGTATCACTCCAATCTCTGCCTTCATTGTCACATGGCCTTCCTCTCCTTGTGTCTTCACGTGTCAGTCCTCTTCTTATAAGAACACTAGTCCTTGGATTTAGGGCCTGCTCTAATCCAATATGACTTCATCTTAACCGACTACTTTTGCAATGATCTTATTTCCAAATAAGATCACATTCTTAGGTTCTGAATGGACATAAATTTTGAAGGAACACTATTCAACCCACTCTGGCTTTCTGTCAGAGAGTTTTTTCACTATTGATGACATAATCCACATGAAACTTGGTGCTTAATTAATTAAGTATATTTTTCTCTATCCTGTGATATTCCAGTTAATTCACTTAATTTTAGAGCATCAATGTTTCTATTTATAAACACAGAGGATAATAATTTCTTTATTAGTAGGTCTTAATAAGATATGCAATATAGAAATTTATAACCATTTTGACTAAGGATATTCAATAACTTAATAATATCATTAGAATAAGAACAATTCTCAAGTCTGCTAGTAATCTGTTGTGTGACCTTGGGCAAATCACCTGCCTATCTAAAGACTGCATGATTGATACATAAAGTAAAACCAGTAGCCTATGGGTCAGTTTGATCTATATACATATCTTATTTGACCAGCAGAATAATTTAAAACAATGAATTTGATTTCCTTTATGCAAGATTTTTACTCTCCAGTTAATCACAGTCCTTATCCCTTCCTAAAATGTCATATTGACTACTTCATCTTTAGAACCTGGTGACCCCTGAAGGCATATGAGTTTCCAGCCCTTGAGTTTTCTAACTTATAGTCTCATGATTCCTAAATCATAGATTACTTTCAGAATAATAAAGTCACATTCTGTAACTAGTTTATCACTTTTGAAAATGTTATAAATTCATTTGACTCCTTAAAGGACAGCTATTTAATAGGTATAAAATACTATTATGTTTCTATCTCTTTCTTACTGCTTGAAGTACCACTGTGTATTAAGTGGACATCTTCATTTAGCTTTTCATTATGAATGCTAGATTATTTCTTTGAGAGGTTAAAACTAATTCAGCTCCTACCAGTGGATATGAGTAGTCACAATTGCCTCTGCCCAAGGACACTCATGTAAATCAAATGTTAATTTCATCTCTGCAAGGTGCCATTAAAACAGCAATGAGCTGTCTGCCCACATTTCAGCTTTGTGAAGACAACATGCATTTAAATACTCTCTTTTATATCCTTGGCCTTCTGCTCACTAGAGAAATTTCTGTTCAGGAGCATTTTTACTGCCAATGTCTGTCCATCCCTTCTCTCTTCAAAGTAATTTCCAGTCCAGGGAAAAGTCTTAATTGGTGCTGACATCCAGACCAGTAGTTGAATATCTATATTCTAAATGCTAATGTAGTTGAATATCTTACTTACAAATGGGTTTTACATATAAAGTTAATTGAAGATGTAGAATTCTCCTTTAAGGAAGGAATGAATCCTGCATGCCATGTCTCTTGGGGTCTGACAGAAGAGACAAATGGCTGTAAAAATATTTATTACATTAGAGTTGTAGTAAGTGCTGTGATAAAAATTATGTTTTTCATGAAAAGACCTTTTCCAGGTCTGAGAGGTCAAAAGAAGCCTTTCTGAAAAAGGACAATAATTTTTAAAAAATTTATTTAAATAGAGAGTGTGTGCCGATTCAGGGATAAAATGTCTGGGGAGTTACCCTCAATATCCCAGACCTCTGTTTCACTGAGTGTCTTGATTGCCTGTATCCTTGAAAGTGTTGGTAAAGCTTTACACTAGGCAAGAAACTGGATAATATTGATCACAGGGTCTACCTTCTAACTTCCTTACAGTATAAGATCAATTCTTTTCTGGAAGAGGGTATCATAATCCAGAGCCTCTATAATATTTTATACACAATGTCCAACATTTAAACAAAATTATCAGACATATTAGAGGTAGAAAAACATGACTGAAAAAAACAAAAGGGTAAAATAAGAAAAATTTGAAACAGATCCATAGGAAATACACAAATACACATTATACAATAACAGCATTGAAATAAAGGTGTTGAAAATATTCAAGAACATATATGACAATATGAAATATTTTACAGGAGAGCTGGGAAAATCCTGAAATTTAGTGAGTAATACATGGGTTTTACAACAGCAGAGAAAGAAGAAAAGAGATGATTAGTGACTGGAACATATGTCAGTAAAACTTATCCAGACTGGGGCAAGGTGGAAAAAAAAGATAGAAACTAGAGAAAAGAACAGAAAGGATGTAGAATTCATGGACAAAAGTACACACACATACATGCAGCCTACATGTGCAACACTCTTGGTAAATGTAAAAAAAAAGGAGGGAGAAAAAAAAAAAAACTATGTACATTGTAGTGAAGTGTCTGAAAACTGAAGGTAAAGAGGAAATCATAAAAGCAGTCAAAGGAAAAACCCCACAATTTAACTTTAAAGATGCAACAGAAAAAAAAAAAAAGATGACTAGATGACTTTTCCACAAAGTAAAAGTAGAAGGAAGTGGGATATAGTTCAGAGTTCTAAAATAAGATAACCACTAGCATAGAATTCTGTGTTGAGTGGAAAATTCTTTCAAAATTGAGGGAAAGGGGCTTCCCTGGTGGCACAGTGGTTGAGAGTCCGCCTGCCGATGCAGGGGACACGGGTTCGTGCCCCGGTCCAGGAAGATCCCACATGCTGTGGGGCGGCTGGGCCCGTGAGCCATGGCCGCTGAGCCTGCGCATCCGGAGCCTATGCTCCGCAACGGGAAAGGCCACAACAGTGAGAGGCCCACGTATCGCAAAAAAAAAACAAAAAGAAAAAAAAAAGAAAAAAACATTGAGGGAAAGGAGAAACATTTTCTGATGAACAAAACCTGAGGGAGTTTGTCACAGCCAGCTAGTACTAAAAGAGATGCAGATGAATACACTTCAAGAAGAAGGAAGATATTCCTAGAAAGAAGCACAAAAATGCAGAATGAAATAAACAGTCGTGCAAAGGGCAAATAGGGAGATTAATTAAATAAAAATATTTGCAGAATGAAAGAGTAGTAATAGCATCTTTTGAAATTTAAATATATGTACAATCAAGTCCATTTATTTCCTGCAAAAAGACAACTGGTAAATAGATATAAAAAGATCTAAGGTTTTTGCAATGTTTTAGAAATGGTAAAAGTTCTAATTTAGAAAAGATGTTAATATATCAAGAATGTAGTTTTTAATCTCTTTGCTAACCACTGTAATAAACTGTGTATAACTGAAACCTAATAGATGAAAAAGATTTTTTAAAAAACCCAACGAAGCCAAGATAGAAGAAAACAGAACACAGAACAGCTAGGGTAAGCAAAAAGCAAATAGTAAACTGATAGCAGTAAAATCAGTAACTAGAACAAATATAATTGCACTAAATATGCCAATAAAAAGACAAATATGTTAGCCCTCTAAAAAACAGTATGCTACTTATAATAAAATTAAAAAACCATTGGATACTGAAACATAAAGTCTAGATATGTAGAAAATTAACAGATATTTAGACATTAAATAGTATACTTACAAATAACCTGAGTCAACATAGGAATTATGAGAACTAAGTGTGTATAATAATGCGAATAATATATATGTACATATATATTTTAACCTAGTATTCACATATTATAACACATCAAAATTAGTAAAATGAACTCACACCGTACTTCAAAAAAAATTTACATTGTTAAGTGGATTTATTGGAAACAAATGCTGAAAATCAGTGGACTAAGTTTATTCCTTAATAAGTTTTTAAAAAGATAATAAACCACCTTTCTCCAGAATAGAAGGAAGCATTAAAAAGAAGTGTAAAACTGAATGAAACAGAAAACAAATGCACAATGTAGAAAATCTATAATGTCTAAAGCTGTTTTTTAAAAAAATTAATAAAACATAAATTCTAAGAATGACAAAGGGGATATCAGTATAGAGCTCACAGATATCAAAAAGAAAAACAGATATTATGAAAAAATTTATAACAATTAACTAGCATTTGGATGAACTAGAAAACTCTTAGATAGACATAACTTCCCAAAACAGACAAAAGCAGGAATAGGAAATTTATATAGTCGTATACTTATTAAAGCTTTGGAATACATAATAGAAAACATTCATATAAATAAAGATGAACTTTTCAGTGGAGTTTTCCCAGCATGTAAGCCTAAATCCCTATGTCTTTTTCAGTGGATTCACATGTAATGAAGGAGTAATGTTAATTTAGAAAAAAAAAAAAGAGGAAGCATTTAGTAATTAATTTTATAAGGCCAGCATAACCTTAATTCTAAATCTTGAAAATAGTGTATAGGAAAAAACCTAACAGGCTGATCTCTCTCAAGAAACAAATGCAAAAAAGTCTTGGAAAATAATAGCCATTTGAATTCAACAAATAGGAAAAGGAAAGTGCCTCAAATGAAGTTGGATGTGATACTGAAACACAATATTAATTTACCATTTGAAAAATTAATTCTTCACATTTACAAAATTAAGGTGAAAAATCCTGTGATCTTTTTAGATACAGAAAATTCATTTCATAATATTCAGTACTCATTTATGATAAAACAAAGCTCCTAGAAACCTAGAAGTAAAAGAAAATTTTGTGAATGTGATAGAGTACCTACACCAAATTTACAGCATTTTACTCTATGATCTTTCCCCTGAGATTAGGATTGAGACCAGAATGCCCTTAGACCCCTGTTCCATTGAACATGCCCTGGAGACCTTGGTAACATTACACAGAGGGATGAGATCAAAGGCTAAAAAACAGACAGCGAGGCTCTAAGAGTGATCTTTCTAAAAAATCCTAATCTGATTAAATCATCTATGTATTCAAAACCTTTTAGTGGATAAAAGTTAAGCTCCTTAGCCTGCTGTACAATGCCCTTCATGATCTGGTATTTACCTTTGACCCTCTAATTAAATCTTCATTCCCTGTGAACTAGCCATGCATTCTCAGGAGGAAGTTAAAGCAGCTGGATTGTGATCCACTTGCCTGGGGTACAGTGCCACTGGAAAGTAAAGAAGGCAAACAAACCAGTCTAATCTTGTCAGCTGATTACTGGACCTCCAGGTAAATAGTGAAATAATATTTATAAAGAGAAGGGCTTTTATCCATGAAATGTTCTTAACAAGATGTCCTTGTTTAAACATTGCTTATAGTTATTAAAACACTCAGAATCCATGGTTTTAGGACTCATGCTCCCTGGAAAAGGTCATATAAGCTCGAGTATAAGATGAAGGTTTTTCATAAACTAACCTCTCCCCATGATGTGGGTTAATAACCTATGTAACTCATTTAGTGACCTTGTCTACACTGGGCCAGAAAGTGCATGTTCTATGCACGGATGGAGAATTTGGGGAGCCACGATCAATATTCCAGGCCTCTGCTTGACTGAGTCTCTTGATAGCTTATGTCCTTGAAAGTATTCATAAAGCTTGATAATAGCTAAGATCTCTGATTCGTGTAACAGTCATTTTACAAACCAATCCATTATGATAGTTTACAGGTCTTTACTCATTTATTGCTGGTGCTGTTATTGACACTTGGTATATATCATTGACATGGAAGATAAGACCTTTCCTATTTTTTTCATGGAACTTTAAGTTAGAGGAGGTGAAGATAAACAATAAAAATAAAAAGACCAAGATAATTTCAAATAGTGTTAAATATTAGAAGACAATTCAAATGGAGAGTACTTCTAGCAGGGAATATATTAGATAGGGAGAACAATGAATGGAAATTTTAAATGATGACTTCTGAGCAAAGATTTCAGTAATTTGTACGTGAGTTACTTAAAATGATCTAAATGAAGGACAGAAGAGGTGAAATTAAAGGAGAGTTGCAAAGCTCTCTGATGAATTGAAGATGGATATGAAAGAGAACTCCAGGCTAGTTCCTGGGTTTGGGTTCTAGCAATGGAGTAAATGGTAAGATTATTAATTGAAATGAGTAGAGTTAAAGAGGAACAAGTTTGGGAGATGGGGTTGAAGTAGGGATTGCAAGTTATTTGGCTTTAAGTTTGAGATACCTACCTGTCATAGGAGAGGAGACCTTGAGTAGGAAATTGAATATATGTGTCTGGAACTCAGAGGAGATTTCTGATCTGAAGTTATTAATTTAAGAGTCAGGGCTTCTCTGGTGGCACAGTGGTTGAGAATCTGCCTGCCAATGCAGGGGACATGGGTTCGAGCCCTGGTCTGGGAAGATCCCACATGCCGCAGAGCAACTAGGCCCGTGAGCCACAACTACTGAACCTGCGCGTCTGGAGCTTGTGCTCCGCAACAAGAGAGGCCACAACAGTGAGAGGCCCGCGCACCGCGGTGAAGAGTGGCCCCCACTCGCCGCAACTAGAGAAAGCCCTCACACAGAAACGAAGACCCAAAACAGCCAAAAATAAATTTAAAAAAAAAAGTCATCAGCGTATAGATACTATTTAAAGCAAAGGGACTGCATAAAATTAACGAGGCAGAGTTTTCAGACAAACAAGAGAGGAGGACCAAAGACTAAGTCCTGGGTCACTCAAATATTTAAAATATGAGAAAAGCCAAGAGATCATGGTATGCTGGAAGACAAATAAGAGACATGTTTTAAGAAGGAGAGAAATAAAATATGACAAGTTTCTGAAAATTTAAAACAAGGACCAGGAATCATTGGACTTGGCAAATTGAATATTGGTGACCTTGCAGAGTGGTTTTACGAGTCCTGAGGAAAAATACCTAATTGAAATGTGTTCAAGAGAAAAGAGACTGAGTGAGAAGGTATTACATATTAATATTCCTTTAGCTCTAAAGGGCTACAGAGAAGTGAGATAGCAACTGGGGACAGCACTTGTATTATGTGTATATGTTAATAGGAATGATCCATTGGAGTAAGAATATTGTCAGTAGTTAGAAAAGGTAAACTTTAGGACAATAAAAAATCTTCTGTTCACAGACTAATTGGAGTGAGATCTGGAATACAAGTTAGAGTTTCAACTTGGAAAGAGATGGGACTGTTGGTCAATTTTAACCAGAGAAAAATTCAACGTAAGGGGGGATGTAGATGTACACTTATTGGTAGGAAAATAAGGTAGATATCTTTCAATCACCTTATTTTCTAAGCTAATTAGGAAATAAAGTTACCATTTGAGAGGAACAAGTATACAGGGGGTACTGAAAGCTTAATGACAGAAGAAAAGACATTTAAAAAATATTTTGGTTAGATGCAGCATTTCCAGGGGAACTCTAGTATTGCCAGCTAGTGCTGAGGACCAATTTGAGATTGGGAAGGATAAAATAAAGTGAAAATAATCATTGTATTTGCATGTTCTCCTATATGGTGTAGGCAGGGAGTCAGAGAAAAATCTGGTTAAACCAGAATTATCTTTGTTAGCAGAGTGCAACTGAGCAAGAGAGGTGTAAGAGAGTGAAGTGTATATGTAAAGGAAGCATTGAAATGAAAATTAGTCAAGATAAGGAGGAAATGAGAACATTTTACTGGACAAAGAAGAAATTATGGTGTCAACAGATACTGACATGGTCAAAGATTGGATATAATAGGGGCACTAACATGATCTAAAAAAGAGGAAGCTGAGGGCTAGAAGTGGGAGAATTATAATAAAGATTTTGGATATGGTACTCCTATTAGAGATAACAAGGCCTGGAACAGTGATTCTCAAACAGGATACCACCGGTATTTTGTGGTGGAAAATTCTCCATTGTGTGTAATTTACCAGTACATTAAAGAATATTTACTTTCCCTGTCCTCTACACACTAAGTACCAGAAGCATCCTTCCATTGCAATAACTAAATACCCTAACAAATTTCCAAAGCTTGCCTGAGGTACCTCCCAGGTGAAATCACTGGTGGGTATGGTAGATCCATGGATCCACCTCCTGGAAATGGCAGAGAATCATTTGGAACTATTTCCTTACTTAAGGATACAGTGCACAGATCCATGTCAATTAACTATTACCTTTAAAATGTTAAGGACCAAATCCGTCTTTTCTGTTCCATGTCTAGCCCACAGAAATAACTCAAAGGTATTTTGAATAAATACATAGAATGATTGAATCTATTTGCCCTGCTTTATTTCTAAGTTTGGCTGCATATCTTACAAATGCTTTTTCATCAATTATTGTATTTACTTTCCTAATGAAGAATAATGACTGTATTATTTCCCTTCTTGAATGCTAAAAAGAAACTCTTTTCTATTTTTTTAACCAAAGTAGGCCTCAAAGTATGTTGGCCTTAACTCACACAGTGTTGATAATTTTTTTTGTTGGATGCTTTCAGATGGACACATACTCTCACAACTTCCTACCAGTCCTTATTTTTTTTCTTTATGTCAGTCCTCCTTCCTTCATTTATATTAGCTTTGTGGTCCTTGTAGGTATTTGAGTTTGAGGTTCTTGTTATAATCTAATAATTTCAGTTTAGATGATACTTATATTTGTCCTGACATACATAGTGGGCACAAAAGAAATATTAATAGTAAATAGCATTCATTTGATTTTATTTATTTTTCTTAAAAGTAAACTTTGATAGAATATAATACTACTTGAATTCCAGATGCATAGAGAAATGTGTGCTTAATTTACAAAAAAATGCTTATGTGATGGTGCACAATGATTAATGCTTGGCATATTTTATTTTTAAACTACAATTTCTAATTTATATGAATATTACTCCCAGTTAAAGACTTCAACATATTAAATATGCATTAGAGATGTGTTATTAACTCTAGTTAGCTTCTAATAAGAGCATATTTTTAAAACCTTTGAATGTGCTTAAAATTCCATAAACTAGAATAACTTCCATTTTCAACAGCTATTGTATTTAGCTTTTCCCAATTTTACCCTTTTACGCCATAACCAGGTTCTGTCTTGCTGATTTCTACTCTGAGTCCAAAATATTACATACATAAATAACCTACAAGAAAAAAAATTCTAGTTTATATAATTCAACATATTGCCACTTAGTCATGTGTCCCGATAGGTTGATCCAACTAATAGACTAATTTTTGCAATACCCATCCCAACAATATTTCACAATATACATTTGATAAGGTAAAAGGAACTGAAAGGTAAAAATGGAAGACTGGCAGAAGGTACTAGGTTTTAACTTGACTTCACACAATGTTTTAATATGACCTCATTGTTTTCAAGACATTATTTTAGGTGCTTTTTATGTGGTTGAACAGTTCTGTTTCCAACCTAGCTTTTTAATATTTGAAATCAAAGACTTTTTTTTAAGTCATAAAATTATTCTCTAATTAATTGATGGAAAAAATGAATAATGTGATTTAAACCAATATGAACTTTTATGAAATTTCACTAATTATTGCAATAACTTTGGAGTAAAATAAAATTATCCCTGCAGTAGACAATGAATTTATACTTAATATCACCATGACTTCACAGGTGTTAAATTAGCCACAAAGGAACTCTTGGGAGCCATCCAAACTTAATAAGAATGGACAGGAATCAATTTTAAAAGAAACATGAAGCCAAATATCTGGTATATAACCCTGATTCAGTCTACAATAATGTGTCAGTATTTCTCTGCTATTTCTGTAGATAGGAGTTATAGTTTGCCTCTATTCTTAGTCTTCTTTCTTTCTCAAAGAAGGCTGAATTTAGAACTAGGTTAGTGTTTTTTTTTCTTTTCTTTTTCTCCCTTTATAAAAACGAAACAATATTTAGGCCTCAGATATTTGTATCATTAAACCCATGTGACAAAGTATATTTTGAAAAGGAACATGACTGATAAAATGATTTTCAAACTGTGAGTATGTGGATACTTCTTTAATTCTGGAATAATAAAACAATCTGGTATCAAAAACCTTTTGGATTGGCTGCCTGCCAGGCTTCAGCACACAGACCTTTAAAGATGTCACTTGCTAGACACTGGGGTTCTTGGCAAAGGACTCTCCCAGTTTATGGTGCTTTGGGAGCCACAGCCTTGGCCTCTGTTGGAGTAGTAGTTGAGCATCTGCCATGACAGAAAGCCCAGGATTCCACTGGCAAGAGTATTTTCCTGCCTAAGCAAGCACTGTGGAGTGCCAGAGGGCCAGAAGACTCCCACAAGGCTGTAGGCAAGGACCTTAGTTACCAGGCTGACAACTGTAGTTGCCAGGATCAAGCAGTTGCTGTTAAGCCATGACTGCAGAAATAGCTTAGGAAAATCTGTAAGAATATTTGTGTTTGAAGTATCTTTGTACCATCACATAAACTTTATCTAATGTGTGGGTCATCAATAGCCAGAAGATCCCTAGAGAAATCAAAGAACTCAGGGTGAAGGTTGAGGATTAACTATTCCACGCTACGGAACACCTGAATTTCTGTTTTATTATTTCTATAATATTACCCACTATTATTGAACATGTATTGAATGTCAGACACTGTGTTAAATGCTCTACACATTAGATTTTGTGTTCTTTGCAATAACTTCCTATGCAGGGCAATACAATACTCAATTTAAAACTTGTGAAATTGACACAGACAAGTTAAGACATTTACTCAGCTCAAGGATAATGGGTAGGAGAGCAGGAATTCTAATTCATGTTTTTCTGATATCAAAGCCACTGTGCCATCCTGCTTTTCTGGTGGCTTTGCAATTTTAATTCTAACTCTCAGGACTCATTAGAGCAGAAAGGATCTAGGGTTATAAGACTTCCTATATTCTAGAATTCTGGGTCTAGGTTTATTAAGGAGACTAGGACTAATATCAAAATTAGTTCTGATCAAATCTTTAATAATTTTTTAAATGTTAAGATGTTGGGCTTGTATTACTCAGGATTATTTTCTTTTCATTCTTTCACTGAAGTTCTACTTAACTTTGGATAAGCCTGCCAATGCCTCTGTATCATATGTGTCAGGATTATACGTTAGAAAAATCAATTACTTAAAAGAACATGGCACAATTAACGGTTATCTGAACACTGGCTTTAACAGTTGACATGAACAAAACGTTTGGAATCAACATTATGTTTATATGATACTGCTTACCCATGAAAAATATTTACTATATATAACATAGGTATAAACTATATAATGAATACATATAGCTATATAATTTCCACTGCTGTGGATATCAGATGTCATACGTATTAAGAGAGATACATGATTGAGATGCCCTGTAGTAACAGATACACAGACAGATTCCTACAATGGCCCAGGGAAAGTTCTTGTTTTCTATTCTAGAATCCTAAGTTACATAAAATAGAGGCTTTTGAGAAAATTCATTTTATTGTGGAAGAGATTTTTTATAAAGACATGATACTTCATCATTTTCATTTGTTGGTCTAAATATTGTCTATTATACTATATCTTTATTCATTTATTAAATTGCATGTAAATGAAACATAATAAAGAACATCGTGCACAGAAAACAAAAAAATAAGTGCTGTCACCTGTTTGCTCAAAAGAATAAATGTTCCCCTCTGCAGATATTATTTTGCATGCACATCATGATGCTTATAGAGAAGGAGAAACACAAATTTAAATATTTGCATGTTTCAAGACCCTAAACAAATCAGGAGTCTATATTCTGCTATCCTCCAGAATTAGTTGTTAATGAAAACTATACAATAAAGGCAATACATGCTTTATTCAGAATATAATTTATCCAAACTCTTCATCTTGTGTTGACCAATCCGTTTGAGAGACGATGTGCATACCACTGAGAAGAAAGGAAAAAACATATAAAATATCATAAAACAGAAACCCCCTTTTTCTTTACTCCCTTGTGCCATTTCCAATCATTTCTCACGTTTTGCACACATTTTCTATCAGCTTTAAACTCTCCCTCTTCTCCAGTTAACTCTCATATTCTTGGCTGAAGTATCACTCCCTTGGGGAAGTTGTGCCTGCTGCCCCCAGTCTACACCAAACTCTCCACTGCATGCTTTCATAGAGCTGCGATAATTTCTTTCAGAACCCTTATCTGAGTCTGTAATTGGATATTCCTTGATGTGATTATTTCATTATCTCCCTCACTAGTCTGTAATAAAGGACCATGTCTATTTATTTTTCTCCATTTAATTCATATCATTAGAACACTGCCTGATACATAATTAATTGTCAATAAATCATTCTTGATTGAATTAATACATTAATGAATGATTCAAAATTTAAACTGGATGTCTGTTTGAAAAATCAAGGAAAAACTATCCAAATAATATAAGAGAGTTCAGATACTCAAAGTTTTTAATATACTTTTTCTCTCTTTCTGTTATATTTATTCTTTAAGATTCAGATTAAATATTATCAGTACTATTCCTTTGTGAAACATTTTTTACTATCCAGGAAATTTTAGTCACTCCTTCCTTAAGAGCTTATGGTTTTGACCACCCCTGTTATGCTTCTGCTGCCTATCTTGAGAGATAGTCACTGGTCTCAGAATGAGAGACATGCAGAGAAGACCTGAACCCAATCTGTACCTTGAAGCTGAGGCACCTCAGACAAAACAGCAAGGATAGAAACCGTCTGCTGTCATAAAGCCACTGAAGGTTTAGGGTTGTTTATTAAACAACATTATTGCAGAAATAGCTAACTAATGGAGCTATTAACTCTTTAACCCAATCACATGACCAAGAGGTCAAAGTAATTAGATTTGGTTTGTAGTGACACTAATACATGTGAATAATTATTTGCCCATATTTCAGAGTTACAGAAAATGTTTTGCTGTGTATAATGGTGTATTCTCTAAAGTCATTTAAAAATGATTAGAACAAATCAAAAACTGGAAACTTTTTGGATATTGGATAAATGGCTTTGTTTCCTCTTCCAATGAAACTTCAAAACTAATTATTCAACCCCTTCTTCTAAACCCAAGAGCCAAAAAAGAAAGGATTGTTTTTACAAGATTTCATATTTATTTTTAGTATTAAGCTACAGACCTAATGACAGGCATACAGAATTATTAGCCACTGTATTCAAGTCTATTTGATATCACATATTATCCAAGGTTCTGTATGATGTAGGTTTTGCATAAAAGTCATATTTTTCTTTTAATCCAACTAACCATTTCTTTGCATACAAAGTAAATTGAATCTTAAGACCAGAAAGTACCCTGTAAAATGGTATAAACAGGGTGTAACCGGTAAAAAGATTCTGATTTCCCTTGATAGTAAACATCGTTTTGCTAAGTAATACCTGGCTTCTTGGTGGGTGTTAAAGCCATCATATGAAAAAGAATAAGGCCACCTATTGATGTAGGTGAGATGTCAATGGAGGGAACCCCAAGAAGTAACTGTATGTCACACACTCTGGCTTAATGGAATGAGGAGTGTTCTTCCACTTCTCTCTGCCTTTGCATCGCTAGCTAGGAGCCTGTGGCTATCAGCGCTCAAAAGAATATATGGGCTTGTGCTATGGCTCTTTCACCCCAGACATTTATGACTTGTCTGTTCTGGCATAGTTTTTAATTCATTTATTCATTTCTCATAGGCCTGGCACTTCAGCAGTTTGATTACTAGCCAATGTATTGTGCCTTATATCTGTCACATTAATATTTCTTTCAAGTGGTCAGACTTGAAAGGGGATTAGGGCTTCTTTAATCATAGTGTGTTTGAGGGTCTGATTTTCCTGTTACTATCATCAACCCGAAATGGAGGAAAGATTGAATTGAAGTAATGGTAACATGTCCCTCCATAATTAAATCTCAGTTGCTAGGAAAAGAACTTCAAATTCAAATTGGTATTTAGTACAGTACCTCCCTAGTGATTAGGAATGAGGAAATCAGAGTATCAAAAGAGAGAGATTATATTAGCTCTAACTAATATTTTCTTTGTTCACATGCAAGAGGGATACAGAGCAGGACCTTCATTTCTTGGGGGAAGGAGAGGTATATGAGAGGTTTGTGAGAGGCATGAGGGGAGAAATAGAGAAACTGAAAAATAGAAATGGTTTTCTAGGTCCTCCTGCATGTATTTTCCATAGTATCTTCAGGAACTGTGCAGGGTAATACGTTTCTTTTCTGTTAGACAGTCATATACATTTGTAAATGTTGTTCCAAGTAAGCAGTGAGTGCATAACAGAAAGATATCTGAGTTCAAGTCAGTGTGGTTTTATTAACTATTCAGTGTCCGTAGGTCCATGCCAAAACCACTTTCGGTTTTCATTTTCTTATCTATTACATGATGAAGTAGGATTATAAACTTTCCCTAAACCCTCTCAGTTCCACCATTCTCCAGAGTCAACCAAATTTTAGCTCAAATTATTTAGAGGCTACATAGCTAAGATACTTGGATTTTACTGGCTTCTTGTATCAAGTACTTTGAGTTACCTAAATGATGAGAGCCACCAATGTAAACAATTTTATAGTAGTAACCAGATTTTATTTAAAAATACAGTTAAAATGACCAGACTGACTATTAATTGGGTAATTATACACCGAAATAATGATAGATTTTTAGAGCTAAGCTATATTTCAAAAAGTAACATAGTGCATTCTTATGATTCTGGAAATAGACTGATAACACAAGTAGGGAAACATTATTCAGTATACATGCCACATAAATGCAGTGTCAGAATAATTTTCTTGGAATTTCTGAGATGCATGTCTTCTATATCTTTTTATAATAAACTGATGATCTAGTAAGTAAAATGTTTTTTCTGAGTTCTGTGAGCTGCTCTAACAAATTAATTGAACCCAAGGAGCGTGTCATGGGAACCTCCAATCTATAGCCAGTCAGTCAAAAGCCCAGGTGACAACCTGGGCTTGAGACTGGTGTCTGAAATGGGAGGTGGGGGCAGTATAGTAGGAATGAACCTTAACCTGTGGAATCTGATGCAATTTCTGAGTAGATAGTGTTCGAATTGAGCTAAACTGTAGGACACCCAGTTGGTGTCCTGAGAATTGATTGTTGGTACAGGGAAACCTCCCCAACACTCCACATCAGAATTTGGTAGCCAGGACACAAAAGAGCTCCCTTAGTCATCAAATACCCAATCATTTTCATTTTGCTGCTAGTAGACTGCTTTGTCTAAAAGCTTCTTGTAGTTCTCTTTCAGTATTTAAACGTGTTCTCTGGGGTGATTATGGATATGATTTATTTTAAAACTGAGCAAATATTGAGTCAACATTGTTACTGCTCTAGGACTTGCTTTGAGTTTCATAAACAAAATGAAGTCAAAATTTTAAAGTCCTGAGAAAGGCTAGTCAAAGGATTTTGACTGTCCCTTCATTTTCTCTCTATTTCTATGCTCTGCCACACTTAAATATTACCGATACTACTTTTTGTCACCCCTCTCTCTGTCTCTCTCTCTGTCTCTCTCGGTCTCTTTCTCTCTCCCTCCCTCCCTCTTTCCCTCCACACACCTTTCATGTAGTCTGTTAGAAAATCCTGTTGGCCATGTCTTCAAGATATGCCCCATATGATTATTATTCCTTACTGCTAATTTTCCTATTTCTCTCTCACTGGGATTGTTAAAATATCCTCTCAACTGTCTCCCTGCTCTCATTTTTTCCTCCACTGTTTATATCCACACGGAAACCAGATCATGAACTGTAACATGTTAGATCATGCCTTTTTGTTCAAGACCTTATAGTGCCTCACATTTTTTCTCAGATTAAGTGCCAAAATCCTTATAATGGCCCATAGAGTCCCCATGATCTACTCAAAACTCTTAAAAGCAGGCAATTTTGTCTATTCCATTCACTGGTGTATCTTTAGTCCCTTAAATAGTAAGAGTACAAGGCAAGTGCTAAGGAAATACTGATGTATGAATAATGTCTGAGTAGTTACCGAATCTTTGGTTTATCTTGGATTACTAGGACAAATGAGTGACATAGAGACTTCGAATGGGGGGAGTTGTTCTGAATTCCTTTATTACTTCACTTAGGGTGGAAATGATGGGCCCATGGGGACAGACAGTCTGAACATCCTTATACCACTGGAGTTAGTGTTAATAGTGGCTACTAATTCCTATTTTGCTACCTCCTTTGGGACACTGATGGTAAAGCTTGTAAACATAGTTTCTGGACAAAGAAACTTTTCATAGGAATTTGGTAACTTGAAGCATTCCTTATCTGCAATATAAAAAATTAATCAGTAGGAAAGGAAAGCAGTTCTTGATACACCTTGCATTAATAGTCACAGGTGATTGGGGAAAAAAGGGATATAAACAATCAATACAAGTTGTCTTCAGGGTTGTAAAGGTCTATTTGATCTAGCATCTCATAATAGATCCACAGTTTCTCTGCTTCATTTTTCTTTACCTTAAATCTGTGAATTGAGCTATTATGAATAACAATATTTCCATGTTTGAAGTGTATTCATAATCAAGAATTCTAAAAACAGCACAGGTAAGGACCTAAATGATAAGACTTCTATGTTTTAAAAGCTTTCAAGAAATTGTTGAAAAGATCAATCTGGTTTAATATGTTTAAGTTAAAGCACACTTTCAAAGACCTGGCCAACCAACTTCATTTTTATAATCCACTAAAATATTAGTTCTGGGATAAATTGCCCTATAGAGAGGCTTGAGTTCAATCCATCCAGACATTTTAAAAAGCAAATTCATTGGTCAAATTTCTATTGTTCTTTTTATAATAACTTTTATTTTCCTATGGCAAGTGTTATCCCCTGATACAAAGCTGAGGAAATTGAATATATAGTAATATAGTGTTACATGTTAGGAAATTAATGATACTCTAAATACCTCAACAAAATACTATCCCTAACTTACTCCTACGTAGTGACTAGACAGTGGGGAAATTTAAAAAATATAATAATAAGGTTATATGAGAATCACTTTTACAGTGTAAAATTATATAGAGTAGGAAAAGAGCTTTCTTAAGAGCAAAAATAATACGTTATTTCCCTAAATCAAAAAATATATACTGAACTTATTTTTACCAATCTTTAAATTGGATAATTGAGTTTTAAATTGAATAATACATATTATGCATTAAATCATAGTGATTATACTCCAGCATATTTTAGGTCTCAGCTTAACACCTCACATGACCTATAGACTAAGGTGAATTTCCTTTATGTTTTCTCATAATACTACATATAGTACAGTAAAAATGGCACTGTGCCTTGATGCTCTATTATTATCCAGGAATGGATTCCTATGTTCTTTCTTTCCACTCTGTTTCCCCAAAGTGCTTTTCCACTTTCTTCTATAAGATCATAGTCTCTCAGATTTAAGTGAGTTTCTGGGTGGATGTAAGAGAGAATGCATTCTTGGAAATATTTCCAGAATGTATGATCTAAATTATTGGGAGTATATGGTAAAAAGCTAACTCTAGTAAGTCTAGTCTCATACTTCATTCCTATAATGGAGCAAAATCAGAGACACATGGTGTGAAAAGGTAAATTTACTTAAAATGAAAGATACATATATAGAGAACCTTTCTTTGCAGTACGCAGGCCTCTCACTGTTGTGGCCTCTCCCGCTGCAGAGCACAGGCTCCGGACACGCAGGCCCAGCGGACATGGCTCACGGGCCCAGCCGCTCCGCGGCATGTAGGATCCTCCCGGACCGGGGCACGAACCCGTGTGCCCTGCATCGGCAGGTGGACTCTCAATCACTGCGTCACCAGGGAAGCCCATAGAGAACCTCTTTGAATGGTTTTCTAGGACACAGTTTTTCTTTCCTCTCAACCAAGTCTATGTTCTAGTGCCATTTTCACAGTGAAAATTGCATTTACCAAAACATGAACATCTTATATTTGCATAGTATTTTATGTCCAAAATGTAATTTTTTCTATTAATTGCTTAATTGTTCTGTCCATTTTCACAGTATTTAAATATATGAATGACTTATTTTTAAATCCTAGATACTGTTTTTATATCCTGTGAATATGTGAAACCTCTAAGCTTGTGTTTTAAGTTGTCAATCTGGTTTTAAGCAATTACACACACACATACACACAAATTCCTTTAGAATTTATTAAGTTCTGTTTTTTTTTTAAATTTTTTTAGACTTTGGTTGATTTACAATGTTGTATTGGTTTCTACCGTACAGCAAGTGAATCAGTTATACATATGTCCACTCTTTTTCAGATCCTTTTCCCATATAGGTCATTACAGACTATTGAGTAGAGTTCCCTATGCTACACAGTAGGTCCTTATTAGTTATCTATTTTATATATAGTAGTGTGTATATGTCAATCCCAATCTCCCAGTTTATCCCTCACCCCTCTTTCCTCCCTGAACCATAAGTTTGTTTTCTACATCTGTGATTCTATTTTTATTTTGTAAATAAGTTCATTTGTATCATTTTTTGATTCCACATATAAGCGATATCATATGATATTTGTCTTTCTCTGTCTGACTTACGTCACTTAGTATGATAATCTCTAGGTCCATCCATTAAGTTCTTCTATTTTTGACAAAGTTTTTCTAATGTATTTTCAGTGTTGCTAGGACTGTTAGTAATGACAGGTGCAATGTTATGAACAGATCACTTGTAGATGTATCTTGGCATTATTTGTTCAACTTCATCCATATGTCTTTTCATTTCATTATTTAAAAAAAACATTTCCTGATGCTGGCTATATGCTAGAAAATTGTGCTGGATGCCATGTATATAGTCATAAACAATACAGCTCTGGTTTCTGCCCTCACAGAGTTGGTTTCTAATTCTTAAGAAAGGCATGGAATAAGTTAATTATACACAGAAAGAGTAATAAGTATTATGATGGCAAAAAGTATACAGTGTTATCAGAAAACATAGCTGTAACTCACCTAGTCTACAGGACATTTGAGGTTTTCAGCTGAGACCTAAAATACAGTAGAATATGACCATTATGATTTAGTAGATGATGTTTATTTTGTTCACTTAATATGTCTTGGCACCCAGTATACTACATACCTGACATATAGTAGGAAGTAAAAAAAACTTATGGAATAAATGATGGATGAATGAAAGACTTTGGCAGACAAAGAGGTTTGGCAGTGTTTTTGGTGCAAGTTTACAGAAAGAATAGAAAATATGAAGGATTGAATGTGAGAGATTATAGAGGCAAAATGTTCACCATTACTAGGTGAAGATGATTAGAACAGGTTGAAATGATCTAAACAAAAGATTTATGTAATTACATCATCAATTTGCATTTCAGAAAAATCACTCTGCCTGCTCAGTGGAGGACAGCTTGGAGAGGCCAAATCTGGTGGAAGAGATGTAAAACACTGTAAAGGTCATCTAGCTGAGATCACATGGTACTTCAGACTAGTAAGAGCAGGTCTTTTCAAGAAATGTGGGTATATTTATGAGCTAGTTAGATTGGAGACATGATAGATGTTAGTTATTGATTAGATGTGATGATTGTGGGAGATGGTGGCATCAAGGAGAATTCCTAGGTGCTTAGAGAATTATGATAAAAGTGGTGATTTAGGGAAAAATAAGCCTACATGTGAAGAATCTGAGATGCCTATGTGATATCCACGTAAAGGTGTCCAGTTGACAAATGGAAATAAGGGGTACTACGGGGATATCAGTTTCCTTCTTAAAATGATAACATATATCTGCAAGATGTGAAGGGTAGCATTTATCTAGGGATATGAATATCTGATTTGTAGGGAAGTAACTGTTTTAATTGAGAAGTCATTTCTGAGGATTTTGCTGTCCAAGAGGCTGGGGAATTTAGGCTGTTCGTATAATAGTGCTTGAAGAGATGGACCATGGAATCTAAGCTAGAAAGCCAAGGAGGTGAAGGCAGGAGGAAGTGGAGAAATGAATTAAATGTCCTCCTGAGTCAAAAATAGCATATAGGAGTATTTGAGCCAATCATTTGGAGGAAGAATTGCTGTTACTCTAGGTTACTGTGTGAGTTTAATTTTTTTTTTTTTTTTTAATGAGAGTAAATGTATGATCCTGTGTAAGCACCTACAGAGAACTGTACTGGTGCATATAACTTAATTTCTTGGAAGTAGCCAGGGTGCAAAATAAGCCTTGCTTATCTTTACTTTCTAAACAGCAAAGTTGAGACGTGAACTTATCAACATATTGGGTTAACACTGTTCAAAAATTAAAGTAGGTGAGAAATGACAGTTATCTAGCATCTCTCCTTGGACTCATTTGACGTTTAGGCCAAACAGTTTGAGAGCACATATGTCTATTTTCTCTTAAATCTGGGGCTAAAAAGAAAAAAAAAAATTATAGGGCTTTCTAGGTTTGATCAACCATAGGCTTATTTTTATTTAGACAATAAAAAAATTCAGTATATTATCTGTTCAAAAAAATATACTGGCAAAGATATTTTGTGGTCCAGAAATTTTAAAAGTATCATTGATATATTAGGAAACCAAAAATACCTATTCTATGACAAAATTAAATGGGAGCTATTTCACCTTCTAGCCAATCTTGCTTCTGGCAATAGGTAGGATCGATTTAAATAGACACCATTTTCATCTCAATCTGTTCACTGTTCTCCAAGAGAAATCCCTTGCTGAGATAAATGATTTCTATCTCCTTTAAAAAGATGAAAGTTGTAAGATAAATGTTTACATTCAGCCACTTCTGGTGGTTGAATATTATGTAGAAATGTACTTAATTTTCCTCAAAATAAATAAAAATTTCAGGAATATAAATACCTGTTTTGCTAGGAGATAATTGACTATTTTGTCGAGAAATCAATTCCAAGAATTTAGTTACTGTGAGAGTGAAGATTTTGAACTGAAGGAGATATGGAACTAAAACACACTTAGCATTGTCAAAACAGAAAGAATTGTACAAATACAGTTTATTGGGGGAAGTAGGGAATGATTTTTTCTGGCAGTGTCCATGGGGATATAAGTTTGCTATGCTAAATTATTCCTTATTATCAGTTTCAGTTTACCACATGAGCCTTCAAAATTTTATACAGTAGGGGCTTCCCTGGTGACGCAGTGGTTGAGAGTCCGCCTGCCGATGCAGGGGACACGGGTTCGTGCCCCAGTCCGGGAAAATCCCACATGACGCGGAGCGGCTAGGCTCTTGAGCCATGGCCGCTGAGCCTGTGCTCCGCAATGGGAGAGGCCACAACAGTGAGAGGCCTGCGTACCAAAAAAAAAAATTTTATAGACCAAAAGGAATAAAGAAGTCAGGGAGAGGCCAATACGTGATACTTACAGATAAACTTAGTGAAGAGGCAATCTATTTTTTTCCATTTTGAAATATATATATATATGTATATATGCATATATAGAGGTATATATGTAGAGAGAGATATGTTCACCTGTCCTCAAAACACTGCTCGTTGTCCTAGTCAAAAGGAAAATGTTGAGTTAGTAGTCCAAGCACTGACTTTAACCTATCAAATCCAAAAAAATTTGTCTTCAAGCTTTAGGTCACCCTGACACATAATTTAACAATATTATGTATGTGCCATTTTCTTCTTTTACTTTTGACTAAAGAGAATCATGATGTCAAGACTGCACAACCCAATATGGTAACCCCTAACAACATCTGGCTTTTTAAATTTAAGTTAATTAAAAGTAGATGCAATTAAAAATCCAGTTCCTCAGTCACACTAGCCAAATTCCAAGTGCTCAGTAGCCACATTTGGCTAGAGGCTATACTATAGAACATTTCCATCACTCTAGAAAGTTCTATAAGACAATATTGTCACAGAAAGAGTTAAGCTGAAAGCACTCCTGTATTAAGCTCTTTGATCATTCCTAAACAACTAGGTTATAGTTTTATGGTTATTTTCCAATAAAAAGCAATGTGTGTTAAGAGAAGTTACACCGGTGCTTGAAAATTTAGAATAAATTTTTACAAAGACAAAAGCAAAGGTTATAGAGGTAGGTTAGATTCTTAATCTAATCCACAAAGCCTATATAACTCTAATAGTCATTGAACTGTATTAACCATCAATAATAGGGCTTAAGTCCCTCTGGGGCTTATAGGTTTTTTGGCAGAAGTTTGTAAGGAGTGAGACCATATACCCTCACTGGAAAATCTCTAAACTTAAAGCTATTTATACAACAAAGCAATAAATATATAATTCAGTCTGATGAGGTTTTTGGATTTATTTGCTAACCTAATTGTAACTAACAGGAATGAAATTCCCCCAAAGCTCAATGATTATAGTAGATTGTATTTTCAAATATTGTATTTCCAAAGGCAACAATATTCACTATCTCTGCTTTTTTATGATGTGACCTTTTTTTTTCCCTATCGAAGGTGGAACTTATTTTCCCCAACCTTGAATTTGGGCTGTTTAGGTTGACCTGCCTTCCAGATTGGCCCAGGAATGCTCTGGTTTTGGCAGTGAAAGTCCTGCATTCCAGGAAACACCTTGGCCCCAGGCAAGGAGAGATGGTTGGTAACCCTAGCCATCCCTGTGATGTTTTGACCAATGGAACACAGCACAAGTATCTGTAACTTCTGAAGCTGGGCTTTAATAGATCCGTAATTTCTGTCTTCACTACTTGGAACGCTCTTTCTTAGACCTCGTCACCATGTGTGAGGATACCAAAGAAGCCATATTAGGAGGCCCACTTGGAGGAGGCCAACAGCCTCAGCTGATCTCCCCTCCAGCAGCGAATCTAGATTGACAGTCTTGTAAATGAGACCATTTTGGAAATGTCAGCCATTACCGTGCCCCAGATGACACCACATTAAATAAAAAGAGCAGCTTTGTCCACCCACAGATTCATGAGAGATAATTAATGGTGGTGGTTTCTTTAATTCTCCAAGTTTCAGGATGGTTTATTATGCAACAATAGATAATTGAGACAATGAGTGACAAAAGGTCAGCAAGTACTCAGAAGTAAATGTTGAAAAATTAAGTACTGTGTATGGTAGAAAAAGTATTGGACTTGCAAATGCTACGCTGATTTTAAGCTCCAAATCCTCATTTGCTAGCTGAGGGATTTTTAACAAATCATTTACCTTTATTTCCTTATCAATAAACTGGAGATTACAATACCTTACAAATTTGGGGAACTGTCAAATAAGATAATACACATGAAAAATCTTTAAAACACAAAGTACTTCACGAATACATGACAGTGTTACTATATCGATCATAAATGAACAGATCTATCCTGTTATTAAACTTTAAACATAACAATATGCTTGTTTAGAATATGAGTCTTATTATAGAGGGGCAGTTTAGGTAGAGGTGAAAGTTGCAACTGGTTTCCATGATAGTTTTTTAGTAAAATCTATTGACTTCTATCCCAATAGGGAAGAAAAGCAACAAATCCTGTTTCTAGCTTTGCCACGTACACTAAAGTACTTGGCACAATATCAAGAAATACCGTTTCATGTTCACTGAGAACCCGTATAATTACTTTATACCTCATGAGACTCCTCCACATTACATTTCACTATGGATCTTTCATTTTACTGTTTTAAAGATTCAAAGTTTACTTTGCTTTTACCATTAAATTTGCCTTCGTTTTCCTGTTTTTTGTTGTTGTTGTTCATTTTCTCTATGAGGGTAGTGTAAAGAGGATAACTTGGAAAGTAACACATGGCTTCTGGCTCCTGTGATGACACAGGAAAAACGTGATTCCCTTGGCAGAAGGGTCTTTGAGAGAATTGTGGAAAAGGGAATGTTGTGTATTAAAGGTATTTATGAACATGAGATCTGAAATCAGCTGGTTTTGTGGGGGTGGGAGGTTGTTTATGAAAATTTCTTTCTTATTGTTCTCTTTGGTTAATATGCAGAAATACCGAATCATGAAAAGTTTAATTAAAAACATTAACCTCACTTTCCAGGTCTTCCTATAGAAATGATAATTAAAAACAAATCACCATAAAAAACAGAAAGCCATAATATTTGTGTATCAGAATACATTTTAGAGCATGGAAAAAATAAGGCTGAGTTTTTACAAGACAAAAATATTTTTTATCTTTTTCATGGTTAGTACAATACTGGGGCATTTTAAAACTTGTTAGAGAGGATCCATTAAATTTTACTGCTGAAAGTGAGGGAGGAAAATTACACACATGGGGTCTTTAACAGGTTTTGTATCTAACAGCTTTGACACTGTCCTACTGATTTTTGTCCCTGTCCTGATGTGTAGCCTTGAGAAGTGCCTGTTGTCTGGAGTCTAATGTCGCAGCAATTAAATTCCCACAGGAAGCAGCAGCTTTAGAGATGTGATTAGATTGGAGACACTGATGCTTGTTTTGATTTTGAAAATGCATCATTGATCAGGCCTACTGATTTCAGCAACTGCTCTAGCTGAGGGAAGTGTGGGCTTAGCTTCTGGCTTTATATTTAACTTCAGGGAAAATGAAGTCTTACCCTGCCTGTCAAGACTTTACTCTGATACGTGGTCAATGCCTTTAGCAGATAATCCCCAAACTGTCAAATAACCTTTATTTCCCAGAGGTCACGTTGATCTTTTTCTTCTCATTCTGACCTCAGAACAGACCTATTCATTTTACATCTGACATCAGACCAAGAGAAAACAGAATAAGTTTTATCATTTTTTCCAGGGTCTTGTTGAGATGCTTTTTTTTGTAGTTACTACTATGCCTGCCTGCCACCCCTCACCAAAACAGAATGTATTTCTTGTGTATGTGTGTGCCTGTGTGTTATTATCAATAGTTCAAGGCATGTCAAAGAAATTCTAAGCACTTCATTTAAGTCAACTGACTTTTTATAAACAAAGGAAAACATCATTGATGTTAGGTAGTCTCCAAATGAGACTAAAAACTCAGCAAGTTTGTAGTTAACTGGCAAAGATCTTCTCCAGCCACCATTTCGGAGCAGATTTCTCCCTCCCACAATTACCAGCCTCCTATATTCTGTAAGATATTCCTCAATGGCCTTGCACATCTGAAAAGGAAGTTAAATGAGTCCACCTATAACACCGAATGCATGATATTTTTATTCATACAAAATTGTCCCCTAATACACGTGCCTCTGCAAATTAGTCATCACTTATTGAAATTTAATTGGCAGAGTAACATACATAATGAATATGCATATAATGTGAATTGTGGGACCAAGTGAATATCTGACCAATTGTATAAGTAAAGGTAACTAATCTGTACTAGTTAAAATCCTCCAGCTTTCCCCTAAAAGACCCTCAAAATTATTTTTTACTTTAGCTGCCAAATTATCTTGATGTGTGTCTCAATATTATTTCAACATTATTTTGGAAACAGAAACTCCAAAAATTAAAAGCTACTTTTTTGATTATTTCCATAATAAAAAATTGTTAGAGAAAAGTACAAGTTTATAGTAAGCCCTCCTAAAATATTTATATTACATCGAAATATATATTCTTCCGTACATGAAAACTGTCTTTCAAAAAACAAAAAGGATAATGTGTTTTAAAAATAAGGATAATACAGTGATCAAGCTTATGTATTCTTTTGTTTGTTTGTTTTGTTTTTTTGCGGTACTCCCACTGCGGAGCACAGGCTCCGGACGCACAGGCTCAGTGGCCATGGCTCACCGGCCCAGCCGCTCCGCGGCATGTGGGATCTTCCTGGACTGGGGCACGAACCCGTGTCCCCTGCATCGGCAGGCGGACTCTCAACCACTGCGCCACCAGGGAAGCCCCAAGCTTGTGTGTTCTTGATCCACACAGATATGGCTTCAGTAGCTGGCTTCACCTTCAAGTTTTATGATTTTAGGAAATATACATAAACTTGTTAATCCTCAATTACTTTGACTGCACTTTGGGATTATAATACTACTTAACTCACAGGGTTGTTGTGAGGATATAATTAGAAAATGCATGTGAATCACTTTATTGAGCCAATAGTACATAACAGGAGGACAGTAAATATTAGTGACTGCTAGGCTAGCTGTTCAAATATAATTCATAAGAAATATCTATAAATATCACTTCACTGTAGGAACTAATCCTTATTCACTCATTCATAAATGTTTTCTTGGGTGCCTACTATGAGTCAGCAATATGCTGGGTGCTTAGATTACAAACTGAATTAAGAGAAGTTAGAAATAAAGAGTTTGGGTTGGGGTGAAGAAGAATGAGGCACACACAGAGCAATGGAGAGCTTCATTAGATATTGTGGCAACATCAAGGAAGGACACCCAAATTGACCTGGGCCCCTAGCCCTTCCTAGACAAGTAATGACAAGCTATGTCACAGAGGATGAGGGGTTGTGTACGGATCAGGGACACTGACTTGGAAGTATGTTCAAAACAGGCTATTATCATGATCAAATGCACAGAGGTGAGAAATGGCACAGGCTGTAACTAAAAGCATGAGACAGAGAATGCAAAGCATGAGAGATGGAGAGATACACAAGGGCCAGTCCCTTAGGGCCTTGAATGTTCTTTTTAAGAGGCTCGCTCTGACATTGTTTTCTGGATGATAGGTGGCCAGTACGCAGCAATAAGATATAGTCAAACTTTGCCTTTTAAATAGATCATTCTAACAGCAATGGAATGGATGCATTTACAAGGGTCTCTGAGACTGTTTTGGGCTGGGTCCTTAATCTTTGTAGCAGCAGATGATTTAGGTCAAGAAACTGAGTCAAATAAAGAGGTTAAACTAGTGTGTCAGGACCATTATTTGAAGGGAGCTGGTACAGGTACACCCTTCTTTCGCAGCACACTTACCATGACCTCTCCTACCCACCAGGTGCTACTGCTACTTCACCTCAAACCACCTCTATGATTAACTGGTTTCAGTCATGCCACTGCAAGAAAATTGAGCTTTTTAAAAAAATTTCTCAAACTCTTTAAGTGCATTGGTATTGCTCTGTTTAAATCTGGATCACCTGGTCAGCAGGACTACGCTGCCGGAGTGCGGAGGGTTTCCTCTGTGTTCTCTATCACAGAAATTGAATCCTTTGCAGCCACAGCTGGTTTTCAGGGAGCAGATGTTAAGAATAAAAGAAGATGAGAATGTTTGATTTTTGCTGGTTGGTTACAAATCAGATTTAGGAGTTAAAAGCGAGGTTCATGTCGAAGAGGCGAAAACCAGAGCCAATCAGTGGAATGTTAACTATCTGGAAACATCTGCTAAAATGCGAACTAATGTCAACAAAGTATTTTTTGATTTAAGGAGGGAATTTCAAACCAGAAAGATGGGACACATATTTTTCTTTTTTTTTCGGGGCTGGGGGGTGGGAAATAGTATTTATTGTGTCTCTAATTGTATATATTTAGATGTGCGTAGTCAGCTGGCCGAGTTCATATGGTTTGTACAGCAAATACATCCGCGGGGTCCGCTCTCCGCGGGGCAGGGGGCAGGGGGCAGGGGGGGGAGGGGGCGGGGGAAGCGGCCACCCGTACAGTTCAGTAAGGGGCCCTTGGCTGCCTTTTTCACAGCGCTTTTGTCCTCCATCTCCTGTCGACGCTCCGCATGCTTCTTTTGAGCCAGGTTGGCCTTCTGCTAATGGCTCTCCATCCCCAGCCCCTCCCAGTTGTCATCACCCCACGAGTCTGGTCTCTGCTCAGTATTCTAGAGAACACTGCTCACAGCCATGTTACACACGCACACAAACATAAATAAGCATAAAATTTGTAAACAGGGAAAGTCCTAGCTAGAGAAGAAAGGGGCTAAGGATTTTGTGTCCTGAGGGAAAATAAAATAAAAGAAAAGAATTAGGATGAAGTGATTCAATAATGGACATCATTAATGTTGCACTGATACAGAAAATGAAACTCATTTATCAAAAACACATAGAGAAGGCATTTTAGCATGTGGTCAGGAAGCTTTCATGAGTATGATATCAAAGTTTGATCAATGGTAAACATTTATTTTTTCAGCCACTCAGTATGCATTAGTTTC
This sequence comes from Pseudorca crassidens, assembly GCF_039906515.1. Taxonomy (NCBI): domain Eukaryota; kingdom Metazoa; phylum Chordata; class Mammalia; order Artiodactyla; family Delphinidae; genus Pseudorca; species Pseudorca crassidens. The sequence continues at coordinate 84,831,429 of NC_090298.1, forward strand.
CAGTGATGTTTGTGATATATAACAATGCAGAGTGGTTTGCAATAAGAGATATAGCTTAATGATCTCAGGATTCATGATCTTAGGATTCTGTAAGAACTTTACCTCCTGGTTTTAATAGAAAAGTCAGGACATAAAATGCATATGTAAAATCAAGTATACAATCCTGGAATAGTGACAAAGTGAATTATGTGATATTCTTGACTATTTTATCCATTATTAATATTCAGTAATACTACAGGCATCATTGTGGCAGTGATTTGATTATACCAAACTAATTTTTTCCAGAGTGTCATTTATCTGATATACAATATTGAAAAAGATGTTACAACATCACATACACACACACAAACACATATGTGTTTATATAAACATATATACACATATACATACATACCCAATACATATATACATGCTCAATATATATACATTTATACATACTTAAATGTGTGTATATACACATGTATACATCTACATACTCAAGATAATGGCAGTTTTTTTCAAATAGCAGGTATTTTCAAATAAGGATATTCTGTAAACAACAAATTTTTAAAAAGGAAGATTTAACTGGTGGCTTTCTAATAGAATGAAGAGGAAACAAAGGTGCATTCAAACTACTGGATTATCCCTCATGAAATGGGAATATTGATGTTATTCATACACAGCAATAGTTATACTTCCAGCAAGTTTAGGAGAAGCATATTAGAAAGCTGTAAAGTATTTATAATAAATAAAACTGTTAAATAGTATGCATCTGCAGACCTAGAATGATTTCATTATGTTGACTAGTAACTTCTACAAAAGCAAAGTTAATATTTCTTTCTGGGTATGTGGAGACAATTGATTCAAATAAATGATTTGAAATTTCAGAAACAGTGGCTGATGGAGATCCTGCCTCTGATTTTATTGTGGGTTTATATTGGTATTGTTTTCTTTTCTTTTTATTGACATTTTAGAAGATACTCATTTCCATTTAGATTTAATAATATTTTAAAAATACAGGTCTTGGTATCCATTGAAGATTAAAAAAAAAGAGAAGAAGGAGGGAGGGAGGAAGGAAAAGAAAGAGGAAAGAGAATGAGAAAGGAGAGAGAAAGAAATTGAAAGTAAAAGACAAAAGGAAGAGATAGAAAAAATAAAATATGAAAATGACATTTTCCAATAAATAACATTTAATGGCAATGCACATGTTTTCATGTAAGAACTGTATAACAGAAAAAAATACTGTGAGCTTAAGTACAATCTCAAGATTGTCAGGAGAACTGATTAATTTTGCTCTCATTCCCATTTTCTCAACAATCTTTGTCTTCAGAGTGGATAAATGCAGTGTCACTCTGGGTTCACTTGGCAATCTTAAAATTGTCACAAGAATGGATTGGGTGCCGTTTTCTCTTCTTGTTACAGTCTTTGTCATGAGCTCTCACAGACCTTTTAATGCTTGATATGCTTTCATTCTCATTACATATTCTCATTCCCATAACAAAGATTATAATGAAAGAAGAAAATGTCATAAAATTAATCCATTCTCATAACAGTCTGTAACGAGGGCAGAAAATTGAGCAAAATTAATCCATTCTCATAATAATCTGAAGATTGTAATGAGAACAGAAAATGGCATGAAATTTATCCTTCTTGTGACAATCTTTAAATTGTAACAGGGCAGAAATGGGATACAAGATTAACAAGCCCTCAGGACAAAGGCTCTAACTAGAACTGAAAATCATGCAAAATTAATTTGTGTTGTGTGTGTGTGTGTGTGTGTGTGTGTGTTTGACAAAGGCCTGAAAGCCTGATATTATAATGCCTGATTCCATTGGGATGTCATATTAAAATCAGTAACTATTTTAATGTGCCTTAAAATACTAGAGCCTGACACCTTTGCTAAGATGGTGAATTAAAACAAATATGGATGTTCACTCTTTAAGTAGACCCTTGAGGGCAAAATTGTTTTAGTAAGTAGAATGCTAAAGAAAGTGGAACTTGTTTTTGAATTCATGAATAACCTATTTGTTATCCAGTAACTTTAATTTTAAAATCTTTTTTAAAAAAATGAATAGCATGGTATATTTAGCCTGATATAGAGCAACAGTTGTGTGATTACGAATCTTAATACATTTGTATATACAACTGACCCATGTATTTGTCTGTGTGTAAACTATAGTTTACCTTACTGTGACTCATTTCCACTAGCAAACATAAGAGGTCTAATATCCAGGGTTTTGGTTTACCCTAACTTTTTAAATAATTTACCTAATGTATAATTTCTTCACTTTAGTCACTTAATGAATTGAATTTATAATTGCCTTTCAAAATGTTTTGGTTTTAAATATTCTCAATTTCTAAAAGGAAACTAAGGTCAGACAGTACTTGCATAGAGCTGCAAATCTATTCAAGCAGAACATGAACAGCTTTTTATTTGCCTTAATAACTGAAGTATAAGCAATGTAGTGAATTAATGTGCTAATTATTCTTATGAAGGCACACATATTTGTGCATAGAATGGGCTTTTAAAATACTTGTTTAGCACTTGTGATAAAACAGCCATTATAAATGGATTTATGAATTTATGCATACTTTATAACAACTATAAAGTTTTTTCCATGAGTACAGGGCTTATTACAAACAAGCAATAATTTCAATAGCTTAAACAACAGCCCATCATTTTAAAGATATATACTAGGAGCTAATAATGAATGACAGTAATATTAAATACTTTTAAAAGTTTTATTTTTATGATATCAAAATGAAAAGCCACATTTATATTGTTGTTTTACCTCTTTAAGGCTCGTACCTCCGAAGACATTTCAGAAAATTGTATGTCAGTGAGATTGCGATAAATTATTGGGACACAAATCTATTTTGTGGTATTTTCCTGAACCTTTAAAAGGAAATATCTATTTGAAAAACCTCACTGTTACATATAATTATATCACTAGTTGAGAATACAGTATTGAACATCAACTGTCTTAAACATAAAAGATAGCATTTCATTACATTGGAGGTACAGTTAGCATGTTTAAAATTAGACTCGTTTTTAGTTGTAGCTGTTAGGTTTTTCATATCTGGAGACTAGATTTGAATGACTTGTTAAACTCTATCTTCTACTGTTTCTTTTGACAAGAATATGTAGCTGTAGCTACAATTAAGAGTGCTTTTTTTGATAAAAATATCATTAAAGTCTTGGTCAAAATAAGTAAATCTGGACATGGTCATTGCTTCATATTTTGAGAAACATGCCATGCCCGGGCTTAAATTGCCGCCCATTTTTCTACATCCAGAGGGAAGATAAATATAGTGATTCATAGTGCTTGTGAAACCTTCAGAAAGTAAACCTTTGCTTCATGGAAAAATGAGAAATTTGGGAGGTTGCACTTTTCATCATCAACAAAAGCTATTTTTGTAGACCAAAGAAGAAATGAAAAACTTTTCATTTATTTAGCTGTTCCTGGAAAGGTTGTAAAAGGTCCTATCATGAAAGACGAAAAGGAAGAGCTGTTCATAGAAAGCTTTTAAAGAACAAACATCATAAGCACAGATTCATATGGTAGGTGGAATATTGTAGGAAGGTGCAGGGGGCAAAAGCACCAGGATATGTTCCCAGAAAGAGGAGCCTCTTCTCTGTACTTTTTCCATTGTTCCCACCTTTTATATACTTAGCTATAGGTATGTTCCAATTTAATGCACTATTCTGCGTGGAAATACAAGTTTTCAAAAAAATATAAATGAGTGTAAGTTATCTTAAAAATCAGTTTTATTAAATAGTACACCATGGGGCAGCTTTAAAAAGTATGCTCCTATAATTAGTGTGATATGTGCCATTGTCAAAATGTGTTCATTTTTCAAGGTAGCCGCCTCCTAATTTTACTGCTAAGGTACTCCAAAGTCTTTTTATCTGAATTTATTGATAGAAGAACCAAATGTCGATACCTCTTATTAGGAAATAAAAATAGCCATTTCTGAAAAAGGCAAAATGGAAGATTTTTGTTATAGCATAATTATTAAGTTGTACATGAGAGGAATGGAGAAAAGGTAATATTCAAAGGAAAAATAAAATAGTATTCAGTATTCAGCTAGTGGACAGAAGTTTTTTTAAAATAAAGACACTTAGTCTTGTAATGTAGCTGTGTTTCCTTAGTAAGGAATACCCCTCCAAACTTCGTCAGTCTTCGAGTAGATATGATTCGAGGTAAAGACGAGGTTGTTAACTAGGTGGTAGTAAGAACTTTCCATCCAATTTCTCAAGGACCTCTTACCCTTGAAGTTGTTCCAGTTTCTTCTACATATGTTTCTTCCTATACGTAAGGAACCATTGCCCTATCCCAAGAAGATCCTGCTCGGTGGGTACGTCCCCTCACATCATTGCAAATGGAAGGGGTCATTGTCTCCAGCTCTAGATACTCCTTGGAAACCATGGGTGTGAACTCTCTACTGTGGTAGCTGTGTTCCCTGAGAAACACAGTCTCTTTCTCTAGTCTAGAACTATGGGTAGGTTTGTCCATCTGCCTTATTTTTTAACTTATTAAATATTTAACTTTTTGGTGATGATTCGCTGTCTGTAATTGTTTGCATGAATAACAGGGATGTTTCTCAGGGACCTAGTCTGCTAAGGCTAGGGCTCTAAGACAAAAAACTGTTTTCTCATTCTTATGTTATTTTGGCATTTCTTTATGTTTTCCACACCATTGTGCCTATCAAGATTACTTGACAGTAATGGCAACTCAACTCCCATTGAGTTCCTTTAGTTTATCCTGTTCTGTCCCCAAAATTTATTTTTAAATTTTTCTGTTTATCAACCACTTTTCTCCAATTATATTTAGGTATTACACTCCTCTGAGAGTTTTCAAACTGGGATATATAAACTTTATTATTTATATATTAAATCCCTAAATGAGAACTAAATGCTGAATATGAATAAAAACTCATTGAAAAGATATAGTTGTACACTACCCCAGATAAAACTCAATATGTTCAGCTAGTAAAATGATGCGCTGTGTATTTCTTTAGCAATACTAAAATCATAAAGTAATTCTGCTGTGTCTTAAGTAGTATAGGTAATTTCCGCAGGATTTCATCGATGATGTGCAACATTGCCCTTTACTTTGTTTTAATAAGAATGAGACAGGTGACACACTGAGTCCAGCATCATGAATGGAGAGAAAGTGCTTTGTTTAGACATAGTAGAAAAATACTACTTTATATGTAGGCATTTATTTAGGCTTTATTTCAGACATTTTAACAATTATACCCTATCACTTCTGACAGCTGTTTCTTAAAAGCAAAGCCTGTCTTGAAAACTAGTCCTGAGTCCTAATAGCTCTGACACTTCGGATAATGCCTTATAAGAGACAAGAAAATAAGCATGAGCACTAAAACTGGAGTTAGGGAGGGAAAAGTCTCAGGGTGGAGGTGAGTCACACTTTAAAAAAAAATCAAGAGGGATCAGTTTTATTTCAGTTTCCAGATGTTTTCAGGTTCTATTATAAAGCCAAAGGTGTAAAAAAGTGCTTCTGTTTTCTTTGTCTCCTTTTTTTCTTATTAGTAGAATATAAGTTGATTTTGGTAATTTAAGGTAATTGGACTGATTAACATTTTAAAATATATTTCTACTAATTGTCAATAAAACTTTTCTTTTTAGAACTGTGTTGAACATTATGACAGACTCTTTTTCTAGAACTTTGTTTAAGGTCTATTAATTGACAAATTAATAAAGTATTTATTAATAAAACAAATACATAGTTCATAGAAGGGAAATGTGCAAACAGTAATACAATCTGCTCATTTATTTGCTTTTAAATATAAATACCTTTGGGATAATAAAAGGAATTATTTTTTCCATTTAATGATGATTTCTCTTCAGTCGGTAAGTAATTTTCTCTCTTCCAGGTACAGTGAAGGTCCAGTCTATTTTAGAGTCAGCTCCACCAGTGAAATAGAATGAAGGAGAGGGGAAAGTAGTGAGTTTAAGTTTGTGACAACTTGTGCCTAGAGAGTGTAAATCTATCTATCATCTGTTGTAAGTGGGGGGGCTTAGACATTCCACATTAGACATAAAATAATTAAAATATTTAGGTGGGCATGAATTACTTGAAGTGCAGTTCGTTGTTTTCTATCTTGATTTGTATAGTTTGGGAACTGTACAAAGAGGAGGATATCAAACCATGACTAATGTTGGCAGTTTATTCAGCTGATCTCGTTTAGTTTTGATGCATACCTGAAAGGTTTCCAGAGCTGCATATTTTCAGTGTTATCTTTATTATTGTTTCCTTCTGATTGTTCAGGTCCTCTTCCTCCCCAAATTGACATTCTATAGCAGAGGAACCGTTGTTGGATTACCTCTTCATTTCCACAGAAGTCCTTCTTACACCAAAGCTGCCACTCTGCTGTATCCTTACAAGAAAGTGAGAAGCGGCGATGAAGACTATATCCAGAATTTGGTCACCGTGTGGAGGCAGTATCCCTCTGTTTTGTTTCTGAACAGAGACATTTTATTGAAACATAAAGTGTGTTTTAAGAATATTCATAAAGTGTAAATGTTATTAAAACAATGCTAAAGCACTTTGATATTAATGTATTAAATGTGAAACTGATAATGAATTACATAATTTATTACATTTAATATTTATGGAAAAGGATCTTGGGGTATGCACTATCAAAATCCACTATATACTGTATTTTTATCTTCTACTGATACTTTAATATTTCTTCAGTTTGAAGATTGTTGATCATTTCTAAAGAAAATAGAGCTTCAGGGCTTCCCTGGTGGTGCAGTGGTTGAGAGTCCGCCTGCCGATGCAGGGGATACGGGTTCGTGCCCCGGTCTGGGAAGATCCCACATGCCGCGGAGCAGCTGGGCCCGTGAGCCATGGCCGCTGAGCCTGTGCGTCCGGAGGCTGTGCTCCGCAACGGGAGAGGCCACAACAGTGAGAGGCGCGCATACCGCAAAAAAAAAAAAAAAAAAAGAAAATAGAACTTCACTAATAGACTTGTATTTTAAAGTTTAACTCATGTCCTTATGAACTGAGAATCAATGAAAGAATTAGAGAAAAAATTTTATTTGTGATTGCCTAAATTTATCATGTGAACTAGTTAATTTATACTGATTATAAGCAGAAAAAAATCATAACGTTTAACTGTAAAATATCTCATTCATTATTTTATTCCCATCAATCAAGAAAACATATCTTTAAGATGGAAATATTATTTTAGCTTTTCCTTGTAAAGCCTTCTCCATTGATATAGATGTTCCTATTTAACCTTCATGTTGTAGTTTGCATCAACATATTTTCTTATTAAAAATAAGTTTATTTAAAATTATGCAAATAATATATTTAAACTTTTAAATTAAACAATTGTATGGTCAGGCCACTCAAGATGGCCGTTCTCTTGCTCTCTGTGCATCCCCTGCCGAACCAGTGCCTCCTTCACCTACACCCTACTCACCTGACTGACTTTCCTACAAATTTGCCCCAGGCCTAGCTAGTGATTGTTCTTATCGAAGGGGCCGGCTGTGAAGGGCACACCCCTCCGCTGGTTTCCCTGGTAACTAATGAGCCCACCTGATTTCAATTCCCTTGTAACTGGTAATCTCTCATTTCCTCCAGGAGCGAAGGCGGCCACCATGTTCTGCCTGCCTTCTGCTGCACAAGGTGGGGAGTCGCTCCAGGACCTGGCTTCAAACGTGTAAGCTCCTGTGTTCATTAAACCACTGATGGCTCTGTTGCTACTCTGGGCTCTATCTTCAGTCTTGCAGCTGGGCAACTGCAGGCCTGCGGGGTGCAGCCCAACATCAATGTATGCACATATAGAGTCAAAATTATTGTTTGAGATTTCAGTGAAAATTTTCACTCATGTACACACACCTGCATACATATGGATTTATATTATATCTATTTTTCTTGATTTTTTCTTTTAGTATGTCATACAGACAAAAATAAGTCTTGAATATGATAAAAATACATGGAAAGTTTCTTTGAGTTTTATAAAATGGAGTGCTATTCTATTTATTGTTGCTGCATAAAAATTGACTCCAAAACTTAAGGGCTTAAAGCAACAACAGTCATTTTATTATTTCTCACAGTGTCTGTAGGTCAAGAATTTGGGAATGCACTAGCAGCATAGTCTGGCTACAGGTCTCCCTCGAAATTGCAGTCAGATGGTGAGTAAAGCTGCAATAGCAGGTGACTGGAGAAGCTAGGGGCTTTGCTAGACATCTCTTTTTTATGTATTTTCTTTGTTTGGTTTTAGTATCAGCCTTAAGCTGGTTACATAGAATGAGTTAGAAAGTGTTGCTTGGTTTTCTAATCTATGAAAGATTGGGGGGGAATATTTGATATTATTTCTTCCTTAAATAGTTCAGAGAATGCATCAGGTGGAGCCATCTGACCCAGTGCTTTTCTTTTTTTAACACGGATTTTATATGAGTTAAATTTCACTTACAGATGTAGGATTATTCAAATTTTATATTCATTTTGTATCTGTATTGCTAAATTGAATTTGTAAGAAATTTGTCTGTTTTATTAAAAATTCTAAGTTATTGGTAAAATGGTGTATATAATAGCCTGTTATTATAGTTTTGGTATTTACAATAAATATTGTGGTGTCCCTATTTTCATTCTTGATACTGCTAATTTGTATATTCGCATATATTCTTGATCTCTTCTGTTAGGTGTTTATCGATTTTATTATTCTTTTCAAAGATCCACCTTTTGGCTCTACTGATTTTGTCTATTATATGTCTATTCTTGTTCTTTGATATTTCCTCATTTTTAAAAATTATTCTTTCCTCTTTTATACTTTAGCTTTAATTTTCTGTTCTTTTGCTAACTGCTTGAGTTGGAAGCTTAGATAATTTATTTTTAAACATTCTTCTTTTATAATACATGCTTTTAAAGCTATAAAAGTCCATATGAACACACTGCTCTAGGTACATTACACAAGTTTTGATATGTTGAATTTTCATTATCTTTCAGCTCAAAGTATTTCTTAATAAAATCTATCGCTTTCTTTTTTCGGTTCCTTAAAAGTAGTTTCCTTAGTTTCCAAACACCTGCTGAAAGATAGTAGTTATTCTACTAGTGGGTTCTTCATTATACAATTTTCTTTTTTAAACTGCTGAGAGTTTCTTTGTGGCTCAAATTAAGATCTACTTTGGTATATGTTCTATATGTACTTCAAAAGAAAGTTTTCTTTCTTCTACAAATGTAGGTGAAATGTTTTATAAGGGTCTATCAGAGTAAGTTAGTGAATTATATTGTTCAAATCTCTTTTACTGATAATTTTTATTTGCATCATCTCTGGTACTGAAAGATATGTGTTTGTTAAAATCTACAGTCAGGATTATTGATTTCTTTCTCTCTAAATCCTGTTTTCTTTATGTGTTTTGAAACTGTATGTCCTGGTGTGTATCAAAATTGTATTTACCAATACCATCAAGTCTTTAGGTATTGTATGTTGCATTTATAGAATGTAACTTAGATTCTTATTTTTATTGATTCCAAATATATTTTGAAATTATCTCCCTTTCTATCCGTTTTGTCTCTATTTTATTACATTTTATTTAATGTATTAACCACAATATTTAGAAATCTTTGCCTGATACATCCAATATATGAATCATCTCCGGTTCTGCTGCTATCGACTAATAAGCTTTGGAAATGTTGGCCACACTTCTAAGTTTAGCTTATCTCATAGATTGTGGCCCTAAATTGGTTATTTCTCAATGTCTACCAAGAGTTCCTTTATATATTTAGTCAGTTTTAAAAATAGTGGGTTTTTTTTTTAAGTTGCTTTATATTGAGGGAATGAGCCTGATACCAGCTTTTAGATCATGACTGGAACTGCTAGTTGTGTTAGTGAAAGGATTTTCTTCTTCATTAATGTGGAAAGGGTAGGATTAGCCCTTTTACCCAGGATCAAGATCACAATCTCTTGAAGATATCTGTTTGTTCAGATGCTTCATTCCCTGTCAACCAGCAGTAGGTTCAGTTTTCTCCTCACAGAGTCAGACTTTGTCCTAACAGTTTAAACTTTAATTCTCCCATGGGAATTACAAGAAGTTCTGCCAAATGTTTTCCGCTGGCTCTGTACCTGCATGTTGTCTTGTGAGCAAAATACTTCAGAATCATGTGACCCATCATAATCCCTTCTTCACACTGTATTAGAGTAATCCACTTCTTCACTGATTTGTTGTTTTAGGTGGCCTTATTTTTGGATTTAAATAATTATGATTCAGACATACCGTAAGTATGTATACATCAACTGTGAATTTTAGAATAGATGATAGAATAAAATCAAACATTCTGTTCAGCTCCTGTATTTTGCAATATTGCTACACAGTAGGTTAATCTACCAATATACAAGAATCAACATTAGAGACTATTTGTGTCATTTCTGATGTACAAAGATCCTATTGTACAGTACCTGTTCATCTGACACGGAGGTGTACTTTCATTTATTTGTGTGTTTTTAATTATTAATACAAAATAATTGAGTGTCTACTGTGAAAATTCTATGGAGATCTAGGCCTGAAATCTCTGAGTCTCATGAACCTTAAGTTAGAGCCTTCAGAATCTCTGAGAGGCATACAAGCCATGGAAATTGGAATTTGAAAACTAAATACTTAATAGAAAGTATGCCAGTAACAGATCAAATAAACATAAAACGTTCTATTCCAATTCACAGTTTTAGAGCTCCATGGAACAGTTTTCTAAACTTGTGTTTAAGTTAGTAAGCCAACACTGCAGCTATTGCTTTTTTGTTGTTGTTGTTGTTTTGGTGTTTTTTGTGGTACACGGGCCTCTCACTGTTGTGGCCTCTCCCTTGCGGAGCACAGGCTCCGGACACGCAGGCCCAGCGGCCATGGCTCACGGGCCCAGCCGCTCCACAGCATGTGGGATCTTCCCAGACCGGGGCACAAACCCGTGTCCCCTGCATCAGCAGGCGGACTCAACCATTGCGCCACCAGGGAAGCCCAGCTATTGCTTTTAGACATGAGAGGATTGTCTTCTGGTTCATTCACTTATTGGTAATTACATAACACAGTCTTAAAAACTATGTTAATTTTTCTTTTCTATGCCTGAACTTCAGGGACATTATTTAATAAGATTTTACATTTGACTTGATTTCCAAGAGGGAAATACACATAATATAATAATACTTATCCTAAAATTGTGTATTTTTGCAAAGAATAATTGTAAATATTATTAAAAAAGGAAATTACCGTATCTCATGCCTAGTCCTCAAAGTCCTCCTGCAAGAAATATTTACATTATTTTAAGCCATTTTGCAGTACCTGGAAATAATACAAAGTCTAGTAAGAATCACTAAAATAGTGTAATAGAGATATCAATTTATAAATTTTGGTGACTGATTAAATTCCCTGAGTGCTGGTTTATAAACAGAATACTAATTAGAAGTATATAGATTTTAAAAAGTAGAACTCCAAGTCAGGTAAACTTATCTTTTTTGGGAGCAGGCTGACCAAAGAAAGACAGATATTGCTCCAGGCTTCATATGAAACTTAATATTTATAAGTAAAATATAATGCCTAATTTCCCTTATGTACAAACACTTTCAATATTATTGGCATCCCTAAGTGCTGGCATACTGCTATTAAAGTGTTGCTTTTGTTTTGTTTTTCTGTAATCCAATTGTTCTTAAACATGAATATATGTGAGTGACATAAGGTTTTTGTTCAAAAGTGTGTGTCCCTTGTCTTCAATCTCAGAGATTCCAAATAACAGTCTAGAGTGGGGCTCAAGAGCATACATTATAATAATGGAAATCTGATCCAAATTGTCCAAGGATAACATTCGATAAATAGTACTTTAAGCACTCCAGTAGTACTCTGTGACATTGGGGTTGTTGTTTAATAATTGTGAGACTCAATTCCCATATTTTAGTAGATGGAATAATTGATCTAGCACATCTTTTAGGTAGACTTTTAGATATAAGGTAATGATGGCAATGTTATCTTATTTTTATGTTTAATGTCAAACAGGAATCATAGTACCAGGATGAAATACTGATAAGCTTACTTGTGCATAATACTTTATACATGTGTGACGTTTTATAAATTTTTTATTAATTGTTGTGTGCGCACACACACACACACACACACTCACAGACCAAAACCAAACAAACTAAAAAACATTGTGCACATGAGAACATTGAGGCTAAGAAAGAATAAGTAACTTAAATTGAGAGTAAAAATGGACTGAAGTCTGTTGATTCTGGGTTCAGTGCTCTTCTGAGTACACTGCAATGCATCCCTATAATCATAGTTGATTAAATCACCAGAGAAAGAGTTGACTCACCTATTCAGCTATTTACTTATTTAGTGCTAACTGTGAAACAGGCAATATGCAAAATACTAGATTACAACAGTTAATGAAGCAAACAAAATTCCTTTCCCTTATGAAGCTTACATTCTACAGTGGAGGGAAAAGAATGCACAGAGAGTGTGAGCCATGTGTAAGTTGGTGAGTCCATGAGGTAGAAATATGCCTAGCACATATTAGGAAAATCAAGGAAGTCAATATGATTGTGAGTAGGGAGAAAGGAGCAGAACAGAAGGAAATAAAGTCCAAAATCTTACATAGCTTTGTGGAGCATCAGGGGGACTTTGGCTTTTAACATGAGTGAGATAGAAAGTCATTAAAGTTTTCTGATCAGAGAAGTATTATGATCCAACTTATGTTGTACCAGGCTAATTTTGGTAGCTTTTTTTGAGATTAGTATGAAAAATCTAAGTGCATGAGCAGGAGAAAAAATAGAAAGTTATCGAAATAAGAGATGTAAGTGACATGAGCCAACTTGGTACTTGTGGAGGTAGAAAGAAGATACCAGATTCACTATTAGGGAGGTAGAAAAAATAATTTTTGCCAAAAGATGGGATATTAGGTTTGAGAGAAAGAGAGAAGTCAGGGAAGACCGCACGGTCTTTCTCCTGTATATTTAGAACAATGGATTGACAGTTTAGGGAGATAAGGACAACCATGGAGATATGTCTTCTTAGAGGAAGACCATGAGTTCAGTTTGGACTTTTTAAGTTTGAGATGCTTAATAGACATTCAATTCTATATCCTAACTAGGGAGATGAATTCAAGGAGAAGATTCAGGGAAAGATTCAGATTGAAATACTAAATTTGGGAGTCCTCCGCATGTACTCAATGAAATTGCATTCATGAGACTGGATAAGGTCACCAATGGAGTAGACACCCAAAAGAAGAGATCCCAGGACAGAAGTTGAGGAGAACCTTAGAAGAATCTAAAAGGGAGATTGAGAAGTATCTAGTAATATAGAAATAAACCAGACAAGTGTTTTTATCCTGGATGCCAAATGATGAAGAAAATGCTTTGAGGAAGAGAACATGTTCAACTCTGTCAAATGCTTCATATAGTGGATATAATTTACCATTTGGTTACCAATGTGAAAGTGTGTAGTGACCTTGGTAAGAACAGTTTTTACAGTGTGAATAAGGTATGGTATAGAAAGTCTGATTGAAGTAGCTTCAAGAAAGAATGGGAGAATTTTAGACAGCAGATTTAATAAACTTTTTAAAAGAGTTTAGTTTTAAATGGAAGAATAGAAAATAGGCAGTGATGGACTTCCCTGGTGGCGCAGTGGTTGAGAGTCCGCCTGCCGATGCAGGGGACACAGGTTCGTGCCCCAGTCCAGGAAGATCCCACATGCCGCGGAGCGGCTGGGCCCGTGAGCCATGGCCGCTGAGCCTGCGCGTCCGGAGCCTGTGCTCCACAACGGGAGAGGCCACAACAGTGACAGGCCCACGTACGGCAAAAAAAAAAAGAAAGAAAGAAAGAAAACAGGCAGTGAATTAAGAGAAAAGTAATGTTCAGAAAGGGTTTATTTAAGATGGAAGCAATGGAAGTTTAGTTGTATGAGGGTGGAAAAGAACCAACAGAGAGAGAAAAAAAGTGTGTGATAAAAGAATGAAGAGGAGAGAATTGCGGGATTATTTTCCTGAGAAGGATGGGGCCTAGTGCCCAGAGGGAGGGAATGGCTTTACGTAGAAGAACAGGCAGTTTATTCCTGGTAACAGGGGGAAGGGAAAGTATATGGCCTTAGATGCAAGTGTTACTGGCCCTCCTGAGTCTGTCCACAGTACGGGTCCTTCTGCTGGTGTCCTTAGAGCCAACAGAAGCAAAGGAAAATTTTATTCTTTGATCAAAGGACGGGGAGGCACTGCTCAGGCTCTAGAGCACCTGCTCTCCCAGAAAGGCTGCAGGTGGGGCTGCTTTATGGGGTTCTTGTCTGCAGGGCGGGAAGGGGCGGAGATCTTGGCGCAGCTGCTCAGCTCACCTCCTGAGATTGAAGCACCAGGTGAAGCATCTCTGCACGAGGCCCCGCCCCTCGGAGCTGAGGTTTCCGCGCAGCCATTTCGCACCAGGAGCTCTGGTCTGAAGTCACGGATGTGAAGCCTCTCTGCGCGGTGTCCTACGTGCAAGTGTAGCCAGACCAAGAACGAAGGAAAAGAAAAAAGGTTAGACTTTATCTTATTACCCAGATTCTATTTTTATTTCCTGGGAATTGTTTATGAGCTTTGCATGTGACACAAATAAGGTATGGAAGCAATTCCGTTCTGGAAGCTTGTGGGATTTCTCTTATGGTTTTATCTGTTTTCTCTGTGATTTATGCAGCAAGGCTTTAAAGTGACAGTGACGATGAGGGAGGAGGTGCTGGAGATTTGAACTGAGGAGAAATTAGGAGTGTGGGACTGTGAATGGATTATTTAAAAAGAAGTCTGATTACTCTGGATCTCTAGGAGCTTTGATTTGGATCAGGAATTTAAACTGAAACCAGTCAGCAACTTTAAGCTAAGTTGTTGCTCAACTTCTGTGGGCACTGGTTCACATCTTAGTTTCATTCTCTAGGTCTTTACTATATTTGTATGAGTCTTTCTTATGCATATGTCAGGTGTTAGTCTGAGGTTTGTGGGAGCGGGAGCGGTTCAGACGAGAATTCAGAGCACAATTTGCTACCTTGTTTTTGGTCTTTCCTGGGCATGTGTGGTTAAGGCCTGAGGGTTCATATGCAGAATTAGGGGAATGGTTTTCTGGGTTAACTCCCCTCTGTGACTGTGTATGTTCTACAGCCCACAGGGCCATCACCCCGGTGTCCAGACACATGGGGTTTCTATCGAAGTTTTATCTGCCTTAGCTGCTTTTTTCATGACTCCACTCAAGGCAAAGCCACAGGAAGGAAAAAAATAAATAGGAATTTCTGTCACCTGTGCTTCACTCCTCCAGCGTTTAATTTTCCTCCACAGGTCTTACTTACTTTTCAGAGTCCTTGTTAGTAATTTTGGTTTGTAGTTTTGTATTTTATCCACAGTTTTACTTTTAATCAGCATGAGTTATGGGCTGTAGTGAGTTATGGGCAGGATAGCCAAGAACCTAGACTCTCCCAGTCTTGTTTTTTGGATAGAAGTAATATAAAATTTGGTAAACTCTGTCATAGCTAGGTTTTCTATGATGTGGACTGGTTTGAGGGAAAAAAATGTATACAGAATCAAAGGTAAATAGAGCAGAGATACAGAGAAGTAGCCGGATGGACAAAGAGGCTAATTCTTGAATTTCTTATAGACTTAAATTAATAGATATATTGTTTTCTAAGGGACAGTAATATTTCTGCCCTTCAGTTTCATGAAGATTTCTTATATACTTACAAAATATTACCTCCTTTGTACTTAATTATACTCAGAGTGCGTTCTCTTATTTGTACCCTGAAGACAGTTACAAATAAAGAGGTAGGCTATAAGAGACTTTAAAAAATACTTATTTTAAATTGTGGGAGATTTTAAGCCCTTTCCAAAGACAGGAAACTTTGAGATGGATTAAGTACAAATACTTGGGGACACATACTTGGGCCATGGCTCTAGGGCTTGATGCTTTATGAGAAAAGAATCTTAGAAAGCTTATTTTTACTCACTAGGTTTTCATTTGTATCCTTTTTCAATCCATTTCCTGTGTTAATGGTACTGAGTCATTTTAATATGAATTTAGCCTCTCACAGTTCAGTTCCTGGGCCACGCAAATAGAGTACATGTGGACCGTACCCTCACACTGAGCACAGGTTGAAATCTTTCACTGCTGTGAGTGCTCTTTTTTTCCACTAAAATGTTCAAAGAGAATAATCTTTAATGTGTCTCTGGATTTTCCGTAAGATAGGAAACTTTTCAGTGTTAAGGGCTTTATGAAGAAGGCTTGTACGTAACATGTGCAGATTTAAAACATAATTTTCTCTGATAGGCATTCAACTCAAACTTTAATGCCAATTTCAATTGAAGATTTTACTTGCACCAAAAGTCAGCTTCACCTGAGCATTCTGTCACCTGAGCATTCTGATTTTGCTTTCTCATTTCTTTTTTGACATTTGGGGTCTTCTCTTTTTCTAGCTGAGCTTTATATTTCTTTTTCTTTTTTCTAATTTATCCTTCTTTTTTCATGGTAATAGATGGAGTGTCGACTTATCAAAATCAGTTGGATTCATATGATATTTTCCTTGAATATTCTATGAAAATTGACATGTCTGGTTCCAAAATAAACACAATGTGGGGTAAAACCATCCGTAGGACAAACCTCCTTTTTTGAGCTGGGGATCTTTGATAGTTCCCCAGGCTTGGCAATCTCATGCTGGGAATTAGTTCAGCTAGTAATCCATGGGAACTCTTCAGCACAGCTTCATGAAATTAAATGTTAAAATTGTTTTGCTTAAGTCCCTATGGTGCTATAAAAAGTGGGAGTTTTTGTATTTATCCTTTTGTTCTTTAAAAAAATGGAGTTCAATTGCCTTGATGTTACCTTTGCAAGAAATTTCAAGTGTTGGTTACGTTTTGATAGTGTTAATCCATTTTGAACACATCAGAATGGGGGAAAATGACAATTAAATGAAAACCATTATCTGATATTCTCAGCACCTGCATAATGAGCTGGTCTCACTTATTAACCCTACTCCTGCTTTCCAGAACATGTAGTAGATTGACGTTCTTCAAATATTTGAAGTCAGATATCTACATTTCCCTCTCCCTTGACTTACAAGCATGCCAATGGAAACTACTTGTCAGAAACACCAAGGTGTTCAATCTCATTTTTACTTAACATAAAGCCATTGCAAGATTTTAGATCACCAAAACTACTGTAAAGAAACTGTAAAAATAAATGTGAATGATTAGCCCTTAAACAAGAGAGTTCAGCTACTGTTGGTGATACTTGCTAACCACCCCTTATTAATAGTAAATCTCCCCAAGTTAGCTGCTCTGAGCAAATGGCATTTTCTGGAGAAAAGATGGAAGTTTGGAAAAGTTAAAGACAAAAGTCATATATATGGGGGAATAAAGCCAAGGCCTGATGTGGGCAGAATAGTTCAAAAGTTTGTAAAGAGCTAAGCTAAGGACAAGGCTGTGCTCACTCAGTGCATTGTAGCCTATCTTATTATTATTGAACCAAATAATTCCACATTACATTGGCAATGCTTTAATATTTATAAAGTGATTTCACATGCAGCAGTTGATTTATATGAGTTGGTATGTGCAACAAAGGGTAGGTCTTCTTACCTTTACTATACCAAGAGGAAGCCTTGCTGTTTCTTTCCATTTTACCACATGGCCTTCAAAACAGAAAAAGATCTGGGGAACTGAATTAGTTTCCTGATTCGCACAACTGTTTTATGACTCCTATCAAGGGTGGAACTGAGTCAAGTGTAACCAGCCGGGGATAGCAGCAGGGAGCAGGTAATAGGGATCCCCTACTTCAGAAAAAGAACCTGACTGGGAGATGGGGGACGGTGTGAGGAGGGAGAGAGAGAGAGAATATGAATGAATGAATGAATTTCTTAGCTGGCTTTCTTGTGGCCAATAACGTTTTAAAGGGAGAGGAAGAATTTCATAGCTTCTTTCCAACATAGACAGCCTGAGGCCACGTTTAGGTATTCACTGAATTATGATGTTATTAGTAAGTCCTTGGTGAATGGAAATTATTGTTGGAAGACAGGGAGTTCTTAATTAACATTCTAGGCATGCTGAAGGGTACTTCACAATGTGTATCAATTTACAGGCAAAGAAACTATTTCAGTTCTACCTTCTGGGAAGACTACAAGGGCCCAATGCTAAAATCTATGTATTTATTCATGATGACGAACTATCCTATATGCCGATCCTGGCCCTTTTCCGTGTTCAGCGACTTCTTAGATCAACACTGTGTGGGATCGAAAAACAAAACAACGAAACCAAAAAACTCAACTTTCTTCTTGTGGTTCTTACTTGTCTCCTTTGCACTGCCTCCCTCCTCTCCACCCCTCTTTCCTCCAGCTCTGGAAACTTGTAGTAGAGGAAATCTTTAGATTCTGATCTGTATCATGAGGGCTGGGTAAAGATCTATATTCTCTTTGCTTTTGCTCTAAAGTAGGTTCACCTGCATTTCAATTGGTGTTTTTTTTTCTTAATTTAGAACAGCTGATACTCTTTAGTCTATTCACTCTGCTTTTACTTATTTAAAACTAGTTATTACTTTACGACATAATAATTAAGTTGATAAAAACTCAATGTGTTCTGATGGCTAATTTTAAAAATACAATTGCAATAAGCAGCTTTTTATACTTTTTATACAATTATAAGTACACAATCAAATATGAGAATATGATACACAATGGTTACTTTTTTCTGCTTTCAGTTATATATATCCCTGAGAATTTTCCAAAACAAAGCACTTGTAAGTTTAGTTTTCTAAAGACAGCCTTGAATTTCATGGTTTTGTGGTACATAATTAAATAAAAATGATTCCTGGTATGCTGTTTCCAGGATTTTACAATAGTAAACAATGATATAATGATTAAACTTGTACATGTATCTTTGCATCAGTAAAAGTATATATGGTGATAAATATTTAATGAAAAATGACTAGGTCAAAGGTCAGATGCTTTTTAAATTAATTGCTCACAGTACCCTGTCAAGCCAGAGACTTACTTTCTCACCTGAAGGTGTATGCCAATGCTTATTTCTTCATGTCCTTATTGTGCGTTATAACTTTTTAGTAGTTGTTAATCTGATAGGCCAAATTTTATTCTAATATGGTTCTAATTTGATCTCATTAATTACGTTGAGTGTTTTTTCATGAATATATGTTTTGTGTAAAACTGCCTATTGTGTGCTTTTATTCATTTATGTTTTTGGTAGTTGCTCTTTTTCTTTTATAAATTCATATCATGTTTACATTTTAAATAAGTAGCTCTATTTGCTACAGATATTTGCTGAAAATATTTTATATTTATATTCTCACTTTAATGAACATTTGTACTTTGTAGGGATTTTTGTAGCATAAAAAATCTATTTTAATGTAGTCACATTCCAGCTTCCACTGAGGTGTCTCTAATTTAATATATTTTATAGAGTTCCATGTAAGATTTTGTTTGAAAATGGTATTTATCTTCATAAACATTAACAAAAAACAGGACTTTGGCCCCTTTTATTAATTTAGTCACACCTTAACCTGATATTACTTTTTTTTGACCACAGACTATATTTAGAGTCTCTCATTAATAGAAATGTACATCATAAATCCAAACCATATTTTCTGTTCCCTTTTCATGGTTTCTTTTATTCTATTTCTTTCTGCTGGGAATGTCTTCCTAGTCTTATTATTTTTATAAAATCTTATCAGATTCCCTTTTGAAGGGCAAGAACCAAAGTGGGAATTCAGCAAATATTTGTTGTTCTGAATTGTCTTTGGCTGCTGTTACAGACTTATTTAGTGGATTGGAGTAAGAAAATTTGGTGTGTCTTAAGTGCATTACTGAAAGCAGTATGACTTTTGATAAAACCATCATCCTTCTGAGACTGTAACATTTTTAATTTTCAATTTCTTTATCTACAAAACAGATTATACAAGAGTACTGCCAGGTTCATGTGAGATTAAATAATTTTAAAATAAATAATGTTTGTAAAAGCACTTTTTATATTACAAATTTCAAAGTCTCAATTATTATTACTCTCATTTGAATATAAAATTGCATGGATAACTATTCAAATGAATTAGGGGTTCTCTTTTGCATAATGAAATTCATATTTCCTTAACAATTGGTTAATTGAAACTGACTTGAAATTTTATAAGCATATGTTGTTCTCAGTCATTTGTAAACTTTAACAGGTCATTCAAGGACAGAATCCATTCTATGCCCTAAATGTTCCACTCTTTTGAGTTATATTCCGAACTAATAAGCTAGTGCACTAAAGTCTGTCAATTAGCTACATAGGTCTAGTAACTATGAGACCTGAAACTATTCAAACATTTTCAGGCTATCTAGACTTAAACTTATGAACACTTTAAGAAAAATATCTATGATATGTCCAATTAATTGACTTCTAGCTCATTTTCCTCTTTCTATGAAGGATATGGATCTAACTTTGTGGTAAACATGTATTGAATAAAGAATAGATGTAATTCTGGAAGCTTCACTTCTAGATTCAAAAGTTAACATTCATCTGCTCCCCCACCTGCCAGAATCTCTTTTAAAGGAATCAGAATATACTCATTCATACAAGGGCAAAATTTTAGAGTAGTCTCCATCGCCTGTCTCACCCAAGCTGTCACCAAATCCATCAGTTCTACTTCCCAAGTGAGTCTACCTTCCATTTTCTATGTTGTCACTGTCTTATTTGAATTTTCATCATGTCTTTCACCTGGCTAATTATAGTAATTTCTTAATTGATATAACTACCTCTAACTTTTCTTTTCCCTCTTACCCGTTCTTCATAATCACTAAAAATACACACTTGCATTCCTTTCTTATGTACCCTCATTTGCTTTCTATTCCCAATATTCGTGTAACATCCATATTCCTCTGAAAGATCTATAAGGCTACACAGAAGCTTGCCACAGCATATTTTTCCAGTTTCAGCATTACAAACAGAAAATTCTTTCAACAATCAAATTATTTATTTATTGCTTTGGCTGACCCATTTAGTTGGAATCTCCTTCCCCCACTTCTAGCCTGACAAAACCCTACTCCTATATTACAACATACATAACTGTCCCTTTCTATGTGAGTCTTTCCCTAGTCAACTCCATGGTTACAATTACTTTCTCCTTTTTTTGTGGATCCCCCACATATCAACAATATTGGTTTTTCTATATTTGCTTTGTCGTTGCTTATTATTTATTTTTACATCAACTTTGGATCTTTCTAAGATCAGACATTATGTCTTTTTCATAGCTGTACTTTTTAGTCCTTGGCACACGTTTGGCCCTCTGTGAATACTTATTGTTGTTTGGAAAGTGGAGTAATGAAAAAGAGAACTCAAGTTATATGTGAAGAAAGGGAAGGAGATCGGCATGTGAAACGGTATCCTTCACAGTGTAGGTTTTTCTTCTTCTCCCACAGCACTCTTGCCATTTGCAATAAGTCTCATCACTCATGGGTAGTTATTACTGAGGTCCTCACAGAAGAAATATTATTCCATTTCTGGCTGCTCTCTGCAGCACTTATACTTTGTTATTTCCCCACGGGCTTCATGTCCTTTGGTTCTTTTCACACTCCTTTTTTCGTCAGTAGTATCTGTGATGAAGGACTGATGCCAAGTAATCAACTTTACTTCTTTTGGAAAAAAAAATCCCAGTCTGAACTGATGGTGTATTTTATAGACAAAAGCATCCCTCCATATTCTCAGCAAAACCCTCGAAACATTTCAGCACAATGTGGTAGGATATGCCAATTGATGAAATGCCAAAGCTCCATAATGGAAAAATAAGAAAAGGATCAAAATTCTTTTCACCTAAGAAATTGCTATTAGTTCAAGTAGCACTTAACTAGTGAAATGAATATGCCCTGGAGCAGAAATTTCATCTTTGGTAGCTGCAATACCTAAGACCCACTGGCTGTCCTTTGTTCCTGCTTATTCAGAGAGTCTCATTTTCTAGGGAGGATGATTTAATTTGAATTACATTCCTCTTCTTTTTTTTTTATTATAAAATGAGGTGTTGGGTGAATCACATAGGGTTCTCCCACTTACAAATTCCTCATTATTTTATGTAATGTCAGTTTAGCTTACTGACATCACCCTCTGTGTTCTGCTACCCACTTTTATACTGCCAGAGTGCATTTTTACAGCATAGAACAGAGAGGAAGTGAATGTGGGCATGGGGTTGAAGAGGCAAAAGAGACAAGGTTGGCATATGGTAATGATCCTTCTAGTTATATTCTCAGGAATACGATGTAAAAATGTACTTTAATGTGTCACTATACAAGAAAAAAATGAGGCAGATATTCTGAGTTGAGGGAGGCACTGCAGCATTTAATGCACAACTGTGGGAAGGTTTCTGGTAACTCTTTTTATAAGAAAAAGTTGGGTAAAATATATACATCTTCTGTCTGCTTCCACGTGAATAAAACATAATGAGTTCTGAAAGACAGACTGTGGTCCCATTTATTGTGGAGCTAGATTATGTGGTGCTGGATCAGTGACATCCCCTCAATGTGCCTACCACTAAGTAGGGGGTGGTTCTTTTGTTTATTAGCTATCCAGTGAGTGGATGGCTTATTTGTAGGGTTGCCAAATTTAGCAAATAAAAATAAGGACACTGAATTAAATTTGAATTTCAGATGAAAAATAAAATACAGTATATCCCATGCAATATAGTAAATATTTATTGCTTACCAGAAATTCTAATTTAACTGAACACCCTGTATTTTATCTAGCAATTCCTTATTAGGATATTAGAAGTCTCTTAAATAGGCACAGATTTTCTGCTGTGGTAGAAGTATGCATTAACACAAGATGAGCAGAGAATACCAGACACATCAAGCAAAACCCCAAAACCAGAGGTCTTTAACTAGAAGGAAATATTGTCAATTATAGCTTTTTGGTCTTAATGCCCCATGTGTGGATCTAGAAAGGCAAATATAAGACTGGTTACTGTTGGATACAGGTGTACCCTGACACTTCCCAGTAAACCGCCTGAGTTTCTGCCCTGAAAAATCTCTTTTATAGAAACCAGGAGGCATATTCAAGCACATTTATTGCAACATTGTTTGCAAGGGTAAAAAAGTGGAATAGCTGATTCGTCCATCAATAGGAAAATAAATATAAACATATGGTCTATTCTTTGATTTTGAGCACAGGGGAATGTGGTTAATATGTGGACTCTGGATCCAGACATCCTGAGTTCAAACGCCAGTTCTACCATGTACTATCTACGCAGCATTGTACAAGTTACTTAAGTTCTCTGTGTTCCTTTTAGATCACTTGTAAAGTAACAGTATTATAAAATAATGTATACAATATTTAATATAAAATGAGTTATAAAATATAATATAAAAACAAAGCCTCCTCTACAGGGTTGTTGTAAGGGTACAATGAATTAATGCATATGAAATATTTAACACAGTGATTGACACCTAGATTACTAGGAAACCTGGAAATGTTCAGTAAATATTAGCTTCTATCAAAATGATTACTGTGCAACAGTAAAATAAATGAACAGAAAAATACGGACAATTAAGTAGCATTTATGTAAAACAAAACAGACAAAGCAATGCTATACATTATCTGATGCTTATATATGTAGTGAATATGTGAAACCATATATTGAATGATAAATACAAAATTATGATGTAGATGTCTCAGAAAAGAGGGAAGGTCTAGGAAATAGAATAAAGTTATTTTTAAAATTGTAATTATTTTATTTAGAAAACAGGGCAGATCACAAAATGTCAATGGTAATTCTCGATTTATGGATATTTGTTACTATGTCCTCTTCAGTTTGCTGTATGTGTTCAAACAAATTCAAAAGTAGATGGTGTATAGAGACAAAGACTTGTAGCCTACGGAAGTTCTCTGTCAAAGTCTTACTTTTTATATGATATCTGCTGAATTCATATGCCAGTGTCATACTGATGAACTTTATCAAATAATTAAGAGGTCTAACATTTATTGAAAGCCTAAAATATGCCAGGTGCATTTTATTTTATTTATTTTTATTGATAATATGATGGATTTATTGGGTTAAATAAGATGTATTATTAAAATTAATTTCACCTATTTCTGTTTACCTTTTTATTAAATGCAGCTTCTAGAATTTTTAAAATTACCTCTGTGGCTTGCATTATATTTCTTTTAGACAGTGCTGCTCTAAAAGTATCTGTGCACGTGATCTAAACAGGCAGGTAGTTACATGCACAAGGCTTGTGAGTTACAGCATCCTTCCCACCCCATTCCATCCTCAGCAGCAACCCTCTCCAACTTGTTCTTCAGGTTGGAGCAGAGTTTAGCACTTAAGAATTGTGTCCTTGGGACTTCCCTGGGGTCCAGTGGTTAAGACTCCATACGCCCACTGCAGGGGGCACGGGTTTGATCCCTGGTTGGGGAACTAAGATTCCACATGCCACGGGGTGCAGCCAAAAAAAACAGTTAAAAAAAAAAAAGAATTGGGTCCTTATCCATAGAGAATAGACGTGTGGTTGCCAAGGGGGAGGGAGTTGGGGGAGGGAGGTGGGGAGGGATGTATTGGGAGTTTGGATTTAGTGTATATAGAATGGATAAACAAGGTCCTATTGTATAGCACAGGGACCTATATTCAATATCCTGTGATAAACCATAATGGAAAAGAATATGAAAAAGAATATACATATATATTTCTATATATATGTAGCTGGATCACTTTGCTGTACAGCAGAAATTAACACAAAATTGTAAATCAACTACAATTAAAAAAAAGAATTGGGTCCTTATCACAAAATTTCTTGCCATATTGCTGCTTTATTATTACTGTTGTGGTGGTGGAGGTTCTTGTTGTTGTTGTTATTGTTATTACTGGTTTTAGGCTTTGTTTCTAAAACATTCCATTAACATTAAAGAGAGCTCCCTTTAACCTCTGTGTCCCTACCACGTATATACACACACATTTCCCATCCTCCGAATATCATTGAAAACATAATATCGTTTAGGTCAAGATTTAGTGTTTATTATCATGACTATAAATGCTAGTCATTACTGAGCTGTGTATGAAGTACTCTGGTGCATTTTTAAAATATGACCATCAGGTAAAATGGGTGTCACTCTTGGACCTCCCTGGTGGCGCAGTGGTTAAGAATCCTCCTGCCAGTGCAGGGGACATGGGTTTGAGCCCTGGTCTGGGAAGATCCCACATGCCGCGGAGCAACTAAGCCCGTGTGCCACGACTACTGAGCCTGCGCTCTAGAGCCCGTGCTCCACAACAAGTGAAGCCACCGCAATGAGAAGCCCGCGCATCGCAACGAAGAGTAGCACACGCTCGCCACAACTAGAGAAAGCCCGCGCGCAGCAGCAAAGACCCAACGCAGCCAAAAATAAATAAATGTATTAAAAAAATGGATTTCACTCTTCCATGATGAAGCTAAAAACGAGTAACTAGCTAATTGTCAAGCTAGGAAGTGATAGTGTTGGGAATCATGTCTATGTCTGCCTTCAAACTTATTCTCTTTTCATTTCACTTAGTACAACCCAGTTTTACAAATATATTTCTATCCCAGTTATAATAGATTGTTAGTCTACTTTTCGAAATTTTACTCTCTTGTATTTAGAACTTTGAAAATGTATGTGTTCTGTATGATAAAAATTTTTTTTTTCTTCAGTTCTATCCAAGATATTAGCAGATTTTTTAAATGACCTGTCAGGTAGTCAGGGGTAAGGAACATTATTTCAAACATACAGGGAGTGAGTAATTCAGCCTAGCCTAGAATTTGGGATCAGGATCTTTCTAGAATGTGATATTTGAATCTGAGAGCAGTGTCACTTGAAGTCCTATTTTTAAATAGAAAAAAATTAAACTTTATTCTGTAGTTACATTTTCACCAAGTGTTAAGTTAGTTTTAGCCTTTAGGGTTTGTTTCTGAAGTAGGTGTTTCTGATATTGCAAAAAAATGTTCTGGTTAGTGAAGACTATCTAGTATGTGACATAACCTGTATGTGCATTGCATGCATTTGTAAAATGCAAAGAATGAGGCTTATTAAGTCTGGATGCAGAACTTTAAAAATGTTTTATTTCAATATAGACAAAGCTTCCATTTTTCATCCCTTACAAAACACATAACCATAAAATTTAATGTTGACAACAAAATAAATTATCATATTTCATAAACAGATTCTTAATAATTTTCAGCTAGAATATGCTACGAGATGATGACAAAATGCACCTAAATCTGTAGTATTTAAGAGGAGAAGAATTACTCACATAATCATTTGAAAATGAAGATAAGAAAAAGACAGAAAGGTTCAATCCCTTGGCTAGTTTTGAATGCTGGAGATAAGTGGAAATTTAATAATGTAATGAGTAATGGATAATGTTTTCTCACGTACATTATTTCTGAGTGCTTTCCAAAAAGCTTGTAACAGTGAGTTAAACTTTTAGAACAGGACAATTTCCAAAAAGAACTGAAAAGGCAAGTAAATTTTAACATAGCCTACTTGTCTTAAATTTTTAAAAGGGTCACATTCTCTCTTCGAATAAAATTATTGGAGATAGCCTTGAGATGTTTCTTCTCCTATACTTAATTTTTAGTGAAAAAAATGATTGAAATTCTTTTATATTTCCTAACAATAATTTCAAGAGATTTTAAGTTATGAGATATGTGTGATTTACTTTTTTATCTACATTAAAATCTGTATTTATATGTCACTGGTGTAAATGTATGGTTAAATATAATTAACAATAGATGAGAACATTTTTTGTGTGTAAAAAGTGAAAGACTGATTATGTTCCATTTTGTAAATAGTTTAACAAAAATTTTTTACATAAGTAAAAATTCTACATCATGCCAGATACACAGTATATGATAGTTGAAGATTAGGTAAATTAAACCATTCAGTGACAGTTTTTTAAGAAAGTTATTTAAATTAATGTTTAGTTTCTGTGTTGTTATAACTGAAAAAATGGGATTAAACTTCACTTTGATAAATTCATTATATACAACTTACAAAACTCAATATCAAAATATTAAATAGATTGCATAATAAAGGTAAAATATTAGAACATGTGTATTCTTTGATGTGAAGGAAGTCAGCATTTATCCATCAATTTATTTCTTATAATGTGTTCAAGAAAAATAATCTCTTATAATTCACTTGAAGTAGAAGGGAACTCAGTGATAAAAGCCTTTCATTTATCTAAGGCTATATATTACAGCTTTAAAAGTGAAATTGTGGATAGTTGTCCAGAAAAAAGGATATGAAAATAAAAGAACACCTGGGTAAGAATTAATTGTTGGACACTTTAGTCCCCATTTTTTTGGTTTACATTATCTTTATGCATTTTTAAATTTTGATTTGAAAAGTCAGGTATGATATCCCTAAACAGTAAAAGTAAATAAGGAAAAATGAAATTTTCTATTATTATTTTTTTATGGATATTACATTTAATTACATTATTAATGGATAATACATTTAATCCTGGATAATACATGTAATCCTATTTACATGTAAAATATAACACTTCTCTATTTAAATCAAATATAAAACTTCTAAATAATAGGGTCTGAAGAAAATGGCCCTTATATCTTAATGACCAATACCAAATTAATTTGTAACTAGAAAATATTACATAGAGTATATACTTACACTTTAAATCTATCCTGTATCAAAATGACTCAGTTTTTGCATAAGTTTTTTGATACGAAACAGGTACAATATTCTGTTTAAGTAGGTTCATTTATAACACAAATGATGGTATAATTTCTCTACCAGAGCATAAAGTATATATGCAAATTGCATAAAATAAAAAATTTAAAATAAAATTGAGTGAAAGTGCAAAAAAGTTAAATATAAGGGAAAAATAAAATAATTACGTGATCATAAAATTTCACATAATTTTGGTGATCTTCACAAATTTTTACAGAATACTAAATAGTAAAATCTATAAGGACAGGCATTATATCTATCTTCTAATTACTAATTAAGTCCCCTTTATTAAATCTAATGTGAGACTCGACACAGAAGAGGCACTCAGTAAATGTTTGTTAATGAATGGAGCAAATATAGAAATCAGCTTTTCTAGTCTTATATGTGTTCAAATGCACACACATAAAATGGTTTTTAGTTTAGACAAGAGTACACAGGATAATAATTTTTAAAATCTTCATATACTTACTGGTAGAATAGTTTTATAAAATTTTGAGCAATTTTAGTAATTATCTTTGTGTGAAACTATATATTCTAGATGTATTAATTGTCTTGTATAAAAACTTCCTGAGCCTACTTAAAACAAGGATCAATTTTTTTTAACTTGTTGATCTATTTTAAATGTGTGAAACTGTACAATGTATGCCACAATTGGGAGGTTTCTTTCATAGATGCTCTGTGATGAAGCATATCATTAGATTAATGAAATTATAGTGTGGGCTAGTAAGTAATCTACTTAATTACAATTCTAAATTAATTCCATTAATGAAATATATCTGTATGTCGTGTCCCTGTACTTAGGCTGTGATTGTCCATTATCATTCTTTTACCAGCTCTGTGAATTATTGAGTTTGGCTAATTAAATTTCATATTATGAGATGTACATTAGTATGTATGGAGGGCAATGCATCTTCTTTTTTCATAGAGATAATTTCTTGATTATTTAGTGCCTACTTAGCAAATATGCAAGCATCACAAAATTTTGTTTGCTTTCAGAAACAAACATTCAACACAACCAAAACATAAGCTAGAAATGAATTTCCGTCAAAGAGCCTGATTCATATTGTGATAATATCCAACTGAGCTCTAATTTACTGTCCTTTTTAATGGAATACAAATTTATTATTGAAAGATCAGAGACCACATTAACAACTACACTCATTATTGTGATAATAACCCAAAAGTGTGATCTGCAAGGAAAAGTGGAGTGTCAGCAGAAAAAAATCCTGGATAATGACTCTTCACAGTGATCAGGAGTGCAATTTATTACCTTTATATTAATTTCAGGAATTCTAAATGCAGAACTTTGTCATCTCTTAATTTTGATCTTTTGTGATTCTCTAAAATATGTACATCCAGATCACAAATTCAGGGGATTTTTCACTTTATTCTAAAACAGCCTTCTCAAAATTTTTATTCCTATTTTCTCACAAGGGTGTGGAGGAAAATCAGCACAAAATTAGGATAAGCTGATGTGTTACAGGTTGGCTCTTGTACATAATGTGTGACACAGCCTCCATTTTCTAATAATTATAGTTCAGGACTAAATTCCCCCTTTTAAGCTTATCTTTGATCTAAGGTCCTGATGGTTGTACCTCGCAAGTCATGAAAACAAAAATAAATAAAGTAAGAAATATCTAGATGAAGAAATTCAAGTAAATATTGTTATTTGGTATAAAAATGGTATTCAATTTACACCTTGAACCTTTTGCATCAAGGAGGAACGTTTAGAAAGGATCATTTAGTTCAGCTGTACTGAGGGCGTTTTCTGAGTTTGTCAGATAGCTGTTGGGTTTTGAACATCCATTTTATTTCTGTCTTACATCCATTTTGTGTTAGATGAACAATATTTTCAACTGCACTAATATATCAAAGTTATTGATTCTTTCAAAGTGAGTTGCATAAATGTTTCACTTCAAAGCATTTTAATACATACATAATACTCCTCAGTCTCCACGCCATGAATAACTAGCGATCTTTATGCTGCTGCTTGTTCCAATATTGCTTTCACTTTGCAATTAGGTACAATTCCAGAGAGGGCTACTGTGAGTGGGTAGGGCCCAATCTTTGGCACATATACACACAATTAAAGTCAGGGCTACCTCCCTGTCATGCAAGGTACAGAGAGATGCATTAAAACTAACAAAGCGATAAAAGGGACCTGAAATTGAAGCAGTTTAAGAAATGACAGTTTAATGAAAGCAGTGTAAAAATACTATCACTCTGATGGAAAACATCTGTTCTCCACGAATCTTGAATGATGGAAGGTTGTGCAGCTCTTGGGGAATGTGTTGCCAGTCTATGGTTATATCAACAGCAGGTCAGGCATGGCCTGTTTCCTTTAATATCATAGTTATGACAGTCCAAATATATACTGTTCCAGCCAGTGCTTTGTCTTCAGCATTGTAATAGGTTTAAAGCTCCTTTCTTTTCACTGTTTGTTGGACTTTTTCATTGGAGTGTGGGAATAATGCTACTGAACTAGAAGGAGAAAGAAAATAAGTATATCATTGAGAGCTGTTTGTAAAGCAAAACAGTTCATAAATATAATCCTGGTTATTATAATAATCAAAAAGATACTTTTTGATTTAAGATCTGTGCTTTAAGATCTTATTAAATTATGGTTGCCATCAATAGTTCATGATTACTTTCGTTTTTATTCGAACAGTCTTCACCCCTCCCAGCACCAAATCATTTATTCCAGATAGCAAAAATTTATTTCAGCAGATAAATGTTTATAACAACAGTACATTGAAGACTATCATTGTGTGATAAAAGGGTTAAAGTGTTTTTCCATGGCATATGAATTACTATGACAGACTTTCACAAGAGAGAGGACAAAAGTTTATTTATATTTCAAATTGACAACAAGCAAGTGGATTAGTCTCATACCCCAAATTTGGAAGAAAATGAACCTAACACTTTCATTTAAAAATCGTTACTTTTTCCTTGTTTATTATTCATCAAGTTATTTTTGAAATGAAATTTTACCGGTGAAAAACCTATATTATGGAATAAAAAGTTTTCTTGGAGGTAAAAAGAAATGAATTACTTCTCAGCAACAAAAGTAGTTAAATCAGGTGCTATTCAGACATGCTAAATGTTTAGTTATATATGAGTTTAAAACAAATGTAAAAATTTTAGCTCTTTAAGGAGTTCATCTCTGTATTTATTCCACTGATGGAAATGTTTTCCCATTATTCCCCCCAGGAGGGAATTATCAGGTCTATCATGGCAGTTTTAATCATTTATTCAATCTTGTCTACTACATATCTAGAATTGCACTCCACTGAGTTTTCATGAATTGTGGGGTGGGATGGGTGAGGACAGGATTATGAATATAGTTACTGTGTGCAAAATATGACTTCCTTATTTATGTGTCTCAGTACTTTTTTTTGCAGAGCATGAAAACTGATAACATAATTTGCATGGCTTTAGTTTATTAATCTCTTTTCTGTGATCCACACTTTAGTGTTATCACAGGAAAAGCTTCCCCATGCAAGTTCAAGCTTAACTTGCCTTGATAATTTTGGGTTATCCATAGACCACACCAGATTTTTTCAGGTGCCCGTAGGAAATCTCATATTCGTGAAAACTTTATTTTAGAGAGGAGCTCACAGATTTTCTAGATTATATACAATAGTGACTTACATGCTGAAATTATTTGATGAAATAGTGGTTATTTGGAGACTTCTCAGTATTCTTATGTAGCAAAAATGTTTTTTTGTATAATTTTCTTTGCTTATGATAAGTGGAATAACCCAAATGTGAAACTAGGTCAAAATTTTTATCAACACAGTTTACTTCACTTCTGTAATCCTGCCCAACCATATATTTTCCAAAACAAATCTAGCTTAATATTGAGGTACAAGTTACCCTTCATATTTAGGAAAGAAAATTTCTGTGGAGGGTTTAAATAGAAAAATATATAATAATTTTTGAC
Source organism: Pseudorca crassidens (assembly GCF_039906515.1). NCBI lineage: Eukaryota > Metazoa > Chordata > Mammalia > Artiodactyla > Delphinidae > Pseudorca > Pseudorca crassidens. The sequence goes on from NC_090298.1 coordinate 84,863,031, forward strand.
AAACACTGTTAAAAATAATTTTTTATCCAGTACTCTTCCATTTCCCATGATATTTATCAATAAATTTTCAGGATATATCAAGAAGAAAAACTTAACTAGGTGCTAGATATCCTTAACAACACTCTTTAATATCTGACCTTTAGGTCAGGACAGTGTATAGGATTTGTCAATTCAGGCAAAGTGGATTTCTGAAAGCATATCAAACAATAATAGAGTATATTTAGTTTATAAATAAGCTATCAGTTTTACAAGGCCATGTTTAACATAAATAGTAGTAAAGGATAATCTAAGAATTGGTTGATAAGTGATATTCTATGGATGCTATTTCAGTATGATAATATTAAATATAAAATGATAGTTAATATATCCTAAAATGCTATTATCCCATCTCTGCCTCAGTTATATTAATGTTTGTATCAGAATTATTCTTAATATGTTTCATTTCTCTTGCATATCTGAGTAAAAATTTTGCTTCTTTCCTCTGCTGGTAAAATGATGTGAGGCAATCGGCCACTTGACCCTTAGCATTTACATTCCCTTTTACATAATTAAGGATTCATAATTTCAAGTAAGCTCAATATATTATCTTTCATTCTAAGTAAACTGCAGTTTACATTTAGACTTTCTACTAACATGTTAGCCTTTTCTGTGATAATCTCTCTTTAAGTCTTCTTTCCCTTGGCTCAAAAATAAGGAAGTGTTTTACACAAATCCCCTATCTTCACACACAGAGAGTGTGGGGTAGAGTGTGTAGTTTTAGTATAATACACCTGGCTTAGAATCCTTGCTCTCTTCACGGTATTGGTGAAGGACCTAATATTCAGTAGTGTCTCATTAGTTTCCCTTTTTTTTCTCTACTACACCCACTTTATCCCCTTTCATTATTTGCAGTGTTATGACAGTCTTAGGTCAACATATTGTAAACAACCCTTTATGGCATTGTGATTTCACCACCATCAAAATAAAAATTTCAAAGCCATGACAGGCAGATTTAATTTTTACTGTATCATTAACGCAAGCAAAACAAAGTATCACTTTCCAATTCCTATTTTGCTTTGTAACCCTAAAAATTTGGTCAGTGTGTGAGGCTTTAGCCATATCTCTAACAAAGTCATAACGATAATCTACTTCTTAAGACTATTACGATATTAACATGCACAGTCCTCTCTGAGACTACTAGGTAAGCAATTTTCATGTGCATTATTATGCTTAGTTTCCAGGGGCCAGATGCCCTATGGGGCATCCTCTTCGTAATCTCAGGAGATTAAGATAATGACTATCACATTGCATGTTGCCTACCTAGAATCTTAGACCCATTAATTACTTACAGCAAACACACACAGAAAACACTCTGTGTGAGATTCTAAAGCAGAAGCTCTCATCAACTTGAGTTACCTTGCAGAATACTCCTTAAAGCTAAGACTGGAGAGCAGATACAGGAAAGGGAGAACACATTAGGCCTCTGAGAGGCAGTAATAACAGTTGTGAGGACATTTAAATTTGTTTAATTAGTTTTTAAATCTTTCATGATAATATTTAAAAACACTGGTTTTACAAGTAACTTCTAAGTCAAATGTCACAGCATATAATCTTATTTCTAACACAACTGGCCATACAAATAAAAAGTGGGACTATAAATTAAATTAACAATATAGATTAGAAGAATTTCCATTGCAGTTGTACTTTAAACTAAGGTTAACTAACTGAGAAATTATTTTTAATGCCTGCACTTGCTATTGGGGAACTGTTACTATGGTTTTAAATTTATAAAACTTTCTCTATTTCACTCTATGTAGATTCTGTTAAAATAAAATTATAATGGCATACAGTTCCTGATATTGCATTTTTCCTTTCAATAAATTAATGTTTCCCTGTTATGAAAAAAAAAAACAAACCAATTATTTCTTTTCCCCTCCCTACCTCCTTTAAACAGTAAGTCAAAATATACCTGGAAATTTAGGTACCAGAAGGAGATTTTAGTCAATTATTGGAACCAGTCCCACATTTTATGGCAGGAAAATGTTGCTCATTAAAGACACATTACAATGTGTCTTTAATTCCTTCTTAATTTATCTGGTTACATTTTCCTGAATAATTAATATCCCCACACTATCTGAAGGGCTATAAGTCCCTCTTAATCAATTATCCTCTTTATATATGTAGTTGTGTATTATTTTGGGAAGTTTTCTTCTGCCTTGGAAAATGTTATGGCATCTGGTGCATAACTGTACTATGAGCAGCGTGGGTTAATCTTCACATCTCTTGGGACAGTAGCTGTCAAGTCAAAATTTCTGATTTTCTCTAACCAATCTAAATATGTGTCAATGTGAGTAGCCTTATTCAAAATATAAATCTCAAGTGCAGCTTAAGCCATGTGATTTGTTCTTTGATATACGTATCAGCTTTGGCATAGTGTAAAGGAGCACAGCATCTCACAAAAGCTACATAATTAAATGTTTCCAACCAGTTTGTTGATATGGGGCTTATGTGTTTTAAAACGCAGACTTTACTTTGTAGGACTGTTACATTTCTGAAAACATGGCGGTCATGTAAAGGTGGGATGCACCACTATCAAAATTTGATTATCTGACTACCTAGTGATTTTGTCTAATCGTTCATAAATATATAATATTTAATAACATTTAATATCTTTAGTTATTAAATAAAGTCACACTCTGGTAAGCATTCTGACAAAGAAGAAAATTTACTTTCTATTTTAAAGAGAAAGAGCATGAGACAGAGCAGACTCTAGGATATAACTATATCCCTGTTTTCAATTTTTCAATATCATAACACAGTCATTGGACTGAGATCAGGAAAGTATAGAGTTATCTTTTTTTCAGACTGTGTCTGTGTATATGTCTGAGCACACATACACCTAGAAAGCTAGTCTTTCTCTGTAGAGAAACATTTATTTGTTTCACCATTTCTGCTAGTATTGTGTAAGTGTTAGGTATTAAATTTACGAGATCCCCCCAAAAATGTTCTTCCTCATTTGACCTGTTTTAATAAATCAGTTTGGGCCTGCCTAATTGATTGAGAGGGAAAGAGAGTAAGCACGAGTATGAGAACTAGAGTAAGAGTCAGAGGAAAAGAGAGAAAATATGTAGCTGTGCAGTTCATTTCCATTGAAACTGGGTATCATTAATTTTTTTGGTATAATAGAATGTAAAAATGCTTGCAGTGATATAATTGCATATTCTGTCTGGGAATATTTTTATGAATGATACAATTAAAATTATTGGTGGGCAAAAGACCAAGAATAACCAACACAATATTGAAGTAGAACAAAGTTGAAAGACTGATACTATACAGGTTTCAGACACTATAAAGCTACAGTAATTAAGACAGTGTGGTATTTGTGAAAGAGTAGGCAAATAGATCAGTGGAACAGAGTAGAGAGCCCAGAATTAGACCCACATAAATATAGTCAACTGATCTTTGGCAAAGAAACGAAAGCAATGCAGTGGAGCAAAGATAGTCTCTTCAACAAATGATGCTGGAACAACTGAATATCCACATGCAAGAAAAAAAATGAATCTAGACACAGACTTTACACCCTACCCAAAAATTAACTCAAAATGGATCAGAGATCTAAATGGAAAACACAAAGCTATAAAAACTCCTATAGGATAACATAGGGGAAAACCTAGATGACCTTGGATATGGTGATAATTTTTTAGAAAAAATACCAAAGGCATTTAACATTTTAAAAACTTCTCTGAAAAAGAAAATGTCATTAGAATGAAAAGACAAGCCACAGACTGGGAGAAATATTTGCAAAACACTTATCTGATAAAGGTCTGTTATCCAAAATATACAAAGAACTATTAAAGCTCAATAATGAGAAAACATAATTAAAAATGGGTCAAAGACTTTAACAGCCACTACTATAGACTGAATGTTTGTGTCCTCCCCAAATTCATATGTTGAAACCTAACCCCTAATGTGGTGGTATTAGAAGGTGAGCCTTTTGGAATGTGATTAGGTTATGAGGGTGGAACCCTTATGAATGGAATTAGTGCCCTTGTCAATGAGTCTCCAGAGAGCTCCCTCCCCCATTCTACCATGTGAGGACACAGTAAGAAGACAGCTGTCTATGAACCAGCACATGGGCGCTCACCGGACACCAGATTGTCCAGAACCTTTTCTTAGGCTTTCCAGTCTCCAGAATTGTACAAAATAAATGTTGGTTGTTTATGTAACCCAGTCTATAGTGTTTTTCCAGTAGCAGCCTGAGCAGACTAAGAGAGAACTCTCACCAAAAAAGATACAGAGATGGCAAATAAACAAATGAAAAGATGCTTCACACCATATTCACCAGGAAAATACACATTAGAACAACAATGAAATACCACTGCACAACAATTAGAATCACCAAATCCAGAGCACTGAGAACACCCAACACTGGTTTTGATGTGGAACAACAAACTCTCATCCATTGCTACTGGGAATGTAAATTGGTACAGCCACTTTGGAAGAGTTTTGTTGTTTCTTACAAAACTAAGAGTACTCTTCCATACAATCCAGCAATCACTCTCCTTTATATTTACCTATGGGAGTTTAAAACCTATGTCCACACAAAAATTTGCACGTGGATGTTTTGTAGTAGCTTTATTCATAATCACCAAATCCTGGAAGCCACCAAAATATACTTCAGTGTGTGAATAGATAAACTGTGATATATCTAGACCATGGAATATATTAAGCACTAAAAAGAAATAAACTGTCAATCCATGAAGAGACATGGAGGAACCTTAAATATATATTACTAAGTGAAAGAAACTAATCTGAAAAGGCTACGTACAGTATGATTCCAACTGTGTGACATTCTGGAAAAGGCAAACAGTAGAGACAGTAAAAAAAAAAAAAAAAAAAAAATCTGGGGTTGCCAGAGATTGTACAGGGGCAAAGAAGATAAATAGGCATTGTACAGAGGAATTTAAGGCTGTGAAAATACTCTCTGTGATACCATAATAATGGATACATGTCATTGTACATTTGTCCAAACTCAGAGAATGTATAAAACCAAGAATGGACCATAAACTATGAACACTGAGTGATTACCATGTGTCAATGTAGGTTCATCAGTTGTAACAGATATACCCTCTGGTGGGGGATGCTGATAATGGGGGATGCTATGCATGTGAGGGCAGGGAATCTATGGAAAACCTCTATACCTTCCTTTCAATTTTGCTGTGAATCTTAAACTCTTAAACTGCCCTAAAAATATGAAGTCTTAATAAAACATTTTTTTAAGTCAGGAGAATCACAGTTTAGGATATGCATATTTTTTTAAAAGTGTTTAAAATATTTTCTTCAGTGGTAGATAATATAGTTGTGTGTCACCAAGATTCTAATGTACTAATTTAACATAAGAATCTTAGAAAATTGAATTATCTTCTGGGGAATGCTTCCTTCCTGTTATCTGCCAATTTATGTATGTAGCTTTATCAATAGCAATAAGCATTAAATTGCAATGGATAGTGCTCTTTTATTTGGAATCACATCATGTTGAGGATATTTAGCTTTTTAATGATGTGTATGTGTGTGAAATGAGCTGCTCTTTATTTTTAGAGGACCATAAATTAATAAATTTTGGCTATTTTAAGTTCACATTTAGGTATTTGCACTTTGGGTGTATATTACATATAAATATATTACCGATGATAATATTGTTATAGTAGTTAATATTTATTGTCTACAAAACACACATTCTGTTTTTATAGTCCGAAACATCCTACTGAAAAAGGTACTATAAATAGCTCCTATTTTGAAGATGAGGAAACTGAGGCACAGAAAAAATGTCACCCAACTAGCACATGGCAAAACTTGGATTTGACCCCGAGTATTATGATCAACTCATGCTCTTTACAATGATGCAACACTGCCTCTAGATCTCAACATGAGTGTCTCACTCGAGACATGTTTGGAATCATTCCTAAAATCCAACAGATGTTTAGAGTCTCATCATTTTTCTCTTGGGATATAACCCTTGAGTAGCACAAAATATTATCTAACACCACTTATGTATTTACATCTGTGATTTCACAGTTACCTTAGTTCTCTAAGGAAACATTTTTCAATCATCTTAGTCTTACAAAAGTGTACTTCTAATCATTATTTGATAACATATGTAACAAGAGAGTTGCAGTCATTAATTTTGAACTAATCATGTATACTAGAGTAGGATATATTATAAATTTTCTAGTGAAAATAATATCAAAATTATCATGAGTTTATGATTACAGTTCTCCTGAGTCATATTTATTTACATATAGCATATTAATCATATTTCGATCTAGCACTTTTTAAATATTTTTCTACATTTTCATTTAAAAGTAATTAAATTGTGTAAATACTTTTCTAAAACAGCCTCAAGCTCATAAATAATATATATATTTATGTATAATATGTTATATATATTATAATATATATATTATATATAATATATTATATATAATATATAAATATATAATATATTTATATTATTATATATAATTATAATTATATATAATTATATAAATATATAATATATAGATAATATATATTATATATAATAATATATATTATATATTATATATAATATATATTATATATTTATATAATATATATATATATATTATATATATATATTTTATACATATATAAATAATATATAATTATATAGGAAAATATATACTATTAGTGGAAACGTAGAACACATACTGTGTAAAATTTATATTATGCCTATTGAAAATAGATAATATTATGAATAAATATCCAAAGTAAAAGTATGAAAATGAAATTAATGAGGTCCAAGTTGTCAATAATTTTTGCCGTGGGTCATGCTTTGGTGTTATATCTAAAACTAATCATCAAACCCAAGGTCATGTAGACTTTCTCTTATTTTGTTCTAGAAGTTTTTGTTTTGTATTTTACATACAAGTCTATAATCGGCTTTGATTTAATTTTTATGAGAGATGTAAGATCTCCATGTTCTTTTTCTTTTCTTTTCTGTTTTTTTGCATGTCGATGTTCAATTGTTCCCCCACCACTTCTTGTAAAGATTATCATTTCACCTTTGCAGCTTTGTTGAAAATCAGTTGACTACATTTGTGTGGATCTTTTTCTGGGCTTTTTATTATGCTCCATTGATCTGTGTGTCTATTCTTTAGACATACCACACAATCTTGATTACTGTACCTTTATAGTTACATTTGAAATCAAATCAAGAACTCCAATTTTTTCTTCTTTTTCAGTACTGTGTTGGCTGTGCTAGGTATTTTGCCTTTCCATATAAACTTTAAAATTAATTTGTCATAGCTACAAAATAGCTTAATGAGACTTTGGGATTAAATTGAATCAATAGATCAAGACTTGACATCCTAACAATACTGAGTCTTTCAATTCATGAACTCATGATTTGTATCTTGAGGAATATATATTTGTCTTTCATTAAATTTTGACATCAAAAAGTGCACATAAGTTATAAAAATCAACATTTGTCAAATAAGAACTTTAATTTAAAAATAAACTATTGCTTTTATCTTTTAATGTAAGAACTGGGTAGCTTAACAGGTAAAATGTTATCAGAATTTTCCCTTTTATTAATTTATTGATATTAGGACAATTCTCAAGTTGATTTTTTAGAGCTTTAAGCTGTTTTTGTTCCTGATTACTGCCTATTACCCAATAAATATTTTAAAGTTGAAATAAAACTTATTTCAAAGATGTAGCTTGTTGTAAGGTATTGTTTATCATGGAATATCTCATTGCAGTGTTTTTATAGAAAAAAGACATGAAAATCAGTCTATATCAGCATACAATTATTATTTTAATTCACACTTTGCTGATTCAAACCTATTGAATCAGAGCAAGACCACTGAATAAATTACTTCTATTAATAGCATCCATTACATGATTCAGGCCAAAAAAAACGATTAAAATATCTCCATGAACACCATAATTTTCATATACAATTCTTGTTAAGTGGAGCATGTCAAAATTATTTTCTCCCATAAACTAAGCAAAGCATGAGGCATCCTTAATCTTTAGAAACTAACCTCTTTTGAAAGAAACCTCTTTTCATAAAGAATCTCACTTTTAAAATTCTCCAGATTATACTTTTAAAACATGGCTACAGTTAAAACTTTCTTTTTCATAATCAGAGTATTTGAAAACTCATTTTTAACTTTAAAAAAATCAATCTTAATGATTAGAACTTTGATCAATGATCTATGAAGTCTGTACTTTACCATACATGTAAAGTACAATTTATCTTAAATTAAAATGCTGCCTTATTTGACAAGACAATACAATGTTCTATGTCATGCCATGAATTATATGGGTATACTTGTCAGTATAAAATTTCTGGCAATGGTAATAAAGAATGCTATCATTCATTTTATTACTGGAGACAGTCATCGTTTCTTATTCATACTAATACGGCATTTCCATTACTTCTTACAAAAGCCTTGGCAATGCTTCAAAATGAGTGTTATTACAAAATATTCTATTACAGCATGGTAAATATATGACTTTCTTTTCTATTATGTTCACAACTCTCCAAAGAGGACTTTATTTTGATTATACTGATCTACTGTCAAGTGAGAAAAACTGACTTTCAGATTTTGCCTTAATGAGAGAATGAATGGCTTTTTTCCTAGAAGTCATCTCTTACACCAGAGTGCATTGTCACATTGCAGGCTTTGTTAGTGACTTCTTCGCTTTCACTTTAGCACTTAAAGGCATCAACTGCCTAGACACATGGTAATATGTTTAGAAGTTAAAGGTAATAATTAAATGTATCAGATATTTTAGTAAAAATAAAAATCTGAAACTCATTAATTTTTATTGAGGTATAATTGATGTACAGTATTATTATAAGTCTCAGGTGTACAACATAGTGATTCACAGTTGTTAAAGGTTATGCTCCATTTATAGTTATTATAAAATGTTGGCTATATTCCCTGTGTTGTACAATAGACCCTTGTAGCTTATTTATTTTATACGTTACAATAGTTTGTACCTCTTAATCCCATACCCCTATCTTGCCTTCCCCCTCCCTTCCCTTTCCCTACTGGTAACCACAGTTTGTTCTCTGTATCTGTGAGTCTGTTTTTTTCCCCCATTTATTTGTTTATTTATTTGTATTGGAAGTATAGTTGATTTACAGTGTTGTATTAGTTCTAGGTGTACAGGAAAGTGATTCAGTTAAACACACATATATATCTATTTTTTTCAGATTCTTTTCCTTTATAGGTTATTACAAAATATTGAGTATAGTTCCTTGTGCTATACAGTAGGTTCTTGTTGGTTATCTATTTTATATTTAGTAGTGTGTATATGTTAATTCCAAATTCCTAATTTATCTCTCCCTCCCACTTTCACCTTTGGTAACCATAAGTTTGTTTTCTATGTGTGTGGGTCTATTTCTGTTTTGTATATAAGTTCATTTGTATCATTTTTTTTAGATTCCACATATAAGCAATATCAAATGGTATTTGTGTTTCTGTTTGGCTTACTTCACTTAGTATGATAATCTCTAGAGCCATCTATGTTTCTACAAATGGCATTATTTCATTCATTTTTTATGGCTGAGTAATATTCCATTATATAAATATGCCACATCTTCTTTATCCATTCATCTGTTGATGGACACTTAGGTTGCTTCCATATCTTGGCTATTGTAAATAATGTTGCTATGAACATTAGGGTGCACGTATCTTTTCGAATTGGTGTTTTCAGGTTTTTTTTCATACCCAGGAGTGGGACTGCAGGATCATATGGTAGTTCTATTTTTAGCTTTTTGAGATGCCTCCATACTGTTTTCCACAGTGGTTGCACCAATTTACATTCCCACCAACAGTGTATGAGGGTTCCCTTTTTCCACATCCTTGCCAGCATTTGTTATGAAACTTATTGATTTTTGATTACCAACAAGAATGAGTCCTAAAAGTAACTTTACTTATTGAAAAGTTTGTTTCCTTGCTAACAGTAGTAAGAATGAGTATTGCTCAGCATATGCTTGACAGTGCCCACAAACATACAATATCTACGAATGTTGAAATAATAGGTTTAAAGTTTTCCCTAAGCCTCACTAAAAATATTACTAATTATGAAAAATAAAGATCACAAAAAGTCTCTGCCTATAGTAGTCATTACATATAACTGCTGTTAAGTACATTTATTTTAATATAGTAAAACTTCAAGATGCTAATATTATATACAATTTTTATTCCATACTGAGTTTTTAATGGATCTATCAAAATACACAAAACTTATTATAACAAAAAGGCAACAGCTTTGTGTGTGTTAGAGAGGAAATAGGGTGACAATATGTAAACAAAGATTAGGAAAGTATTTGAATGTGCATACTTTAACAAAGAATCTTAGAATCTGTGACACATGATGTCTCAATTATATATTGATCATCTACTTTGTAACATGCAGAGGGATAAAATGATAACTAAAATATTCAATAGGATCTTGGAGCTCATCATTTAGTTTTTCTCATCTTGGAATTTTCATACTCAACTTTCCTTATTTCCAAGTCTTCCTCTTTGTCACTCTGATTACATTTTCTTGATCTTCAAGATAATCTTTAGTAATTTGATTCCCCTCCCCCATTAACCAGTCTTTTAGACCTCTGTACACTACAGAATGTTCACTTCCATTTTCCAAGTGGGAGACATGAGTAGATATTGTTGCATTCCATTCAAATAACGCCAAAAATTGTACAGTACTCTCGAGTTTGACAGTTCTCAATCTTGAGTCATTTTCATCATCAACTTTCTCCATTCTCCCTTTTAAAGTATTAACTTTATATTTCTTTGCAAATTACTTTCTTCTCTTACTACCTTTTATAAAAAATGGAATTAAACAGTTTATTACATATACAGAAAAGCAAGACAAGCATGGCTTCAGCCTCCTTTATCCCTAGTGCCACAGAATGATACTGAACAACTTGGGCCAGATGACAAATGACATGAGCAATGGGTCATTTTTATCATTGAGGACTCACTTTTAGATTATATTCAAGCAGTTTTATACCCAAAAGAGAGATGGGACAGAAAGGGAAGGGAAGTCAAAGGGAAATATCCTTGGGGCAGCCTTCCATGAGATAGAGAGCCTCTGCAAGATAGGGAGGTGACTTATACATTGCTCCCACCATGTTCCAAGGATGATCATGGAACATAATATCAAGACTTGGATCAGCATGTAGTTAAGCCTTGCCTATGTCTGGCTTATGTGGAAATGGGCAAGATTGCCAGGGCTCCACGATGGATCAATTTTCCTATACTCACATAGCATTCTACTCTTTATGTTTAATTTCAGTCCAAGGCTAGGTTTTCATTATTTCCTGCTTTTGTCTAGTACTGTTTCTCCAGTAATTCCCATAACTTAAAGTTCCCTCCAATCTCAAACCATTCTTCCTTTTGATCCTAGGGATAGCTATATGGAGATCAAATCTAAGGATAAATTAAGCTAATCAAAATCTATTTAATGGTTTTGCATTGCTTTTGGATTAAAGTAATGCAGCATCCATACTTTTTTAGGATTCCACAGTATCTCCCCAAACCACTTTTCTAATCATTTCCAAACAACTACATTATTCCAGTTAATCTTATTGAGTCACCAGTTCCTGAGGATTTGTTATAACTTGGCACTCTTATTCATACCACTTCCCATGCCTGCAGCAATTTTGCATATCAGTATTCTCTCCAACAACAAATATCCATCACAAATAATTCCTTCTTCATCATACCTTCTTTGAACATTAGAACTAAACTTTCCCATTTTTGACTTCCAAGTGTCTAGTTATAACCTTTATGTGATATATTACTGCTGACCTGTCATACTGCTATTTTCACATATAGAACTTGTATCTCTTCTGTGTGAAATACAGGAATTATGTTACTTTTTATTTCCTCCTAGTTCTTAGTACATAGGCTATGCATAATAAAAATGTGCTTGATGAATTCCAAATGATTTACCATCAGTTCCAAATTCAGGCAATATTTGCTACCTTTGTTAGTTAAGCATATGATCTCATGATCAAGAGAACAGTTAATATCAGATAACTAACTTACAGAGAAATGTTATGCATGAGCTCATTAACTGTATGCTATAACTAGCCTTGCTTTATAATTGCTTAGTTACCCGTAATTTACATCTCTTTTCTTCATTCAAAGTGGATCAGAGCAGAAGTACTGCTTTACCATTTATTTGGATTCCTAATCTGTTACAGTTTGAAACTAGAACATTGATGGACCCAGGGAATACATACACGTGCAGCCTAGTATATTATTGACTCTTTCTTTACCCCCAGTGAGGAATTCTAACCCTCATTTAGGTTCCCCAGAGCCAATAACATTTATTGCAAGATAATCTCAGAAAGTTGACATGAAGGAACAAAGAGGACTAGATAGGGAACAAGGAATAAATAGGAAATAGGATACATTATTGATTGATTACCCCTCTGAGCAACTAGGAATCTATTATGATGTGGAACCTCTCAAGAGCCATGTAGAATGACCACTTCAGGATGGTTCCTCTGAAAGCTGAGAGGCTGGAGCATTTATCCACTGACTTACATCCTTCATCGATTAGAGAGTACATTGGGAGTGTTAACACTTTCAAAATTCTAGGGACAGGCTGGACAAGCTTTCAGGAATTCCGTGGCCCAAAGGCAGAAAGCTGAGAGTGGGAAGGGTGTCTACAGTCACAGAATTTATTCACGGCAGCTTTAGCTAAAGTCAGATGTGACCCAAGGTGATGTGCTGTGGTTACCAGTAGTGTTGGCAATACCAAAATGACTTCAAGGTAGTTTGGGAAGCTCCTAAACAATCTTTTATGTGTATTTCCAAGATGCATCAGTTACCTGGTAGTATCCAACTTTGTAAAAATTCTACTTTATCCTCACAGTTTATCACTCTGATTAAAGGAGACTGCTGGGTTCATGAAGCACTGAGTCACTTCAGCTATGCCCTGTGGTTAAAATTCTTTGTTAGGCACCTCTTCTGTTAGCTTATTGCTAATTAGCTCATGAAGAATAGTCGCCTGACATTGTCTATATTTTCACTGAGAGTAATAAAATTTGCAACAAATCACTGTGTCCAACAACAGTAGCAATGGACTTGTGCTTGGTTGTGTCTACCAAAATATTGAAGTCATTTTGTGTCCCTATAGAGTTGAAAAAAAGTCTCTTCTTCCTTCGTGTTGCTCTTCCCTCACATAGCTACCAAAATATGGCTGCTTTTTATGATATTATGAATGTTAGCTCCAAGAAGGAAGGGAGGGAAGGAATTTTTCTTTATGTTCACTGCTATATTTCCAGCATATAGAAAAGTACATGGTATATATTAGGCACAATTTTTGAATGAATGAATGTCTTACAAAATTTTTAGTGGAATAGCTCCTTTATATTTTTGCTCACAGCCCTCTTTCTCCCCTTAGGCCCAGATATTAATCCATATTGGCAGGAGTGGGGGGGGGGGCAGGAAAGGAGGTATACCAAGACACAAATATGAGTAATACATATCATAATATTTAAGCTCTGAAATTTACCATCCCTGGCATTAAAATGAAGAAACCCTGCATAAGAAAATTAATCATATGTGGGCTGTGACCTTAATGTTTGAATTCCAGTGATGGTGACTAGTGGGCATGAACAAAATCTGCTGCATTTAAACCACATTTAATATTTATTTTTTGCCATACTTTGTGGCTCTGCTGCTTTATATTAAAAAAGGGAAAACTGCCTTTGTGGAGAAAAAGGTTCAAGTACTTTCTCCAAAAATTATTTTATTTTACTATAAATGGAATCATGTATTTTGTGAGCTTTAAGGACCACTGCAACCTCTGAAATTTGTTAAATGGAAAAACATAGGCCCCAAGCATAATTTATTTCTCCGTGGACATACCACTGAGACATAACATGATCCAGTTCCTAAGTTCCAATTTATTGCTTTTGTACTTCATATTTTTCCTTAAATTCTTAAAACTTTACCAAAAAAATAAACAATATAGAAGTTTTTTCCTTTTTCTATAAATTTATTTTATTTATTTATTATTTTTGGCTGTGTTGGGTCTTCGTTGCTGTACGTGGGCTTTCTCTAGTTGCAGAGAGCAGAGGCTACTCTTTTGTTGCAGTGCCTGGACTTCTCATTGCAGTGGCTTCTCTTGTTGCGGAGCACAGGCTCTATGTGCAAGGGCTTCGGTAGTTGTGGCACCCGGGCTCTAAAGCGCAGGCTAAGTAGTTGTGGCGCACGGGCTTAGTTGCTCCACGGCATGTGAGATCTTCCCGGATCAGAGCTCAAACCCGTGTCCCATGCATTGGCAGGCAGATTCTTAACCACTGTACCACCAGGGAGGACCCAAGGAAGTTTTATTAAATAAGGAATATCAATTGATAAATCTATACTGATAGTCTAAAAACTGACTTAAAGATAAAGTTTAGGAGAATATGGATTCCATATACTGAGAGAACAATGATGTAAAATACTATTTGCTACTTTAGAAGCTTAGTTTTTCTTTCATATATTTTTATCCTTGTGACTTTTGTTAAAATTGACTTTAAAAATTATGGAAATGAAGAACAGATTAGTGCTTGCCAGGGATTAGAGACATGGTAGAGAGGAGTGAGGTGGGGATGGCAGTAAAAGGACAATAGAGAAAAAATCTTGGTGGTGATGGAATTTCTGTGTCTTGACTGTAATGTAAAAGTCCCAGCTCTGCGAATGGACTGTAGTTTGTAAGGCGCTGCCATTATTGGAACTGGGTAAAGGATATATAGTATCCCTCTTTATTAGTTGTTTACAAGTTCATGTGAATTTGCAATTAGCTCAAAATAAAAATTTTAATTAAAATTGTGAACTTATTAAATACAGTGACAATTAGAAGTTTTATCATTTTGAGATTATGCTATAATAGAAATAAAAATGGAATCCAGAATATTAAAATTACTATGTATATAAAATGTTTGGGAAAAATACTGAATTTATTTATGGAAGTCAAGGTAGTTTATAGTAAAAATACAGTTTGAGTTGTTGGGATAGTGTTTTAAAATAGGAAGCCTAGGGCTTCCCTGCTGTTGCAGTGATTGAGAGTCTGTCTGCCGATGCAGCGGACACGGGTTCGTGCCCCGGTCCGAGAAGATCCCACATGCCGCGGAGCGGCTGGGCCCGTGAGCCATGGCCGCTGAGCCTGCGCGTCCGGAGCCTGGGCTCCGGAACGGGAGAGGCCATGACAGTGAGAAGCCCGCGTACGCAAAACAAACAAACAACAAAAAAAATCGGAAGCCTGATATTCTTCTTACTAGTTTGGGATTTCCTATTTCCTTTTTTCAATTACCTATAGCTTTAATGTAAATCATGTGATCCTCATGTTAGTCTTTCTACAGAATTTCTTAGGTCAGTGTATATTTCAGTCGTTTTAATGTGTACATAAACATGATATCATTTCATTTTTTTCTTGTTTTGCTATAAAGCCAGGACAAGAAAAACCAAAAAAAATATAATATTTCTCTGATATATCTGTTAGAAGTTAATTATTAATATTAAAATGTCACTCCTGCATTTTTGTAACACTATTTGACCTAGAACATCTTCCATGCCTAAATGACTGGTTCTGTAAAATGTGGGTGTGGTTTTGGGTGAAATCTATCACCTCTTCTTAATCTAAATGCAGTGACTTTCTAAGTTAGCTTCTTGTATAATTTCTCAAATGCTTAAGATTTCTGGAATACAGTGGAAGCTGCCAAAATGCACCAGACATGTGTCACACGTAAGTGGTAAGAAACACTCCTGGATGCGATTTAGAGAGTCTGAGAGACACATTTTTAAAATGCCTTGCATAGCAAAATGTTGTAATTATCTGAATTGTAGGTTTTCTATGATATCTTAGCAGCAATTACTGTGGGTTATGATGTGATATTTATATTCACAGAGAGTTAGGAGGCATATCCTAACATTGCATAGCTAACCCTTTTATTTGTTTATTTATGTATATTTATTTTCTGTGTCCAAATATAAAGGTAGAAGTATTACTTACTATTTGACTATGTTTTGTTTTTAAGAGTGAAAATTTTCATCATTATATGTGGAGGGACAAAAAACCATGAAGAACAGATTCTTTATTCAAGATCTAGAAATAATTATTTTCTGAAGGAAAAAAAAAAGGCTTTTTTTTTTTTTTTTTTTTTGCGGTACGCGGGCCTCTCACTGTTGTGGCCTCTCCCGTTGTGGAGCACAGGCTCCGGATGCGCAGGCTCAGCGGCCGTGGCTCATGGGCCCAGCTGCTCCACGGCATGTGGAATCTTCCCAGACTGGGGCACGAACCTGTGTCCCCTGCATCGCCAGGCAGACTCTCAACCACTGCGCCACCAGGGAAGCCCCAAAAGGCATATTTTGAAGCAAAGAGATGTGCAATAAATTTTGAAAAAAGTGTTCTCATTCATATCCCTAAAGTGTAAAATCCTTTTGCCACTTTGTTCATTAAAAATGATTCTGAACATCTACTCAGTCTCTGGCCACTTCAGATTAGCTCTTTTCCATGTCAAGTGCTTACCTGCTGAAATGAGTACTTTTTCTTTACTTATGTAGTTTTTCTCTTTCCAGTGTCTCTCATGTCCAGAGTACCTTCAGCTCTTTAGAAAGCTTCATGTACTGTAACTATGCCACTTATGCTCTCCCCAGTTTAACCATTTTAAGAATAACAAGTCAAAACCCTCTTCCTCAGGTTTAGATATTGATTATTTTTTCTGCCAAGAATGCTATTTATTCCAGATATACCACCCTTAGACTAACTTCCTCCCTAGACAATGATAATCTACAAGGCATAGAGATCAATATCAATTATCTCAATTCAGATGTGAATAATAAATCAGTGAGCCTTAAAACAAAACAGGGGAACCTGTCTAAGGTAATAAAAAGATTGAAGAAATAGTGAATAAAAAATTTAAGGGAATTATCTATTATTTACTCAGAACATTTTTTTCTTTTTAAAAAAAAAAATAAATTTATTTATTTATTTATTTTATTTTGGCTGAGTTGGGTCTTCATTGCTGTGTGTGGGCTTTCTCTAGTTGCAGCAAGCGGGGGCTACTCTTTGTTGCGGTGCATGGGCTTCTCATTGTGGTGGTTTCTCTTGTTGCGGAGCATGGGCTCTAGGTGCGCAGGCTTCAGTAGTTGTGGCACATGGGCTCAGTAGTTGTGGTGCATGGGCTTCAGTAGTTGTGGCACATGGGCTCAGTAGTTGTGGTGCACGGGCTTAGTTGCCGCGGCATGTGGGATCTTACTGGATTCTTAACCAGTGCATCACCAGGGAAGTCCTTTTTTTCCTTGATTAACTAATTATTCTTGGTGTATCTATGTGTTCGGGTGAGCAGATAATCAGAAATGTTTCAAAAGGCAAAACAGCTACAATCACGGAAATACTACAGTTTACTGGCTGGAAAGTGAACAGTTGA
The DNA here is from genome assembly GCF_039906515.1 of Pseudorca crassidens. Classification (NCBI taxonomy): domain Eukaryota; kingdom Metazoa; phylum Chordata; class Mammalia; order Artiodactyla; family Delphinidae; genus Pseudorca; species Pseudorca crassidens. Next base: position 84,880,483 of record NC_090298.1, read on the forward strand.
TATCTTTTAATAAGTAACTTTAAATGGTAAGCGTCGTAATATCATTAAGCATTTTAAACAAAGAGACTGATTTCTTGTTTCATTTTATCTATAAACGGCCACATTTTATAGAAAGCCTGACTCTGAGGTAAGATTGTCCAAAGTGTGAACAATTATCTTGTTTTGTCCAAATATATTTTATTTAAAAGCATTTATTATTTTGCCATTAAAAATATTTCCAAGTGTCTTGCCATCATTTTATTGGTCTGATTGCAGTTAAATTTGAAACAGTAAAACTTTGTAACACAAAGTGCCAATAGCGTGAAAAGTTTTCTTGATTTAAAAAAATTGGGTCCTTGTATTTATTACTATAAAATAGGGTAATCTGCAAACCCTGCTTGATTCAAGGTCCTGTGTAATTAAATTTAAGTTGTATTGGATGTCAAATATTACAAATTCAGTTTGCCTGGAAATGCAGCCTTATTTACCAACTAGCTATTTATTGAGTTAAACATAAAAATATTGAACACCTTTCTTCTAAGACTATTAAAGTGGTAATAAAATCTGAGAAAGCATCCTGATATCATGAACTTTGAGAGCACCTACTTACGGAGCAGATTAATTACAGAAGACAAGAGGCAGCATTTTCCGGAAGTGAAGCTGTAGGTAGTCTAACCATATTCACAGCTGAAAATTAATATTATCTAGAATTCATACTGATGTAATCATATGGAACTTTCTACTTCAAGTATGGGGTAAATAATTTGCATAGTTTCATGAATAGAAGAAACAGGAAATCCTCATTAGTCATTATAGAATTTCGTATCTTAAAAACCGAAAAATAAATAGGACATTTGAATATTTTATGTTCTTTGAGCAAAGGTAACATTTAACAGAGCTTCCTAAGTCTTTTGGACCACTACCAGAATTCTTCAGTTTAATCAAATTTCTACCACCTGACAAAGTGCCATGGTAGCTGCTCAAATCACACGTGTCTGCTGTGAACATCCTCAGTACAAACGAGATATTGCCAGTAATCAACTACTAATTTAAGTTGGATTTTTATCTCATATGCTTTCCTTCAGCTCCCTTCCTTCTAACACAACCCTCTGAATAAATGTGTTGTTATGGCCAAGATGGCTGTGGCACCCCACACCCTACATTTTCATGCTTGCTCCTTTGAACTATGAATGGAAACTTACTCTGCAACAACTACCTAACTAGCCAACTAACCAGGTGCTCCTCCAATGTCTATTCAAGTTCTTTGATTTTGAAATAGAAACACTCATCCAACAGTCAATGGAATAATAAGCATAGTAAAGTTGTACTTCAATGCTTCCTGGTCCAATAACTTTTTTTCCAGACTCATTATTGAATTTATAATCTTTCCTGAATGTCATGAAAGAGAACCTACATATTTAAACAAGCTAAAATAGAATGATTTTAAAAGTTTGTTGTGCTTACTTCTGACCAGCCTTAGCTCGTATTTTGCTGATATGGCCCTGACTATAGATTTGAGTGTGGATGCATTCCGTAAGCTACTTAGCACATCCTCATTCTTCCTCACTTGATTTTTCAGTGCTGTCTCTCATACGTGGGCATTTTCCTGTGATTCAGGAATAGTCAGGGAGAATGACTACCAAATGGGGACTTGAAAATAAAATTGGCTTTAAGCTATTACCTGTCTTCTTTCATGTCTAATGTCTTCTTTCATGTTCTAATGTTGTCATTGCCACAGAGGAAAAAAGCAAACTACCTGTGTGCACATCTGAAACATGACTTCAAGGCAAAGAACTAAAAATTAAATAGATCAATGAAAGGAAAGACACCTTGGACAAGGTCACTTAGATTTGATTAAATGTATTAAATTGTTTCATACTATTTTGTGGAATTTAACTTATCAAAGTCATTCCTTTGATCATTACGCTTAAAAAGTAAAAAATGTGCCATGAATACTTTTAACAAAATAATATTAAATCAGAAGCAGAAAAACTTTCAAGTCTAATTGGTCACTAGTAAACCTTGTTCTCTTTTGTAAGTAATGCATATCCTCTAAGTTCCTACCTAGCTCCTACATGCAAGACACTTCTTTGCTCTTTAACTGCCATACTAGGGGGTGAAATTACCTCTGTCATATTATAAAACTAGGAACAACCATTCCCTATTTCCCAGTACCTACAATTCCAGTCTCATTTATGAATATTTCTTGATTTTATTCCCTTTTCTTTCCATTCCCAAGTTACTGGCTTAGTTTCTGCTCCAATTATGTAGCACTTGAATAACTGATTACCTTTCTAATAAATAACCGTATCTCTATTTTTACTCTCTCACTTTTAATTCAATCCCTATGCCATTGTCACTATGGTCTTTCACATATATAGATGCTATTCAGTTTAAAAATCTTAATGGCTTACTTTAGCTTCAAAATAAAACCCTTTGAATGGCTGGGAGGATTTTCATGGTTGATTCCTGCTTACATGAGTCAGTTGTGCCTCTCTCAATGCTTTTCTATGCATTTCATGGCTCACTTATATTAAACATTTGAAGATTGTCTAATAATGTGAGTTAATATTTGGCTCCGTCTCCTTGGTGTTACTCCTAGTACCTTGAACAATGTATCCTTTCTCTTATCCTAGAGAATTTGTATTCATTCTTTTTTTTTAATTGAAGTATAGGTGATGTACAATATTATGTAAGTTACAGGTATATGATATAGTGATTCAAAATTTTTAAAGGTTATACTCCATTTATAGTTATAAAATATTGGCTATATTCCCATGTTGTACAACATATCCTTGTAGCTTATTTTACACACAATAGTTTGTACCTCTTAATCTCCTACTCTTATATTTACTCTCCCTGCTTCCCTCTGCCCACTGGTAACCACTAGTTTGTTCTCTATATCTGTGAGTCGCTTCTTTTTTGTTATATTCACTAGTTTGTTATGTTTTTTTAGATTCCACATGTAAGGGATATCTTACAGTATTTGTCTTTCTCAGTCTGACTTATTTCACTTAGCGTGATACCCTCCAGGTCCATCCATCCATTTGTTGCAAATGGCAAAATTTCATTCTTTCTTATGGCTTTCTTATGGCTGAATAGTATTCCATTGGATGGAGGTATATATATATATATATATATATATATATATATATATATATATATGTATATAGATAGAGAGAGAGAGAGATACAGATACATACACACACATATACATACACCACATCTTCTTTATTCATTCATCTGTTGATGGATACTTAGGTTGCTTCCATATCTTGGCGATTGTAAATAGTGCTGCTTTGAACGTTGGGGTGCATGTATCTTTCCAAATTAGTGTTTTTGTTTTTGGATATATACTTGGGAGTGGAATTTCTGGGTCATATGGTAGTTCTATTTTTAGTTTTTCAAGAAACCTCCATAGTGTTTTCCACGGTGGTTGTACCAATTTACATTCCTACCAACAGCGTACAAGGGTTTCCATTTTTTATGACTCAGTTTTGTCAGGAAATGATTTCATCATTCCAGTCTTCAAGTCCTTCTCTTACTACTTCCCAAAGGACCCTGCACAAACATTTTTCTTGTCATTTATTCACACTAAAATATATCATCTGTTTATTGTCAATTGTTTCAAAGTACCCACTGTGTCTCAGGGTTTAGCATAATGATTAGCATACAGCAGGCGCTCATCAAAAAGTAACAACCCACTAGGAAATAGACTTCAAGGTTGGCACCGCGTATGTCTCATTCTTGATGAATTTCTTGTATATGTTCAGTGCTGGTATAGAGGGTGCTCAGTGATCTTTGAGTGAACACATGAATGAATGAATGAGGAAACTTTATTCATTCCATTTGTTTTATATTTTCTTGGATTCCTGTGTTAGGAATGTCTCTGACCAAACATTTTCTACAATTTATTTAAAATTTTAATACACACGAGCATAGGATATTTAATTTAAATATCCTATAATTTTAAATATATATCAGATCTTTATGCATACAAATTATTAATAACAGCAACAAAAACATTTATAACTCATAAAAATTACTATATTAGAACTTTTTCTCACACAATTGTTACACACTAATATCTTTTATCTGTGTTGCCTTGGTCAGACTAATACACACACACACACATATATATGCAGATGTGCAGCATCTCTTGAATTTCTAATTTTTTCTATCTGTCTCTGTTTCACATTTATTAGAAATAGTAAAACAAAACTTAACATCACTACATGTTCTGAGAAGCCAAGCTCTCTACAGTTGTCATCCACATACCATTGAAAGATTAATATTAATTATTAATTTGAGACATTTATATAACAATTCTATACTAACATACAGTTTACTTGATACCACATAATTCTATGCTTCCTCCTCACCGCTAGTTGAGTTTAGAACTGCAAGGTAATTAAAATTTTAAGCAGAACGAAAGTGATGTAGGAAAATATCTAATCATGCCTAAAATAAGAATTGAGTGTTCTGAGGACAAACTGTACTATTTGAATTATCCATATCTTTGCAAAAAATTAAGTAGTTGGGAAAATCTATGGTAGCCATAGGCTATTGGTCAACTGTTTTCATCATCTTTCTAGATATTACCTGCAAGCAAGTGTGACATGAGGCAGAACAGAATGAAGCAATTGTTTTCACTGTCTTACCTACATTCTTCCTTCTCTTTAGAGGGCGTGGGTTTCCTGTCTCTCTCCGTATAGGAATTTAAATACAGTTCTCACTGAGCATGAGACCCAGGCTTAAAGCAGTCAGTAATTCTTTCTTGATGAGTGTGAACTCATTTGGTCCATTAACAAAGAGTGAATCCTAGAACACAGGTGGAATATATCCTAGAAAAATTTATTTTTCTACTGTATTAATGTTGCAAGCATGAGAACCTGAAGCTAAGGATAGATGAAGTAAGATACGATTGAGGTAGGCCCCACAAAGCACAGAATGCTGCCTATATAGACAAAGCAGAGCTGAGAGATGGACATGGGCAAATTGAGACCTAAATCAAGCCAGACTTGAAGCCACAATTATCAGTGAGTTATAGTTGATATTAATTAGCCATAAGGTTTTTTTTCTTGGCTTAAGCCAGATTAAGTTGGGTTTTATTTTGCTAAAATATATCTTGCCCTTTTTAATACCTAAATAATACACGTCTTTGCTTAGCCAAATTTATGAAAGTACCTTTCTTTATTCTATCCTATTATTTCTAAGTGTTGGAAGCCTGTATCATTATATCTACAGATGTTCTTTAACCTAGATTTCTAAAAGGACTGTTGTGGTTATTTTATTTTATTTTTTTTTTGTCTAGCTCATCTTTTCTATTGGAAATCACTCTATATGTTTCACAGATGAGAAAACTGAGGTTAGAGAGATTAATTTATCTACCACCAGCTGTTAAGTGATGGAACTAAGAGTCTAAGACTGTAAACTTAGAGAACATGCCCTTTTAATTGCAGTGAAATACTTCTAATACAAGTTTACATATGATATGTCCCAATGACTAAGTAGAGTAGACCTCAGGTGGGTACAGCAGAAATATAAGGAAGAGAGAGATGACTGTCCATTGACACTATTGCCAGGTCATTTCCATCCTGAAGCACCGAAGAGCTAGGCCAATTTTAGGTCGGATCTGAAGGCTCAAATCTGCTTCTAGAGAAATAAGCAGGCTGGTTAGGAAGACAGAGTTTGAAACTACTTTCTTTGTCTCAGAATAGAGTCTAATATCCAATTCATCCCTTTCTGGTTGAAGTCCAAACCTTCTCAATAGTCTTAAAACAATCCAACACTCCATGGCTCTTCTGGGCAGAGGATTTTTCAAGACTCTCCATCATTTTAATCTCTGAGCTGCAGCCAGGCTTGGCTTTGGAGGGCCACCCCTTGGTGCAGATGTGAAATGTGTGTTACCACAGTATTTTCTAAGAATAGTGTCTACCAAAGATTGTTCTGTGGAAAAAGATCTTTGGAGGAAAAGGTTTGAGGAATTTGGGAAACACTGCATAGAATATCTTCATTTTGGAAAGTATAATGTGCATTAATAAATTAAAGGCTCTGAGATGTACTTTAAACATATTCATTTAACACATTTTTTCCTAAATGAATTTAACAATAATATTTTCCTGTGAAATACTGATTAGCATTTTATGCTAAGAAACACTGACCACAAAATCAATATAAAATTTTAAATCATAACACTTTTGTCATTTCTTGACATTTATTTCTTAATAAAATCACAAGCTCACACTCAGATGAGCAGAAAAGTTAAAGTACAAACATAAAATTAACATTTTAACATTCTTATTGTTCAGTGCTATGAAGTGCTATTGATTGTATTTGACAAAATTTGCATATTCTGTCATTAAAAGTCTAATTTGATCAATGCATACCTATATAAAATATCTATATTTGTTTTAAAGGTCACATAGTTGTCCTTCCAAATACCTAATACACAGTTGTTTATCATGACATGTTTGTCTGAGGAGTATCCATTTTCCTGGCAAAATAGCCTCGATTCAGAGTTCCAAGTTTTCCAAGCAGCAAGAACACTGAATACATATAATTAGAACAGTGTGAAAACCTAAGCTCAGTTATACTCCTCAGTGCCAGTTATATGCAGACCTTCCCAGGTTTCATTTTCATGAGCTCCATCCTGTTCATCTACTGTATCAAAAGAGGATTAAAACCTGAAAGATACTGAGAGTGGAACAGAACTGTGTGGAGGAAGCTCTCTGAGCACTTAACACTTGAGAATATTTGGCCCTGATAAAAATGATTGTCAGATTTTCTAGAAACCTTGAGTCTGGAGGTAGTGGACACCTGAGTTCACTTCTAATTGGAAAAAAGGTGAGGTAAAAAAAATGGGCTTTTCTATTTGAATTTGTTTTAACTTTGGTCAATTAAACTATACTATCCTGTGGCTTGTCATTGTTTTACATACAAAGAAAGGAGATGTTAAGATGCTATGAGAATCCTATCATTTCTAATAATGATTGTAAAGCCAATATATAAATGCATTTTTATTAAATTTATAAACATAATTCTAAAACCACAAATATCTCATAATATGCTTGGACTAAAATTATGTCATATCTCCCCATGCTTATAGGGTCAATTTTAATCCCTAAGGGTACACAAGGGCATGCTGCCTCTACTAATAAAATAAAACCTACATTTTCAGATGTTTAACACTTGAGGAGTATTTCTACAGATAAAGTGGCAAGAACAAGTGGCATTACCTCTGTCACTCTGAATTTTATCTTCCCTTGAGGTCTTTTCATTTTTCTCTGCCATTAACAAGCATTACTACCTGGGACCTACAACTCACCCTTTAACCATCTGTCCCAAGTAGTACCCCAAAACTGCTTTGTTTAATAGGAGATACCTGAAACTTCTGAAGGACTGCATTAAAGACAACAAAGAAAAAATTAGGCTTTAGGCACAAGTCATATATATATATAAAATAGAGGGATTCCAAAACTTACCATATCAAGCTTGCTCCCTACATACATAAGGGCCACCCAAATTCAACTTACTCTCTAGGTCAAACATTTCTATGGTAAGCTTTCAGTTGTGACATGAACTTAGAGTTCTCTTTCCCAGATTCTGTCCAAATCTGAGCCTATCTTCACATCTAGGATGTTGTCCTGATGTGTACCAATCAGGATTTACTTCCCAGCTATCTTCATGATTTTGGAAGATTGTATTATTCTCCTCATATATTCTTCCTGTGAAAGAATTTAATTTTCCCACCCTGCTGATGTCAAGTCTGGCTATGTGACCATGTAGCTTATAGTGCTCTACCCTGGGAGGATAATGCTTGGCCACTCCAGTGATATCAGTTTTGTCCATGTGACTTGCTTAGGCCAGTGCAATTTGAATGGAAGGGATACTTGCCACTTCTCAACAAGGTATCTAAGAGTCATCAATTCCTTTCATCATTTGTGTTTAACAATGATGTAGATAAGATTATTCTAAAGCTCTTGGTCCCAGAGTGAAAAATGTGCAGCTGACCAATGATAAATATATAATATGAGGGAGAAAACAAAATTATGTATTATTAAATTCCACTACAGTTTTTAGGGTCATTTGTTAGTTACCACAGTATAACATCTTAATCAGACCAATACCATGCTCAAGGCCAAGGGAGGCAGTTTCTACCCTGGAGGCTGTCATTTCAGACTTTTACAATGTATTTTACATTTCCATTATAAGAAGCTTATGTGCTATTTCTTCTTCGTAATATTAGAACAATAATAATAACTTGCTTTTATGGTGTATAAGACTGGTACAATGATAAATGAGAAAATACTGTTAGTGCTCTTTACATTCCACGATCCTTAATAAACATTTTAATAGTCATAAGAATAATTGTAGGTCAAAAATATTACATTTTTACATGATAACACATTGATTTCACAATTAAATCCTAAGAGTTTTGTTTGTAGAAGGCAAAAATATCCACTGAAGGAACTAACAGATCATTTTGAGGAATATCAGCTTAGGAGCAGAACTGGAAAGCCTCCTGGCTGCCCTGAACGTCCTACCCTTGCAAGGCATTCTAGGAATCATCCTGCTTGAACTGGTCAGTCTATTCACAGTGAGGCCAGGCTTCCTGCTGATACATCTGATTGCTCTATGGTAGTTGATGCAGATGCAAAGGGGAATTGATATAGCTTTTTGCTGGCAGTCAAAGCCTGCCTGTAGTTATTGGACATGCCCAGCTCTGACAGCGTTTTTAATCTTCTGCACATGACAAGAGAGAGGCAATGGCAGGAGTAAGGAGGTAGTGGTTTCACCACAGGGACTGAACCTGAAAGTCAGAAAACTTAGGACAAATGTAATTCACTTTGGTTTTACTTCTACCATCAACCCCTATCATCAATATGAATCAGGCTTGTTCTGGCCTTCTAGCACCTTTCACTTCCAATCCCTCTGATGAATGAAATGGTCTTCCTTCAGGATAACACATTCCTCTGAGGACTTCACAGTACTTTTTTCCAGCCCTGTTCAGTATATTAACTCCTCAAGACGCGCGCACGCGTGCGCACACACACACACACGTACATACCTTTCTTATAAGTCACTATATTTGTTTTCAATGGGATAATAAATTATTTTAAAGGCATTTCGTCTTCAGTAATATGAATCCTGGGTATTTGTGATAGAACTATTTAGATAACAGAACAGAAATGACAGGAGATGTTTTGTCAGAGTTAAGTTGCAATAGCCTTTATGCTTAAATCTTACAGTTGCAATAAAAAATAAGGCATACATTTGTAAAACATCTTATTTAGTCCTCAACATAACATAATATAGGTTTCTAACAAGTACTTCTCAGTTTTATTAATGTTTTAATCTTACACGTCAACCAGAAAAGTTTTTAAAAAAGGAATATTGGTAGTCATTGAATACTCCCACTTAGATCAATGGGTTAAAATCTTAAAATTGAAGGAAAAGATGAGACTAATGTGGTTTCTGATTTTTACCAGCATAATAATAATATATCGCAGAGTTCAGAAAATTTCAGTATCTCTTACCAGTATTTACAGATTGCCTCTCTTCAAAATTGCTTCATGTTTCTAATAAAGGCAAGGATGCATTACAGTAACTCAGTCTTGACTATAATGCTTTGCTCAGTGTTCATTTATTGATTAAAATTTGTTGATTTCTTTTCAATAAAACTAAATATTGCTCTCATTAAAAATTAATGCATTCTACAGATAAAACCTAGTTTAAAGGATAAATTGTATCCAGAATTATTCTAATGTCTGTTGTATTAGAAATAAAGCTAATAGCAAATATCACATTATAATCTGTCCCCTTTCAAAATTTATAAGCAGTTTACTTTATTGTATTTTTTAACTTAGCATTTATTACTTCATACATCATCCTAAATATGATGTTTCTTTTCCTCATATAATACTTATAAAACCACCTATGAGCCATATATTTTTATTTAGATGACTAAGCCTTAAAAATTAGTTTCTAGTTCAATTTTATAAATAAGGCATAAAAACTGAAAAGTTCTATTTTCCTCAGTGACCTACTTCAAGAAAAATCATGAAAATGTACCAACAAATATAGGTACTCAATCTCAGACATTATAAAACTTAAAATGTACATGGTTTTCTCAGACCATTAAACAAAATTAATATTTTCATTGATTATGGAGAAGAATCAAACAAAACATTGGTTTGATTGTTTAATAATCTTTAACCAATCAATTTCTCCATTCCAGTAGTTCTGTGTAGGGTGTGTGTTTGTGTATGTGTGTGTGTGTGTGTGTGTGTGTGTGTGTGTGTGTGTCCACTTAAGGGCTATAAGAACAAATTTCTGAAGGAACTAATTCAGGAAATGTTACTTTCTAGCTAGGTTTTTATTTATGTTTATTTGTCTTAAGGGGGCAGCAAAGGCACACAAAGCGTCTGATAGTATAACATTCATCTGCTGTGTCCTGGACCAAAATTAAATGCAAACATTTTTGTGACAATAGAAGTTAAGGACAATGTGGTGATGTTTCTCATTTCAGATCTTTATGAAAACAAAGTCCACAAAGTCCAGTGTTTTAGTAGGACATATGGCACCTTTTGGGGGACATTGATTAAAGATGCCCAATTTACCCATTCATTGAAGTATTTGCTATGTGTCTCAGCAGTTTAGCTGGACAGGTATAAGATGATTGTTGCTATTGTGAACTGTGACCACCTAAGAATGTTTTCACAAGTATAACTCATTTGCGGTTTCCTTCTTTAGTCATTACTAAAGCCCAGGGATGTAAGATGTTAAAAATAAGATCCAGGGCTTCCCTGGTGGCTCAGTGGTTGAGAGTCCGCCTGCCGATGCAGGGGGCGTGGGTTCGTGCCCTGGTCCGGGAGGATCCCACATGCCGCGGAGCGGCTGGGCCCGTGAGCCATGGCCGCTGAGCCTGCGTGTCCGGAGCCTGTGCTCTGCAACAGGAGAGGCCACAACAGTGAGAGGCCCGCGTACCGCAAAAAAAAAAAAAAAAAAAAAAAAAAAAAAAAAATCCAAATTTCATACCTGATTTCCTAAGAACTATAGGGTCCTATACTGACATGTTGATTTTATAAATGACTTAAATACCACTCAGTTGATCTAACACAATTTGATTTTTGAATAACTTTCAGAATATACTCAAAGTAATCTCAAATGTGTTTTGAGGACTAGACAACAGTAGTCATGAAGTAATCCATACCACTTCAAAAACAAGGACTTTATCACTGGGAAATTATTCAGTCCTCTTGAAATTATTGGGTAGCTATTTATAGTAGCCTATAGCGCTAAACATGTGTTATAATGAATGCACATTTAAATGGCGATTGTAAACCTTTCTAATTAACTCAAATGCAATGCTTAGAAATGTATAAAAGTGATGCAAATGCCCCTGAGAATGTGTATTTGTATAATATACATGTAGGGGTGTATCTGTATCTATATGTACAAAGTATTGAGTAAAACCTTAAGGATCATACCAGTACTTCAATCAGATAATACATTTATGTTTCTGTGTAGTTCTAGCAAGCCTAGTGATCTGGCTTCTAAACTTTCAGTGAATTAGAAATAATGAATTAAAAATTGTAGGCAGGCATACAGGGAAATGTGAAGTGATATGATATGTATTATGTGTGGAATCAAAGAAACTATAAAAAAATCACAGTAGAGACTTGAACAAATTCCTGGCCAAAAAGTATAAGAATAATTTTAGAAAGCTGAACAACTGTTGACTAAAATCATAATATGTGTATCACGATCTTGCACAGTAATTGAAGTTAAAGGTGATGTCATCTTCTAGAAAAGCTTAGATTATCTTAAAATTATTGCTTAATAAAGCAAGAAATAAATATCCAGACAGTATGTTACATAGTTCACAATTATAAATGACCTAAATTTTTACTAACAGACAAAGAGTAAAATTATGTTTGGAATATCTATGTTAGTCTATTACATACCCATTAATTATGTTGTTTTTCTATGATAGCTCAAAATAAAAATTAGTATATGTTAGGTTAAAATGCAGCATATATGCAATATGATGCTTCTTTGGGTAAAATATATTTTATATTGAACAGTTCATTAGAACAAAGACATTTTGTTTGTTACAGAAATATCTGGCCTGAGAATATGTACAGATGCTTTAAAGAACAACACTTGAGCTTTAGTTTCATAAAATAGTATTAATTAAAAAAAATAGAACTTAAGAGCCATTGATATATTTTGACTTATTAAATACATGTTGCTCATTCATACTTTTGTGTTTTCAACAAACATCTGTTGAACACCCACTATGTACTTACATGCTGTTGTAGGTCATGGGGATATGCTACTGAGAAACACAATCCTCTAGGAGCTTATAATTATTGATAAAGATGAATATGTGGACATAGCATTTCATCAGAGTGGGAATGTACCTTGCAACAGGGATCACGTGCAGCAGTAGCACTGCATAGAAGGAGCAAGGAGAACCACATTAATCATGCGAACATAGCTTACCAGATCAATATATTTCCAGTTGAGAAGATGATAATGATTAGTAGGGGTTACAGATATGAAAGAGAGCAGGACAAGGAAAGGGGAACACTCGTGAGGGACCACAGAAGGAGGACATGGTATGAATGGAGAAGGGGAAAACGTTTGTATCTGTGGATCAAACAGGGTAAATAGGGAGGGGGTAAGAGAAGCTGGACACGAGGGCCCTGTAAACCTTAATAATACCTTTGGATTTTAACTAAAGTCAAATTGGTGGCCATAAATCTTTAACCAGTCAATGGCGTGACTGGGTTTGAAATTCAGATTTCTGAATCTGATAATATGGGGTATAAAATAGGTGGAAAGGAGAACATGGAACAAGGGGAACTTGTTGCAGTGATAAAAAGTATTGCAGTAATTTAGGTCAAAGATTATGGGTGCCTAGACTAGAATTATCACAGTGCAGGATGTTGAAACTAAGGGTTCACATGTAATGAAGGAGTTGAGACATTGAATCATCCTTGGGTGAAATGATTAAACTGAGTTTCAGTTCTGGTAAATGCAGGTACAAACTCTAGGATTCAGTGACACCATCCTGTTAGATACTAGCTGAATAGTCTCCTAGATTTCTTTCCTTCTTTACTTTTTAAAATCCAACTCTAACTCTTTTTAATGCTACAGAACAGAGGTTAAGTCAGGGGTTCTTTTTTCTAGCTGATGTTACTTTCACAGGGTGATTCAGTGAAGGCAGCTGGACTGATGCAGTCCTCTTTGGACTCCTTCACCTCTAATAACAGAAAACTGCAGAATTCTCAGTTGAGCACATAAAGAGTGAACTCGCTCAAAATGTGTCACTGATCACGTGCCCATGCTGTTGCAATTTACCCTTTCTTCAGCTAGAAATGATGGATAGTCTTCCTAACTGGCTTCATACAGATGGCAGCAACCTGGCAGGAAGATCTTCTGGCAAAGGTACATACAGTATTAGCACTACCTGAGTTTTAGTTTTAAGCTTTGTAAAATGTACCAACTGACCCTAGACTAACTGCTTTATAGAAACATGGGGGCTGGAGGAAATCATATCTTTCAAATATTACAGCAGATCCATTAAATTGGCTTAGCTGCATATTAGCAGTCTCTATATTTGATAGAGTAGAGGACCATTCAGTTGGAGATGAGTTGTTTCATTCTATTATTGCTGTGACATGAAATATTTTTTTCTGAGATGTCCGATATCTTTTAAACCTGTACTGAGAACGGATTCTTAAAATGTGAAGAAATATCATTCTATTTTCTATTAAGTTAAAGAAATAGGAACAACGGGAATAAAGAATTCTTGGCAAAGAAAGCAAATTAATAGGTAAATGGATCAATTTTAAAATTCACTTTGCAGTTACCGTTAACAGAGTAAATAGTTTCTTAGATGTTTTTATTCAGCAATATATCAACATTGCCTCTCACCTTATACTGTACATAACTGGTGGCAAATGGATAATAGTAGAGTGTTACTTCATTTGTTAATCATCCAACAAAGAGAATTTGACTTAGTGATCAATGGCAATTAAATTAGAATTGCAACATATGGTAAATTGAATCTTTTTGTACAGTGGCGTTTAGTTGTTTGGGACCATGTACCAAATTAATGGGAACATCAGGTAAATTTAACATCCTTACTGCTTTAATTGGTCCTAAAGTAGGTAATTATGTTATCTATAAAGTCGATTTGTCCTTTTTCCATTATTTGTGATATGCAGTTGTATACCAGGCATACACCAATCACAATGCAATTGCAACATATATGGTTGGAGCCTGCTCCAAATGCAGTGCAAAGCATGAAAGAGGAATAACCTGGGAGTTGTTGTATTGCACTGAAAGACTGTCTTATTCTTTCTGCTTTAGTTGTCATACTGGTGAAGAAAACATATAGCATTGTATTGACCTTTAAAATTTCTAATAACTGGAGAATAACCTAAAGAGTTTTTCTTTTGGATTGATTTGTTTTAAAGTCATCCAGACTGTTCTGAGTCTTCAGTATCCCAAAGTCTACCTTGGTGAACTCGAAGCTTTTGCATAATTAACAGTTGCTGAAGTTTTTTGATTACCCCTTGGAAGGAAAAGCAGTCTTTTCAATTGTCCCTTCATCAGCAGTTCTCAACTCTGGCAGCACATTTGGATTAACTGTGGAGATAAAAACAAATAACAATTTCCAGACTCTACCCCTATAGATTCTGATTTAATTGGTCTGGGAGTGGGTCAGGGCAGAGGTATTTTTATAATCTCTTCAGGTGATTCTGATATACAGTGAGAAATGGTAACCATAACTCTAAATACAGGTCTTACTATAACAAGAAAAGATAAAAAATTCAATTTATATTGCCATGTATGACCATATTGACAGTAAAATAGGACTTACTGGGGAAAAAAAGGCATAAGATTTACTGACATTTGGAAACACAGATTCAAATTGAGGAAGATAAGCAGTTAGCAAAATACCGTTGAACAATACTATTATTTAGTCTTATAAAAGTTTGACAAAGTTTCAGTTTTACAATTGAAAAACAAAATAAAGCAAAATGATGACATTTAGATCACTAAAGAGGCAGCTAAGGCAAGGAAGTGAATAAAAATCCACTCTAGTACTCCACTCTACTCTAGTACTTGGTGTTTACATACTCAGATGCCTAAGAGAAACGTTGTCTGCTTGGAATTGGCAAATAATACTGACATTCACTGAGTACTTTTTTTGGTGGTCATATTTCACAGATTTACTGTTTTACATCTTAGAGCAATTTTAAGAAATGAGTACTATTATTATTCCCATTTGCGAAGCAGAATGGAATCTAAAGCACAGAGAGATTCAATGATGTGGACAAGTTTGTGAAGCTGCTGAGGATCAGTAAGTCCATCCAGCCCAGTTTGACTCCAGAGCCCACATTCCAGACCCCTACAGCGGCCTCTCTATTATATGATGAATGATCCAGATAAGTTGCACTGTGATAAAATAACCAAGGCCTGGATCTGACATGATCCAGGAGAAGGAGACTCCCTTCTCTATCTTGCAAATCTGCCTCAGCCTTTCTATGTACATCTTGCAGTGATCTTAGCTTATATCTAACCCACAGATAGAGAGCCTCCCTGGCTACATGCCATTGCAGAAGCCTCTGGTGGTCCCTGGAAGGAACGAGGAGATATGGTCAAAAGATAGCCATTGAAAAACCTATAGCCCTTTGTTTCCACTGTTGTGGAAAATATAAAATATTGTTTGATATTTGCCTAACTAGATGATAATGTTTTCCTATGAGAATTATTTATATTGCAAGAATTCAGAATCATGGTAAAATTAATGGTCAGTTTACATAATTGTAGTTATGAAGGATGAAATAATAGTGACAAGGAAACAAAAATTTTACTGTTTCTTAAAACATAATTTTTAATCTGTCTTTTAGTTTCTGTATGCAAAAAGTTAAAAAAAAAGATTTAATCTCTGAATTCCAGCCATTTGAAATTAGGAACAAAGTCACACATGCAGGCCAAATTAAATCTAAGAATATGTAAAGCATTCACTATACTCTAGAGTTTATAGCAACAGTTATAATGTAAGTAGTAAAATTCATTATAAAAGAAGGAAACTTGATAAAGGCATTTTTTCTATTTTGTGTTTCTATAAAAACACATAATAAAGAAGTGTGGACTTAGAAATAACAAGTGATGTTGAGTTTTGAAAAGGACATCTAGTTTGAGTGTTACATGGGGCTAAAATAAGTTGAACTTAAAGACAGATGGGCAGAAACACTAAAGAAGATATTTTTCCCTGTGATCCAAATAAAACAGAGAAGAGAGAAATGGACAGAACAAAGAGAGACAGAAACAGAGAGAAAAAGAAACAGGGAGACAGAGAGGGAGAAAGAAACAATAAAGAGATAAGTGAATCAGAGTCTGCCCGTGCAGTTAAATTCAAAACGAACTGCTGAAGAAGGCAATGCAGGAATAACCAGAAGAGGTAAAACAGGTGAGCCTATGACTTCTAAAACTGGAGAAAGTATCAATGATGTCATAATTGCTGACAGTTATCCTAACCTGCACAGAAGGACTAGGAGAACCCATGGGAAAAAGCAAGAGAGTGCTTTCATTGAACTTTGAGATTCTTGGATGAAAGGTGTAATAACTGAATGGAAGAGTTTGAGTTTCTCAGGATATCAGATGGTGTTATAATCAAGAAAAGCTATTTAAAGCAGATATATATACTTTAGGGAGGATATCGGATTCAGTTCCTATGATGCAGTAAATAAAAACAGGCTAAATTTATTCCCTTTTCTTCCGTATTTTTTGAAGTAACCATGCATTTTCCATTAACAAAACTTGTTTTATATCTCTAAGCTCTTTACCACATTGTATCAAAAGAGGATTATATATTTATAATGAAAAGTAAATTTCCTAAGTGCTTGTAAGATTGGATATTTTTTAATATTTGTTAAATCAACAACCATGTTTATGAAAAAGTTAGAAACAATAGTATTTATTAAAATATAAATGCTTCACTTCTTATCATTTTTCTATAACATCTTCTTGTAGATTTATTTCAAAGACAATAAGTTTTATTCAAAAGTTTAAACAAAGTTAAATGGTTAGTTAAAGCTCCGTTACACAGTACATTAAAATCCTGCAATTAAAATTGTAAAATAATATCTGATGACATGGAAGGATATTCATGATATATTTTACTTAAAAATTATAAGTTAAAAACAATTTTCTTTTAAAAATATACATTACATGTATAAATGCTGAGCGAGATCTCTCAAAAACTATACTGTTAATGTTATTCATCTCTGGATGGTAAAGTTAGGGTTTTATGGGAGAGTTTTATTCTTTTTATGTATCAGTAATTTCTAAATTATATACAGTAGATGTTTAATATGATAAGTTTAGGTTTTAAGTGACGTCAGATGAATGATTAAATTGCCTTTAGGGAAGGAATATGAAGTTAGTGATGGATATAAGGGACTTTGTAAATGATGGGAGTTTATGTGTTTATCTCCTTTGAGAATTATATTACCACATTATTCAAAGTTTATATATTTGTAAATGGCTATATAAAAAAATATAAAATATGCTGTTAAAAGCAGAACTATATTTTTAATAGTCATACTTTAATCTCTTCACTGTGATTTTCTGCCAGTATGATGAAAGCAGGATCACTGTCCTTGGATACATGCACAATAGAGCATTTTCCAGACTGTAGAGATGGATTTCAAGCTACCTCTGACCAGTAGTTATCTTAAGTGTGAGTTGCATTATTCTTAGCTCCAAAAATCCTTTGATCTTTTTTATGATGGGATGAGAAGGAAGCTAACAATATTTCCATTCAAGAACTTTTTGGAACAAGTACCTTGGCTAATGTTTCCCTTTTCATTTACCTGCAAAAGTCTAAACCTAGAAGTATTTTGATAAGCAGAAATCTTTTAAAAAATATTTAATGTTTATTTATCACAAAGTGAAATTTTCAAAAGGAGTTATATTTATTTTCTTTTATTAAGGGAAGTAAAAATCATCAGTTAAATAAAAATTTGGTTTATTGGGATGGATGGTTTACAGTAATTGTAAATAAAATCTGCCTTAAGAAAAAGTGACAACAAAAGCAATTTTTAAAAAACCGTTGCAAAATGTGAAACTTTGATGTTTTCTGGCAATGTCTATAAGAGCATTAAAAAATAAAAACAGTGATTGTAGCTAACCTTGTCTGTCCGGTGGAGACTCAACTAAGTTAAAACAAAAAATTGGTGGAAAACATCACTAATTTAGTCAAAACAGTCAGTCCTCTAGCCCCATGAAGACACAACCTAAGTGTGCCTATTTAAAGATCAAAGATAGGCTAAGACAGTTTGGAACTTTGATCTTCACATGACTGTGGAGTTTCAATTAGCACTGTAGGGTCTAGTTTTTTCATCGTCACTCTACTTTTTCCGCCAACCTGTGTTATCTGTTGAACTGAAAGTACAGGGATGCATGGTTAGAAAGAGGATGGCAATTATGTGAGAAGCCCAGAGCAAAGACAGCTCTGGGGAAAACACAAGTTTTATTTTATATACAAGTGATTTTCCAACATAAAGGTGGATATTTTAAAATGCTTGTGCTCAGTTGAAGAACATTCAAAATACAAATTTTCACTTTTAAAGTAATTTTTTAGGTGTCTCAAATCATGAATTCTGTAAGAGATCATTAACCAGAATGTTATTAATGCAGAATTGTTCTACATTAATAGTCATAGATATCAGATATCTAGATATCAATCATAAAGTCTTTTTCAGCACATAATATATACAAGTTAGCATTTAAATAATTGTTATCCTGCAGAATGTAAAGAAAATAATAACTTTGTAAATTCTGTTTTGCCAGCAAGATAGGGAATCTCTCTTCTCAGACATTTTCTTAGGTATTTCTTCTTGCACTGAGACGTACCATTATTCATAACAGTACATCACTCTCACTTTGCTTCCCACAGTGGGTTATAGTATGGTACAGAATAGTATAGTATAAAGTATAGGCAGTCCTTTTAGAATAATTTTGAAATTTTGTATGACCTTAGTTTATACTTTCATATCCATAATGATCTTCTCTATATTTGTTAATTTAAACCTTTTACTTTTTAGTCATATCCATTTTATATTTCCTTCTATTTTCTTTCAAGGTGATTTTCAGACTAAAATGGCAAAACTATTAAGGTCAATATGGAACTGATACCTAAGTCAAGTAAGCTGGTTTTTAAGTTAGCTTTTAACTGCTTCAAATAAATACTAGGTAAATGCCATCTTGTTTTTATGACAGTCTTATAGAGGAGGCTGATAAATCACCCAGTCAAATTTACTAAGTCTTGGCAAAATGAGGAAGATAAATTCAGGGGAGGAAAACGCTGATTCACTATTGATTTATTAAAATACAGGCCATTCCCTTGGCCCCAGTGCTAGAAAGTATTTGGACATATATTATTTTTAGAAGATTTAAAACAAAAAGAATAACTGTGCAGTGGGAGCCATCATAGATTCAATGCAAATAGTTTTTTTCTGGATTTCCTCATCAAAAACATATTTAGAACTCAATAACTCATTTGGAAAAGTCTTCCATAATCCTCTTGTGATTAACATGGGAAAGTGAGTTGAATGACATTCATAACAATTTGAAGTAGTTTACTAGTGATCTGATAATTAGTTTCATTTCACTCTGCAAGTGAGTTTTGAGGGGAACATATCTTCTGGCTATGTATATAATTTCATCTATTCAAAATTGCATTTATTTTTTTAGGGAGAAAAAGATAGATTTCATGTTATTGAATTTGCACAGGGTATGAAAAAATAGAATTTTAGTTGATAATTTGTATGATGGGACCAGAGTCAAAGGAGTTTGATCAGCTGAAGTTATATGCTTTTCATCCCTCAAGATGAAGTTTAATTGAGATAAGTATGAAACCCTATACTTCAACAAACAAGAAAATAAAAAATCAAAACAGGTAAAAGACAGGTGATTATGGATAATAGCAGATGTGCAGAAGTCTATGATCTATCTACCAAAATTTGTTTTGAGGCAATGGGTATGTAGCTGAAATAAAGCTGGGCCAAGTTGTGGTCATCTGAAGTCTCTCAAAGATGTTTTACGCCCCCGCCAAATCATTGATTATAGCAGCTCCATTCTAAATGAACTTTTTCTGTTCTCCCTTACAATTCACTCCCCTGTCTAATTCATTATCATTCAACTCTTGGCTTTCTACATGAGAGTCTTTCACCTCCTTTATGTCTTAGCTTGAAATCACCATATGAGAGGATACTTCCTAACAATTGTCTATAATCCAGTCCTAGTCCCATCTCCCCTAAAAAAAATAAAAATAAACACCTTGCCATTTTCTATTTATTCATGGCATTAATCATTTTTAACATTTTTTTACCTACCCACTCTAGAATATGACCGCCATAAATGTTTGCTGAAAGAACACTGGTTAAGTCTTCTACTCTAAAATCCTCGTATGCATTCTTTGAAAAATTCATTTTGCCACTGTAGTGTAAGATCTAAACTTCAATACAGACTAGACTACCCATCAAGTTTCTTTTTCCATATGTCCGCTCCAACTGTACTTCGCCTTCAAAGTCATAGCTTCTTATAAATGGGAGAGAAGAAAGTTTCATGGAAGGCAATAATTTTACCTCCTTTGCTTTCCCAATAAGGTGACCTCTTTCCTCCTCTGACTCTCAAATTTCGTAAAATTTATTTTTTTAATCCAGAGTTCCATTTCTCCACTGATGCTTTCTTGAAAGAGTTCCCTTGAGTTTACACTTAAACAAGGAGTTTAGGACCAATCCATTGCAATATATTGGAAAATTTGTTAAACGTTACATATTCTGTATTACTTAAAACTTAATTGAGAATTGCATTAAGTTCAGGGCACCATGCTGGTAGAGTTATGTCTATACTTTTAATTATTATAATAATTATTTTTATAATTCTAATGTAAATAGTAATAATTTATTAGGTAAGAGCGGTCCTCATGACCATTTCTGAATATACATTGGGTTCATATCTTTGAAATTTAAATAATGAATCAAACAGCTTCATGAATTATGAAATAAATATTGATTTAAGATAGGCCTGGAATGTTTCCGTATTCATGGAGGAATTTTGCCTCTTTATCAAAAAGTGGTGAGGCTTTAGAATATTATGTGCAAAATAGTTCAGGTATATGTCCTTTTAATTAGATATCACGCTTATATATGGCTCAAGAGTTATTTGACAAAATCTAAGAACAGAATTGAGAGGTAGTTTCACAGAGAATGAGAACCTGAAATATTATCTCTCCATACTTTCTCCTTTTTCCTTTTTTTTTGAATTTTATTTATTTATGTTATAGAGCAGGTTCTTTTTTTTTTTTTTTTTTTTTTTTTCAGTATGCGGGCCTCTCACTGTTGTGGCCTCTCCTGTTGC
Source organism: Pseudorca crassidens (assembly GCF_039906515.1). Classification (NCBI taxonomy): domain Eukaryota; kingdom Metazoa; phylum Chordata; class Mammalia; order Artiodactyla; family Delphinidae; genus Pseudorca; species Pseudorca crassidens. The sequence goes on from NC_090298.1 coordinate 84,901,912, forward strand.
GGAGCACAGGCTCCGGACGCACAGGCTCAGCGGCCATGGCTCAGCGGCCATGGCTCACGGGCCCAGCCGCTCCGCAGCATGTGGGATCTTCCCGGACCGGGGCACGAACCCGTGTCCCCTGCATTGGCAGGTGGACTCACAACCACTGCGCCACCAGGGAAACCCTAGAGCAGGTTCTTATTACTTATCTATTTTATACATATTAGTGTATACATGTCAATCCCAATCTCCCAATTCATCCCACCACCCCCTCCCTCACTTCCCCCCTTAGTGTCCATACATTTATTTGTTCTCTACATATGTCTCTCTGTTTCTGCCTTGCAAACTGGTTCGTCTGTACCATTTTTCTAGATTCCACATATATGTGTTAATATACAATGTTTGTTTTTCTCTTTCTGACTTCTCTCTGTATGACAGTCTCTAGGTCTATCCACATCTCTACAAATGACCCAATTTCATTCCTTTTTATGGCTAATATTCCATTGTATATGCGTACCACATCTGCTTTATCCATTCATCTGTCAATGGGCATTTAGGTTGCTTCCGGAAACTAGCTATTGTAAGTAGTGCTGCAATGAACATTGGGGTGCATGTGCCTTTTTGAATTATGGTTTTCTCTGGGTATATGCCCAGTAGTGGGATTGTTGCATCATACGGTAACTCTATTTTTAGTTTTTTAAGGAACCTCCATACTATTCTCCATAGTGGCTGTATCAATTTATATTCCCACCAACAGTGCAAGAGGGTTCCCTTTTCTCCACATGCTCTTCAGAATTTGTTGTTTGTAGATTTTCTGATGATGCCCATTCTAGCTGGTGTGAGGTGATACCTCATTGTAGTTTTGATTTGCATTTCTCTAATAATTAGTGATGTTGAGCAGCTTTTCATGTGCTTCTTGGCCATCTCTATGTCTTCTTTGGAGAAACGTCTATTTAAGTTCTGCCCATTTTTTCCTTGGGTTGTTTGTTTTTTTAATATTGAGCTGTATGAGCTGTTTATATATCTTGGAGATTAATCCTTTGTCCGTTGATTCATTTGCAAATATTTTCTCCCATTCCGAGGGTTGTCTTTTTGTCTTGTTTATAGTTTTCTTTGCTGTGCAAAAGTTTTATGTTTCATTGGGTCCCATTTGTTTATTTTTGTTTTTATTTCCATTACTCTAACAGGTGGGTCAAAAAAGATCTTGCTGTGATTTATGCCAAAGAGTCTTCTTCCTATGTTTTCCTCTCTAAGATTTTTATAGTGTCCAGTCTTACATTTAGGTCTTTAATCCATTTTGAGTTTTTTTGTGTGTATGGTATTAGAGAGTGTTCTAATTTCATTCTTTTACATGTTGCTGTCTGGTTTTCTCAGCCTCACTTTTTTTTTTTTTTTTTTTGCGGTACGCGGTCCTCTCACCATTGCAGCCTCTCCCGCTGCGGAGCACAGGCTCCAGACGCGCAGGCTCAGCAACCATGGCTCACGGGCCCAGACACTCCGCGGCATGCGGGATCCTCCCGGACCAGGGCACGAACCCGTGTCCCCTGCATCGGCAGGCGGACTCTCAACCACTGCGCCACCAGAGAAGCCCTCAGCCCCACTTATTGAAGAGACTGTCTTTTCTCCATTGTATATCCTTGCCTCCTTTGTCATAGATTAGTTGACCATAGGTGCATGGGTTTATCACTGGGCTTTCTATCCTGTTGCATTGATCTATATTTCTGTTTTTGTGCCAGAACCATATTGTCTTGATTACTGCAACTTTGTAGTATAGTCTGAAGTTACGGAGTCTGATTCCTCCAGCTCTGTTTTTTTTCCCGCAAGATTGCTTTGGCTGTTCGGGGTGTTTTATGTCTCCATACGAATTTTAAGATTTTTTTGTTCTAGTTCTATAAAAGATGCCATTGGTAATTTGATAAGGATTGCATTGAATCTGTAGATTGCTTTGGGTAGTATAGTCATTTTCACAATATTGATTCTTCCAATCCAAGAACATGGTATATCTCTCCATCTGTTGGTGTCATCTTTGATTTCTTTCATCAGTGTCTTATAGTTTTCTGAGTACAGGTCTTTTACCTCCTTAGGTAAGTTTATTCCTAGGTATTTTATTCTTTTTGTTGCAGTGGTGAATGGGATTGTTTCTTAATTTCTCTTTCTGATCTTTCGTTGTTAGTGTATAGGAATGCAAGAGATTTCTGTGCATTAATTTTGTGTCCTGCAACTTTACCAGATTCATTGATTAGCTCTAGCAGTTAACTGGTGGCATCTTTAGGATTATCGGTGTATAATATCACGTCCTCTGCAAACAGTGACAGTTTAAATTCTTCTTTTCCAATTTGTATTCCTTTTATTTTTTTCTTCTCTGATTGCCGTGGCTAAGACTTCCAAAGCTATGTTGAATAACAGTGGTGAAAGTAGACATCCTTGTCTTGTTCCTGATCTTAGAGGAAATGCTTTCAGTTTCTCACCATTGAGAATGATGTTTGCTGTGGGTTTGTCATATATGGCCTTTATTATATTGAAGTAGGTTCCCTCTATGCCCACTTTATGGAGAGTTTTTATCATAAATGGGTGTTGAATTTTGTCAAAAGCTTTTTCTGCATCTATTGAGATGATCATATGATTTTTATTCTTCAATTTGTTAATATGGTGTATCACATTGATTGATTTGCATATATTGAAGAATCCTTGCATCACTGGGATAAATCCCACTTGATCATGGTGTATGATCCTCTTAATATGTTGTTGGATTCTGTTTGCTAGTATTTTGTTGAGGATTTTTGCTTCTATATTCATCAGTGATATTGTCTGTAATTTTCTTTTTTTGTTGTAGTATCTTTGTCTGGTTTGGGTATCAGGGTGATGGTGGCCTTGTAGCATTAGTTTGGGAGTGTTCCTTCCTCTGCAGTTTTTTGGAAGAGTTTGAGAAGGATGGGTGTTAGCTGTTCTCTAAATGTTTGATAGAATTCCCCTGTGAAGCTATCTGGTCCTGGACTTTTGTTTGTTGGAAGATTTTTAATCACGGTTTCAATTTCATTGCTTGTGATTGGTCTTCCTGTCCTTGATTGTTCAGCAGTTAGTTGTGGTTCCAGTGCTCTCACAAGAGGTAGTGAGCGCACATCCTTCTACTCCACCATCTTGAACTAATCTCCTCTCCTTTTTCTTCCTATTAGATTTCATAAGTTTTTATTTTTCTTATTTGATTAAGTTTCTCTACTACTCATCCCACATGGATGCACAGAAGTTGGGCAGCCACTTCTCATTTCATGTATTATAGATGTAGTAACACTGAAAAACTAACCAATGGTCTTACAATTCCAAATTTCATAGAAAGAACTGAGTAGTGCATTTGGGTTTAATTTATTATTTTGAGGAATACAGAGACTCGCCAAATAAATACGGATATCAACTCAAAGGCTTATTCTGAACCAAGGTAGACACCTCAAATGCCCCAAACCATAGACTGTTGACTTCTAAGACATAGTGATGTTAATGTCTTAATTGAATTATCTTTAAAGTAGTATCTTGAAAGAAATCCCATTATTGGTTTCATTTCTCCTGTTTCTCTGAAAAATGAAGAAATCTGTCCTTAGATAACAGCACTGATAATAGGATAACAATCAAGAGAAATAGTGAAGATCAATATGCCAGAATAATCTCTTCACCCATCCTAATCCTAATGGCTCTCTAGGGGCAAGAAAGTGCAAATACGGCAACAGAATCAGCAAGCTTCAGTGCCAATATATGATATCAATTCATAAAAGCTGCCTTCTCCACCTTATACTCCAGGGTATATTTTATTCAATGATGCCACTAGGCAGTAATGCTGAACTATCGTGGTTTCATGAATGAAAGCAGTGTAGAAAATGATAGATTTGTGCAGTGCCCCAGATGTATGTGAACTCTAGGAAATAATACACTTCTGTTATCCAGAACTCAAATCCTTTTTGTGATGGTCTCAGTTCTTGTTCTTTGTTCAACTTATCTCAAAAACCACCCCAATTATACCCCTTCTTATGTAGTACAACCAACATGAAGGGGAGAAGTATGACAATGACTGAGATTTAATTTTCTGGCGATTGTGTTGGGTCAAGTGAATGGCAGATTTGATTTAATTATATAAAATAAATGTAATTCTTACTTTAGTAAATATGTTTAGTAAATAGTTGGACTCAGTTGGATGCAACGTGAGCTATTTCTTTTGGTGTGATCTTCTAGGCTCTCTGGATGATATCTCAGGTAACTCCTAGGGTTTTCCTCAATCATTCTCATGTATTATACAAACCACCAGGCACTGTCATTCCTTATTTTTCAAACTGCTTTGGACACATGCAGCAGTATGCTGGAATTAGCTCATACTGGGTCTAGAGCAAGTTGTTATATATTTATGAATTTTGTGAGCCCATTGTTAAATGTTGGTCTCCTGAAATTGTTTATGGTGAATATATTTATATCACTAATATTATCAAACACTGCAAATCAGGGCCTATTTATTTATTTATTTTCCAGAGAGCTGGTTTACCATAAGCACAAAGTACCTGGGAAGCTTCCAAAAGCTAACTTGAAGCAGCTTGACTGAGTTTAAGAAGAGACAATGACTCTCCTTTCCTCTCCTCCCTGAGGGCGGTGTACAAGACTGATCACATTACTTAGAGTAGTCCATTATCTTCTTTTTTTCTTTCTTTCCCACTTGCTTTCCCTTTTTTCCTTCCTTCCCTTCCATTCCATACCCTTCCCTTCCATACCCTTCCCTTCCATACCCTTCCCTTCTTTCTTTCATTTTATTAAGTTCATTTGGGTATTTTTAGTGGTGCTGGGTGGACTCATGCTACCAAGATAAAAGTTTTATCACTTTTTCCAAGGTCTTCATGGTTTTCTCTAGAATTTGGGACTGCTTAGTAATAGATTATTCCCCTGCCCTTAAGGCAATAGAAGGTGTCACATTTAACATCCTTAGTCATAAGAATTATATTTGCAGTTATGTTACATTTTGTATATACCATGTACTCAACACAGCAGATCTAGACCAAGAGCTTCCCAGATTACCAAATTTACCTAGGCACTCTAATACTTCAGATATCCTAATAAAATGTCTTAGTCATTTTGATCCCCTACTCTGTGCCACAAGGATTCTAAATCTCCACTTTTCTCAAATTTTCATTATATTATTATACCATACATCAGAGAAAACAGGCACTACAAGGCAGCAGTTTCTTTTCACATCCATGCTCTGACCCTCAACCCATGCCAACATATAAACTTATTATCTCTTCCAACACCCCTGTTAGAATAGAGAAAGAATATGTCTTCTTACCAAAAGCCAATTCTTTTGTTTATATTCTTATAGGCCCCTCTGTTGTAATCACCTAAACTTCTGCAAATTTTACAGAGTGACTCCTCCTTATCTCTTCCCATATTAAGGATTCTTTTAGTCCTTATTCTGTATCCACATTGGCTTTCTCCAAGTGTACCATATGTTATATTTCATTAATAGTGTTTTTTTTCCATATGTACTTTTTTCAGATTCTGAAATCAGCATGCATTTTATAATAAGGGTATGTAACAATTGAATTATAGTATTTTTTCTTTCTTAATGTTTCATAAAATAGTGGGGCATCTTAAAACCTAAGGCACTGCAAATGCTATTTCTGGTGAAAGCCTTTGCTCGTGTTCCTTTTCTTCTCATTCTCATTTCTTATTTAGTTCTTATTTAGCCTTCATGATACAGATTAAGTATCTTTCTCCCAAACATCTTAAATATCTAGATAATAACTATGAGTTAAGTTAAACTAATTAAGTGAAACAGGCAAGGCAGATTGTAACATATAAATAAGTGCATGGTATGCTGGAGAGAACCCAGAAGTACAAAGCAGGAGAACTGCATTTAGTCTGGACTATAAGACTTGCCCATTGTGCAAACGTGAATGAATCCCATCACCTTGGAGAAGCTGGCTAGTTCAACCTTCTCATTTCTTAAAGGGCAAGAAAGACTAGATAGCTCACCAAGGACATCCAGCTACTTTGTGATCGACAGCCGAAACTTTTATCAGAGACAGGTAAACTTTTTCTGGGAAGGACCGGACAGTAAATATTTTTAGGCTTTGTGGGTCATACTGTCTGTTGCATTTACTCAACAGATGAAATGAATCTGTAGATTTAAAGCAATCAGATAATGTGTAAATGAATGGACCTGGCTCTATTCCAATAACACTTTCTTTACTAAAATTAGTGGTGTTTTGAATTTGGACTGCACAGTGTAGTTTGCCAACCCCTGCCGAACATCATAGAAGAGAGAGCCAGTTGTACAGACAATAGCATGTTTTGTAGATGATAGTAAAGAGGACTGGGGATGTAGTAACTAAAAGGTAAGAAAGGCAGAAAGTAAGATAAGAAAATATGGCACACGTGGTTCGGTATTGGCTTCTTGTGTGGTCATCCTAAAATACATACTTTACTTTTTCAGATTAGAGTTTAATATATAAATTCACAATCTTATATAAGTCAGTAATAAAAAGGGATTAGTGTTTTTTAATTTAGTACCTTGCATACTGAAACTTTCTGAAATGAATAGAACCTCCTTTGATTTTAAGAGAAAAAAAATGTTGTTCCAAAACATTTCAGAGTGCAAAAAGCCAGGCAAAATAAATAAAAAGAAAAAAAGTGCTTTAAAAATAGTTTTGTTTCATAGGGGAAAACTAAGATAAATTCTTATTTACAGAGGCTAGCTTTTACCTGTCAACTTCCCCACAGGGTGACTTCTCTTCTCTGCTCCCACATGTCAGTTGAGTGGATAGGTAGGATTAAGTTATTCTAACTGAATAACAGTCATAGTACTGGAATCAGGAGCTGTTCCATTGTCTATGAAGATAAGAGATATAATGACAACACTTGGTTATCTTTTTTCATAAACTGATTCTAGAAACTGGGCCCTAGGCCTTGACCCACTTGAAATGTAAAGTGACAGAATAAAGTTAAGCCAGTGAAAACTCATTGATGAAGTTTTTATGCATACATTACTAACAAAAAAAGAATAAAGTATAGGGAATAATCTTGGAGAATGTGAGGCACCTAAGCTCCACACTGAGAAGCTGTTGTTTCACAGCAAAATGAATACATATCCCACTTGCTAGACTGGTGTTGACATTCTATGTTAAAGGTTGTGTCAAAGACAATCTACGGGGCAGGCTGTCTACCTGCAGAAGGTCATGGAGTTAAACTGTCCACCAGGCTGACTCGGCACAGTGGCATTTATCACAGCTCACAGGCAAACAGCACCTTCTCAGGCATGAGAAAAACCTGGCATTTTCTGCTACCTGCGGGCTTCTGCTTTTTGAAGCCAGGAAGGGCATCTGTAAAAGTTGGCTGCCTGCATGGCAGATCATGCAAAATGCCAAGGAGAGTGATTTATGTCACATTCACTGAGACTAAAGAGGAAGTACAACTAGATCTTAGTAATGAACGGTCATGATAGTGGAACATTTTTATTATAATCTTTTCAAAAAAAACCTATGGCAAGAGACAGTTATTTCCACAATTTACAAATTTCCACTTCACATGGCACTTGTACCTCTAAGTCCTAAATTGTGACAGCTATTTAAATGCAATACCCCTTTTTTTTCTTTAAAACATTTATTTCACTGCTTTGATTTGTTTCTCAAGAGTAAAAAAGTAGACTACATTTCTTTAACCTTTCCCTATTTTGTTAAGTAAAATTGTTAATTACATAAAGTATTTTTTAATCAGGTGACTAGAATACAGTCACACATGGACAAAAATACATACAGTATGGGTAATCACTGAAATTAAGAATTATAAACTTTTAAAGCTGGAAAGAAACAAGATCATTTAGTAATCAAATCCTTTTTTTTAAACAAAGGTGTGAACTTGTTTCTTGGATGTTATACTAATTGCTGAAATTTCCTAGTAAGAAAATAAAAAGCAAATGATAAAAAAAATTGACTTTTCCCATGTTGCTTCTAATTTTTATAACATTTACTAATATAGAAGTAGGAAATACATAGGGAATGTCTAGTAATGAGTCCATTTTTTTTTTATTGGGGTATAGTTGTTTTACAATGTTGTGTTACTTTCTACTGTACAGTGAAGTGGAGTTCCCTGTGCTATACAGCAGGTTCTCATTAGTTATCTATTTTATACGTATTAGTGTATATATGTCAATCCCAATCTCCCAACTCATCCCACACCCCCTTTCCCCCCCTTGGCGTCCATATGTTTGTTCTCTACATCTGTGTCTCTATTTCTGCCTTGCAAACTGGTTCATCTGTACCATTTTTCTAGATTCCACATATGTGTGTTAATATATGATATTTGTTTTTCTCTTTATGACTTACTTCACTCTGTATGACAGTCTCTAGGTTCATCCACATCTCTACAAATGACCCAATTTCATTCCTTTTCCTGACTAATATTCCGTTGTATATATGTACCACATCTTTATTCGTCTGTCGATGAGAATTTAGGTTACATCCATGACCTAGCTATTGTAAATAGTACTGCAATGGACTTTGTGGTACATGTGTCTTTTTGAATTATGGTTTTCTCTGGGTATATGCCCAATAGTGGGATTACTGGGTCATATGGTAATTCTATTTTTAGTTTTTAAGGAACCTCCATACTGTTCTCCGTGGTGCTTGTATCAATCTACATTCCCACCAACAGTGCAGGAGGGTTCCCTTTTCTCCACACACTCTCCAGCATTTATTGTTTCTAGAGTTTTTGATAATGGCCATTCTGACCAGTGTGAGGTGATACCTCATGGTGGTTTTGACTTGCGTTTCTCTAATAATTAGTGATGTTGAGCATCTTTTCATGTGCCTCTTGGCCATCTGTATGTCTTCTTTGGAGAAATGTCTATTTAGGTCTTCTGCCCGTAATGAGCCCATTTTTATCTAGTTCAAGTTTGAAGGACAGTTCAGTTTCTTCACTTGTCTGTGTGCTCTGAAATTATTTCTTGACACCTATTTTCAATGGCACTGTGCTAGGCTCTATGAAAGACAGATGAGTAAGACACGGACCCTGTCCTTTTATGAAAAAAAAATTTCTGAAATTTTGCTAATTCTCTCAAAAGTCACCCATCCAGTGTTGTCATTTGAATAATTTATGTGTTTATCATTATTCTATTTTTGTGGTTTCTGAACATGTTTACAAGGGAAAAGGATAGGGACTTCCCTAGTGGTCCAGTTGTTAAGACTTCACCTTCCCATGCAGGGGGTGCGGGGTCGATCCCTGGTTGGGAAGCTGAGATCCCACATGCCTCGTGGCCAAAAAACCAAAGCATAAAACAGAAGCGGTATTATAACAAATTCAGTAAAGACTTTAAAAGTGGTCCACATCAAACAAATCTTAAAAAAAAAACAAACACAACAAGAGACAAGGATAAAGGGAGGTTCTGTTGTTGTGGCATACAGTCTAATGGACAAGAGAACACGTGTATAATCATATACATAAATGCATTGTAATTCTTAAGTGGATGATCTTCTTTAGCTGGAATAACAGAGGAAAAAAGGAAACAAGAATATCTAAATATTTTCACTGATTCAAGTAGACCCACAATATTTTTTTTGCCTTGAATAGGTGGAATAAAAAAACCAGAATTGTCATGATTTGATCTAAACATAAACAATGGAATGATCAGAATATAATTTAATTTCAGTTTAGGTATAACATACCCATTTAAAATCATTAAATAAAAACAGAAGGGTTTGTTACATTAATTATGTTTATTAAGCTTGCTACATGCCTCATTACTTCAGTTAAAGTACATCCAACACATATGCTTTTACCAGTTTCTTTTTTTTTTCCCCAGGAAAAAAAAATGCAAAGGAAACAAATATTGAAGTGAAAACGACAGCAAAATAGCTCACATGTATTTTACAGTTGCAATCTAGCTTATCTTATTTGACAGCAATTTCGTATGTAAATTTCAGCAGGCAGAACTACAAAAGCAAGCAAACACACTCACCAGATTCTTTCAAACTATCCTGTAAGCAGAATACTTTTAAAGCTGTTAGGTATTATATGTTTTTTATTCTAGGTGCATAAAACCTATTGTTTCTCACTGAAAAACATTTTTGAGATAGATGCAAATTCACAGGAAAAGAATGAATTTTAAGTAATAAATCAAGAAAGTATTTTTAATATAATGATGGGAACAGTGAGTCATTTTTTTCTTCCTAGGCTCATATTTAAGCCTAGAGGATTGGACTATCTCTCAGTTTTCACCCAGTTCTAACATTACGTGTTTTAGGATTTACTACACTGGCTTCTTTTGCTATTGCTTTGTGTTTTCCTGTAATTCACCCAACATTTCCCAAATTAAAGTTGTACCTCAGAACTCAAAACATTTCCCTTCTTAATGACAACAGCGGGTCTAAGAATGCCCATAGATTTCTGGCAGAAGTCTAAACTAAAAATTAGAAAGAAACCATTATAAGTTGGAGAAAAATACATTAATACATAAGGGAGGAGAAGACGGAGTGATTAGGAGAGCCACAATGAATTATTTTATGAGCCTCAAGAGGCATCTTATAGTAGGAAAAAGAGGAGGATAGAGGGGAGAGACGGAAAATCTGTATCTTAACTCCCAAAATCTCTTTGAAGTTTTTCAAATTGGAAGGGGAAAGAAAAAATAAAATGATTTTTAAATCTCCAAAACAATATAACATTCGTGTTTGTGTGGGTTTTTTTTTTAAGCACACTTGGACATATAAATATCTACCTGATTTACAAAAAAATTTTTTTAAATTTTATATTGGAAAAATATTTAAGTTTTATAATGGAACCCTAAGCTAATTCATCAATAAAAAAAGAAGTAAATGGACTTCCTGTTTCAGCTCCAATAGAGTAGATCACTGCTATCCTTAAAACCAGAAAGGCTGGACAAAGTGAAAGTTAGTGATTTTTAATCAGAGTATTGAAGTCTAGTCAAACTACCACCCTGAATTCTAGAGAGACAAGTAAATCCAGACAGTTGGATCTAAGATATGCTTATCTGGAGCAGAAGCTGAATGAGCTGTAAACTGGTAGGAACACTTAAATGGTAACTTAGATGACTTGCTGGAGGCTTAATGAGGATAGCCTGAGAGTGACAAACTTGTAGGCATCAGTTCTGATGCCAAAATACATTTAATTGGATTTCAGTAATTAGGTAAATGGACAGCAGATGGTTAGAGATAATGCTTTCCTCTTATAGTTGGAGGTTACAGGCAAGCAAAAGGAGAAGGTACTTGCTGAATTCAGTAACCTGCAGATAAGAGCTATATCAGTGTTTGGTTAAATCAATCTTTAGTCTTTATATTTGGGAGGATTTAAATTTTATTTCTTTTAGATAAACTAAATGCATTATTTGCCTTTTTTTTCCTCAACATTCCTTTGTTCATTTTACTTTGTCCTTTCCTTCTTTTTATTGCACTATATATTTTTTTCTTCTATTAGCTTTGAAGCTATACATTATATTAGTCTTTTTCTCCTCCTTCCCCTCTTATCCTCTTCCCCTATCTTACTCTTCCCCCTCTTCTTCTCCTACTCTTCTTTATCTCCTCCTTCTCTGCCTCCCCTTTCTTCTTCTTAATATTTTTACAAGTGTTCTTTTATATTTTCCACATGTTTACACTTTCTTAAATTAAGACTTCAGTTTTTAGAGAAGTTTTAAGTTCACAGCAAAATTAAGAGTAAGGTACAAATATTTCCTGTATACTCTGTACCCCCCAATATGCATAGCCTCTCCCATTATCAACATCCCCCCACAGAGTAGTCTTTTTGCTACAATTGATGAACCTACACATATCATAATCATCCAAAGTCCATAGTTTACATTAAGATTCCCACTTGGTGTTGCAGAATCTATGGGTTTGGACAAATGAATAGATGTGTATCCATCATTATGGTATCACAAAGCATATTTTCACCCCTCTGAAAATCCTCTGTCCTCCACATATTTTTCCTTACTCCCCCAAACCCTAGTAGCCACTAATCTTTTGACTCTCTCCATACTTTTGCTTTTCTAAAATGCTGTATAGTGGGATTCATACAGTATGTAGCCTTTTCAGATTGGCTTCTTTTATTTAATAATATGCATTTAAGCTCCCTCCATGTCTTTTCATGGTTTGACAGCTCATTTCTCTTTAGCACTGAATAATATTCCATTGTCTGGATGGACCCCCAGTTTATTTATCCATTTACTTACCAAAGTACATCCTGGTTACCCCCAAGTTTTGGCAATTATGAATAAACCTATCAATACTATAGACACCTGTGTACAGGTTTTTATGTGGCCATAAGTTTTCAACTACTTTGGGTAAATACCAAGGGGAACAATTGCTGGATCATATAGTAAAAATATGTTTAGTTTTGTAAGAAACCACCAAACCGTTCTCCAGTGTAGTTGTACATTTTGCATTTCCACCAGCAATGAATGAGATTTCTTGTTGCTCCGCATTCTCGCCAGCATTTGGTCTTGTCTGTGTTCTGGAGTTTTCACCATTCTAATAGGTGTGTAGGAGTATCTCAAAGTTGTTTTAATTTGCATTTCTCTTATGACATATGATGTGTAACATCTTTTCATATGCTTATTTGCCATCTGTATGTCTTCTTTGTTGAGGGGTCTGTTAAGGTCTTTGAACCAATTTTTAATTGGATTGTTTGTTTACTAATTGTTCCAACAGAGCTCTTCCCTTGTGAGTTCTACACTTCCAAGTGTTCTGTTTTCTTTGTCTCATTTTATGTGTAGTTTTATATTTTTCCAGTATTTGAAGAATCTAAATAAATATGCGGAGGACTTTTCTGTTACCAAATGATCATCAAGAAGCCATCATTAGGGTTTATCAAACAATATCACTTTAAATCTGAAACACTCCTATACTTATAGAGTATAAAACAAACAGTGATGATTAAACTTAAATTGATAATGTTTCCAACCTCAAAATATTCCTTAATTCTAAGGTTGGCAATAAGGGCGACAGATGGGTTGCAATAAAGTAAATGAGGGACAGAATGCAAAGAAAAACCTCATGAGATAGAAAAAGGGAGGAATGGATGAATCAAATCCTTGAAAGATGCTTATTTGGAAATATTGTTCTTGTGACACCTTGCTCTTCACTAGGCTGTGTGCTGAGTGTCACCACTTAATTTTGAAATGATAATTATTTGAATAGTCAATATTTATATAATATATAATATGTTTATATAATAAACATATTAATATTTATGTTATTCAATACCTGTTAATCTTTAAATCCTCAAAACTTTAATCTGAAATGTATAGTCTACTGTTCCTAGCTAGGGGGAAATTTTTGAAAAGTGTAGCATGAAAATATTAGAGAAATATTGCTCTTAATATAGGAAAACTGAAATTAAAACAATATTTGAGTATTGTAGTAGGGATTTCTTCTTCCTACAGTAAATACTTCATTAATACCAATGAGAAAACATTGTTACTATTCAAGAAGACAATTATTTTATGTTTATTCTTCATGTAATGTTATTCTTCACATGCAGGTTCCTTACAGAGTTCCATTTAAAACTATTGGTCAGTTCTTTAGGGAAATACTTCTATTTCAATGGAAAGCCATCTAATAACATATTAAGTATTAAAGTCAAGTCTCATTTTACTCTTTATATCCATGGCCACAACTTCTCACTTAATTATATATATAAACTTATTAAATAATGTATGCTATGTAATCCTTTTTGCATGTAAAAATGGCATATGCCTTTCTCTGTTTCTTTCACCTCAGGTAAGAGTACAGTCTTCTCCGAATCCATTTAGTATGGAGCAGGTGGGGCAATTAAAGTGAATTAATATGGTGTCTGAATTATCACTTCACATTGATGGAAACATGGTTGCCTCTATCCTATTAGTTAACTTTTTTCTTAATAACAACTACTTCCATGTAAAGTGCTTTTGTTTCAATAGGATGCCTTAACATGGGATGTCAGTATTTCTTAGTGGAATAAATTTAAACTTTGTTCCTCAAACCAAAATTTCAGGAAGTATTCTTTATATTTTTGAAATTAGATATTGGAAGAGTACCAGGAAAGGAAACAATTTGTCATGTCTTCTTTTTTTTAAATTTAATTTTTTTAACATCTTTATTGGAGTATAATTGCTTTACAATGGTGTGTTAGTTTCTGTTGTATAACAAAGTGAATCAGCTATACATGTCATGTCTTCTTTAGTCATGTAGGTAACTTCTCTCAGAGCCACCAGAATATCTTCAAATTTTGGAACTGAACATGGGAAACAACTTGACAGACATTTTAGGCAAATAGACAATAATTTGAGTGCCAGACTTAATCAGTTATTTATTAGTTATGTCATCTTGAGCATGTTACCAGTGCTCTCTGGGTCTCAGTTTTTCAACCTACAGTGTGGGGATATTAAAGACTGCTTGATGGAGTTCTTTGAAGTTGCTGCAAGATAATGTAGGTAAAGTACCTATAGCTCCTGATATAATCAATAAATGTAGTCATCTTCTCTGCGAATGATTAAAATAAAAAAGTTTCTTTCTTGTAAGGCAAGATAAAGAGTATAAAATGACTCTAATAAATCTAGTGCTATTCTCATGTAATCTTTCACCAAACCATTATTTTAATAATTAAGCTTATACAAATATAAGCAATTTTGAGCAGATTCAATATAGTGAGGAATTACACACACAAACACAGACACAGTTGTTCCAGTCATTGCTTTTAATTGTGCTTTGTGGAATCTTCATTTTTAAAAGACTTCATATGTTTACATGTTCGGTTATAATAGTATGATTTAAAATGCTAAACTCAAAGTTGATTTAAATCTCATCTCCTCCCTCACCTGTGTACCTGCATGGTAGTGCCATATCTACTTTTCCCTCTTTTTTGGCATTGCAGAATCTTGATAAGAAAATATTTATGTGGTTCAGTGCATAGAGTCTGCCTCTGGGATTCACATACCCGCCCCATTTAGTCTCTAGCTCAGCCATTCTCAAAGGGCAGCCAACACCTTCTAGTAAGGATTATATCGATAGAAATGTATGAGCACTTTTAATCAGCTATCACAATGACTGTAGAGTACCACTTGTAGTTGTCAGAGAGATGCACGAAATACAATAAAAATTTTTCCTGCGTAACTATTGATTGAGGCTAATACCACTACAAATACATATCAGTAGTACACAAAATAACACTGATAAATTTTATAAGAAGGTGAATAAAAATCCTAGTAATTTAGAAAGATATTATAGAATGGGAAATTTAAATGTTAGAAAAATATTATTTATATCATTGATAAATTATTGATTTTGTGTATTTTTCCTCCTCAGTGTATAATTGTATATCTTGATATATTGGTACTGAGTCAGTAATTTTACCTTTGTTTAACATTTATTCACTATTATTAGTGATACATTTTAGGTATAAACAACAGTGTGCCTTGAAATTTTGTTGATAATGTTCACAAAACAAACTATGACCTGTAAAGTGGTTTTGAAAATCTAGCAACTGTAGTGGCAACATATAAACATTATTTACTACCTATTTTCAAGGTCTAAATAAAGTTCTTTCATGTCAAATATTGAATATTCTAAACATGCTTTTTGCAGTTAAGTTGAATTTCATTTCACAATAGCAAATAAAGTAATATAAACTATTTGTAATAAGACAAAATGATGCGTATTTGAGGGTTTAAAGATGAAAGAAAAAATATTAACCAGTATGGCTGTAGGCCATCTCTGTTCATTATCTTTTCTTTCATAAACTATTACTGTCTTGTCCATTATATACTACTGAATACAAAAAATAAAACAAAAAAATAAAACCTAACTCAAATTTAATATCTTAAAACAATGATTTTATTTTGCTTACAGCTCTTTTGACTAGGAATTTGAGTAGAAAACACTAGATGGCTCATATCTAATCTATGGTATCCTGGCCTAAGCTAGAATGGCTCAAATGACTGGAAATCAGTCAAATGACTGATTCAATTAGTGCCACATATCTGGAATCTTGGCTCTGGTCTTTGCTGAGTATCTTGTTTCTTCTCCATTTAGCATCTACAGGGGGTCAAAAATTCAAGGTGACTTCTTCATTTATTTGTCTGTTGCCTCTAATGAGATGACTTGAACAACTGTGGCAAGTAATCTCTGTCTTTTTGTGTGCTCTCTCCAATGTGTCTAGCTTAGTCTTTTTTATAGCATGGCTGACCTGTGATAGTTAATCTTCTTATATGGGGTTTGACGTCCCAAAAGCAATTCTAAGAAACCAAGGGAGAACTTATAAGTTTTTCAGTGTTACTTCTACTATATTCTATTGGTTGCTGAGGAGTCACCCAGATTCAGTGAGGCAAGGAACTACACAGGGCATGAGAAACAGGAGAAATGTTTCATTTAGGCTGAAGGCATGATGAGGAGGCACATCTTTGAAATTAGCTACCACACCATACATAGGTCCTCTCTGTTCTGGCTCTCTCATGGGGCGAATGAGTAAGTTCTTTGGAGTAACTTACTCAGCCTCCTCCTTATACAGTTCACTGATTTGGGAGATCTGGCTTTCTAAACATGTTCCACTACTTAGCAAAGTCTACCAACAGTATGCTTTTTAGCATCTTGCTTTTTATAAATTCCCATTTTCTGATAGGCAGCATCTCAGGAAGGATGCCAATGAAATGGTCAATACGTATTCTCTGAGGTGCCCAGTTAACCAATGGAAAACTCAAGCATCTTTTTCATACGAAATGAAGTATGTCAGTTTAAGAGCTTTTCTCTCATTCTCTCTTGCTCTGTGATCTCTCTTGAATTTTTTTCTGGATTTCCCCCCCTTTACAACCGATATCCACGCCAGCTAGACCCAAAGGCAGAACAAATATCTATTTAAGGCAACATTTAATCCCTGGAAATGATTCTCATACAGCTCTCCTCATTTGGCTTCCAGTACAGTAAGCCACCCTTCTATTTTTCTTATTTACAAGGAAAGGAATCTTCATTCATAAAAAAATATTGTACTTACCGGAAGGCTGGAGAAGACCTCTTCTCTTCTCTTCCTTGTCTTCATCCTCTGATTTCAATGTTTTGGTCAACATTTGTGAGCAGGAGGAGGTTGTGACAGGGCCAGTTCTTCTGCCTCTTAGGAAGGATTGAATGAGAATATATGCTCCCAGTTAAAGGTGGCTTTCTTTAGAATGTACTGGTTTTCTTTTACCTGAATGCTCTAATAGCAATTCCAGGGAAACAAAAATTCCCAATCAATATTTTCTTAGACAAACAACACAACCTTTTGTCTGCAAATTCCTGATTTATGAAAGTGTTCTGATTGACTAGAGTATTCATTCTTGGGAAAATGTGTAAAAAGTTCCTTGCAACTGTATGATTATATAGACAGAGAAGATGGTACAAATCAATTTTGAGGGAATAACAACAAGACAGACCTAATTAGATAGTAAAGTGACATACTGATGGTAAATTAGACTTAGTGTATAGGCCTCTAGCAAATGTTTTCTCCTTAAAGAAAATGTTATTTAAGTAATTGGAACATATAAAGTGAAAATGATATAAAGGAAAAGGAAAACAAAATGATTGTTTCCATTATACTTTCTTAGATAAATATAATATCTTCTACTTCTTATTTTAACTTGTCATTTGATGTGCAAATCTTGTGCTAAAACAGTGTCATTTCATATCATGTGAAAGAATTTTTCAAGGATTATCTCCCATTATACTGGGATATAAGCTTCCAGTGTTAACATGGGAAGCTTCAATTGATATTAGTAGGAAACACTGTGCAGAGAATAAAGGCTCTCCGTTCAGTGCATCCAAATACAGTTTATAACTGACAGACCAAAATGCATCCCTACTGTCGAAAACAATCAGTTTTAGGATGGGTCAATTTGGAATGAGGTAATGAACTTTGGCTTAAGTAAAATGGCAAATATTAACTAACAGATGGCAAAAATATTAGTCATTTCTATCACATCTATTTATATGACAAGTGGAAACCAAAAACATTTACGATTATAAGTGAATAAGGTGATATATTAGTTACAACTCTTTTGTTTCCAAGTGATAGAAAACCAAGGTGTACTATTGGTTAGGGTTAAGATTGTGAGATAGGGAAAATGCAAAATAACAAATGCCTAAGAAGAAAGAAGTTATCTTTCATAGAAACGTAAGCGGTCCAGAGTTGGTGTAGTAGCTCCAGATATATCAGAGAACAAGCCTCTTTTAATGTTTTACACCATCAAGTTCAATGCATGACTTTCACCTTGTGTGTCCACAGGGTGACCACCCATTATGTCCACATTATATCCAGCAAAAGGCAGGAAGAAGGAATGATAGGGTCACATCCAGCTTCAAGGAAACCTGGGAAATTTATACTTTTGTCTAGTGACAGTTCTGTATACCTGTTCTACTACTGAGAAAGGCAGAAAGAATAGCTAATGGGGGTTAACTAGCAGTATCAGCCACTCCCAACTTAACATAGTTTAAGTAACAATGGAAATGTTAAAAATTGGGATGGTTTAAAAGAACTAAGAACAACTGAGTGGGAATAGACATTCCCAAGCCATCCAGACTCTTTGTCTCTTGTCTCTATCTCCCCTTGTGTATATCCTTCATGTTTTCTTCTCAGGCTTTCCGGTCCATATTGCACCAAACATGACTACTGACGATGCTGGGGCTTTATGAGTTTCCAGTTTGTTCCCTGGAATATCTAATTCTGTTCCTGACTTTGTTTCAAAATTCCCTGAAGGTGCTTTTAGTTCAGCTTAAGTCAGCCACTGATTCCTGAACAAATTGACCGCGACTAGTGGAACAGAGTCAAAGTATATAAAATAGCCATTCCTTTGTTAACCACTGGTGAAGAGGGGCCATTTCCCAGAATGAAGAGGAGATTAGATAAACGAACAAATAATGAATGCTGGACATATGTAATTTACTTACATATGTAATAATGATAATGTTTAAAAAAATCTCTTGGTAGGTAAGCTCTCAGAAATTCTGTAGTCTCCAATAGCAAAGATCTTTTGTTATTTCTAATACATAAATAACAATGATGGTTGATCTTCCACTTGCATTCCTGATCATTTATGATTTTAAATGATGCCATATTTTGAAGTGTCTTGCATTGGGCCATTTGAATATGAAACATCTACTCTTCACTCTGATGTGGAAAAAAAATACCTGAATCTAAGTGATATAAACTAATGTGATAATTTATAAATGAATCCTGATAAACTAGTTTATTTTGTCAAAGTAGACTTTTTTTGTGTGTGATTTGGTCTCTGAATCAGCCAGTAGAAGTGCTTCTACAGATAGACTTAGTGTATTTTGTAATATCAAACCTACCCACAAATCTTCTGAAACCTGTGTTTCTTGTGTTCTGTTGACCATATAGCCAAGAGTTCTGCTCATTAAATTTCTGGGTCAAAGGTGAATTAGCCTCACACAATAGGTCAGTTTCTTAAGAATTTATCAAATTGATTTAAGCTAATTAAAGCTATTACTTTGGAGCTTCATTCTGAAGTTCATGCCAGGCAGAAAAAGAATAACTACTACGTCTATATGAGAGAGGGATTTTGATTTTTCTTGTTTTAATGCACTGTCTAGTGTATAATAAGAATCCCATTGAGCAGGATGGAATAAGAATCCCAGTAAGCGGTAAGCGTACCAGGAATTTACTTCCATCGCTCACTGTGGTCCATCTTTTCAGTATTCCACCCTACTTAGAAGAAGATACTATGTTCTGTAGCCACAAATAGATGGGGCAAGCAAGGCTTTAAAACCACTTCTAAATCACTGAAGCACACTACAATCATTCAGACTTAAAAGTATATCATATACTGCTTAAGTTGATGATGTATAATGATGATTTTACTCCTCACAATATCTAGCATTCTGACAAGAGCTTTCCAGTGTTGCCACTTTAGCCTATTAGGGGGTAGTCCTCATCATCATTGGTGGAAGAGGAAGTCAATGAATTAATTAATGTGCCCAAGGTCACAAATTGATACACGTAGCAGAGCCACAATTTGAGCCATGACTTAAGTAGTTTTAAAACCTTGTGCTCTAAATTACATTGTTTTATCAAATAACAATGCCTCTAAGCTCTGTAAATGTATTAATAATAATCTAATTTGTCTCTGAAGTAAAGTGACCATGTTATCAGAACTTTTGTGACAATCCTGAATTCTACCCCAGTTTCCCAATGCACTTATTTAATAGGTTTATTTTCTTAGGTCAATTTATTTAACAAATGTTTGTGGCCTTAATATTCAAGAAATACCCAGGGTAGTGTGAATAGGGTGATGAACAGAACACTTTTAGTTGCTTTTAGACCTTGTTCTCATAGAACTTTTGTGAGATAAATAAATGATTAGTATCACATTAATTGAACATATAGCTTACTAGGCACTAGAAATACAGTGGTAAACAGGACAGAAAAAATTCTTCACCTCATGGGGTTTGTAATCTATGAGATTATGTTGAGTACTTTAACAGGTACTCTGTGGAGTACCTGTTACTCCACAGAGAGAGTACTTTAACTCTCTCTGTGGCCAAGAGAATTTTAACACATAACTTCACAGTTAGATGAAAAATGCAGGCTTGTAGCAAGACGAGTACTCCATTTAGAGTGGGGTGAGCAGCAGTAGAGACTATTGGACGACAAGCTCAGAGAGACAGGCAAGGACAAATTGTGTAGGCCGTGCTGAGGGAGAGAGTTTGGTTATTATTCCGAGTGACATGGGAAGCACTGGAAGGTTCTGAGCAGGAATGGGGTATAATCTGATTTATGTTCTTTGAAGATCACTTTGGGCAGCTGGATGAATGTGCTGGAGGAGGACTAGAGTAGGGCAGGAGATCCAACGAGGAGAATTTGAAATCCTACATGTTTAGCACTGTATGGCAACTTACAGAGTGGAATAATGAAGAAACTTATAAAAGTCAGCTAATTGTTTTTATAAATACTAAAACAAACAGAAAACAAACTATAAAAATAAAACCATGGAAATATTATCATCCAAAAATTTCACTAACTTAAGTACATAAATCAGTCTTCCTTTCTTCTTGCTTCTTGCTTTCATCTTTCTTTCCAATAAAGGAGTCAGGAACACTTTGCAGTCTTCATACGTTCAGGGTCCATTTATTATAATTCACCAATATTGCAATTCTTTTAAAATGTAAAATAGGTAGGCTGTGTAATCAACTTCAAACAATTAAATATAAATTGATCATTTACCTTAGAGAGCCAACTTGAGGAAAACTAATCTTTTAGGAACATTAGTCAGCATTACTAATAAAAATATATCAGTAATATAAGAATTTTCTTCAAAGATGAAATATATGGGGTTTCATAAAATAGCCAAATTAATTTTTCCCTCTACTGAAATGTCTGATTTCTTTCCATACTTTAACTAAGGGACTTACACAGAATATGGTGCCTGATGCAGAGGATTCATGCCATTTCCTTTGCTTACACTTCACTATTTAATCTCAAAGAGGCCAGAGCTCTTAATTAAAGACAAAGATGGATATGCCTTGGTGCAAAGTTGTTTTTATTTCTGAATGAGCACACTTGTGAAACTGATTTCCTCAAGAGCAGAGCCAGGTGGAGAGATGGAGGTCACCTCTGTGTAGCAACATGCTCCTCCCAGATCGATAGGAAGCCGGCAGTGCTGTCTTCCTCAGTGACCAGATGGGCCAAATCCTGCAGAATAGTCCACAGCCATTATTCTGTGCATCAGGCTGTGCAATTGATTTCAAGATAACAGACAAGAGAGAAAGGGCTGCCAGGCTTGACTGCCTCCTGTCAAGGCAGGTGCCCTGGAACAGTATAATTCAGAAAATTTCTGTCAGTTTGGGTAAGCTAGGATGGAGTCCTGATAGGGCGATTCTTTATTTGACATGCACTTTGAAAGTGCAGTGGGAATCTGGTCTTTGGTGCCTGGGCAATGACTGGCCTGGCTAGAATAGTGCATCATGATGCATGGCTCAATTTCACAAGCAGGCCCCATGGAGGATTTTGTTTCCTGGGTAGGAAAGAATAAAAAAGGTGGAAATGAAGGGTAAAGATTATTTTTCAAAGCCTATCTAAGATATTCCATGTCTCTCAGTTCCTTCCTTGCAGACTTATTTTTCTCTCAGAGTCTAAATTTCAACTATCTACACAATATAAAATTCCCTCCCTGCTTATAATCAAATCAGTAATGTGGGAAATGGAGAAACTAATGTCTCAGGAAGAAGGAAACGTACTCAACTGTCGCTACAGTTATATTTTGACTTGGATTGGGCAAATCAGGTTACAATAATTGTGTCATGTATGGATGGATTTAAAATCGTGCATCAGGCTGTGCTAAATCATGTGAAAAGCATTTGAATGAAAACATTAATTACATCTCATAGTAAACATCAAAGAGACTAGGCAAGTCACGCTTTTGTTTAATACTAGAGATGTCAGAGGTACTTGACTACAAATTCCCTAGGGCCCTTTTTTTTTGTCGTATTTCATCTGTTGTACAACTTCATGGACATTTAAGTTGTTGCTCTATGGTTTACAAATAATGATAATGTCAAAGTGGCTTTTTCCCAAGTTCTTACTAAAACTTTAAAATAGGAACTTAGGGATCCATTGGAATGAAAGGTAACATTTTGCTCAATCAGTATTAGAGCTCAGGTGCCTATTGGATAGAAGTAAATTCCAGGAATAAAAGATATGCCAGTCAAAAGTCACAGTCTATTAAGCAATAGACAAATTAAGAGAGGTTTCTGATATGAAATGTATTTTCTATTTGAAATATCAAAAACATAAAATGAAACGAAACCAAACCAGGAGAAAACAAGTGCAATGGGGTTTTGTAGTTTTAGTTTAAGATGTAGTTTTTAAATAGTTCTGTACAATGTTGTTACTGTGCTAAAGATTAAAAAATCTAAAAGACACAATCCTTGTCTTCAAGGGGCTCATATTCTACTGGAAATACTCGTTCAATAAATACTTGAGCAACTATTAGAGATGTGCTACCCTGGCACTTTATTGATATTGCTGACATTTATTTTAAATCTGAGGTATTAAGTAAGATTATTTTTAACATCTTTATTGGAGTATAATTGCTTTACAATGGTGTGTTAGTTTCTGCTGTATAACAAAGTGAATCAGCTATACATATATCCCCATATAAGATTTTTATCTGTGATACTTAGTAATGTATCATAAGAAGCTAATTTTCTCTTTTGGTTTTAAAAATATATATGTTCATAATTTATTTGGTTACAATATTTACTGTTGTTTTCCACAAATGGTTGCAATATAATCAGGAATGATTCATACTTTGTAATATTTAAAAGTATAATTATTAATGATTCATATTGCATAATTCATAAATAATATATTAAAGGCCCAAGATAAGTTTGATTTGGGATTTACCAAAAGGATAAAGTTAATTTTGAAACTAATGTTTGTACTTTAGCTATAGTAAATAAAATCTTAGTAAACTGATTTTCTAGGTAAGCATATCTCACCTGCTTATTGCAGATAGACGAATAAAATTTGTATATCCCTTCCTTGCTGGTTTGTTAATTTTGGAATTTATCAAAGTAGGATGTTAAATTTAGTGAAATATTTTTCTGAAATAATCATGGCATAGTCAGGATGTTTTATCTTTTTTATATATTGTAGGACTAGATTTGCTAATATTTAAGGATTTTTGCATCTATGTTCTTGAGAGGTATTGACCTGTAACTACCTTTTCTTGTAATGTCTATGTCTAGTTTGGGTATCAGGTTAATGCTGGCCTCATAAAAATGAGTTGGAAAGTAGTTCTACTCTATTTTTTGGGAGCTTTTGTATAGGCTTGGCATTATTTCCACTTTCATGTTGATAGACTTCAGTGGAAAAGCTATTTGGACACAGAGTGTCCTTTGCAGGAATATTCTAAATTGCAGGCTAATTTTTTTTAAGACATATAAGGCAATTCAGCTTTTCTGTTTCTTCTTGTGAAAATTTTGACTGATTGTATTCTAAGAAATTTGTTCTTTTTTTTTAAATTTTTTTTCTTATTTTGCGGTACGCGGGCCTCTCACTGTTGTGGCCTATCCTGTTGCGGAGCACAGGCTCCGGACGCGCAGGCTCAGCCTCCACGGCTCACGAGCCTAGCCGCTCTGCGGCGTGTGGGATCATCCCGGACCGGGGCATGAACCCATGTCCCCCGCATCGGCAGGCGGACTCTCAACCACTGCGCCACCAGGGAAGCCCAAGACATTTGTTCTTTTCATATAAGTAGTTGAAATTATTAGCACCAAGTTGCTTACAATACAGTCTTTTTACACTATAATATCTGAAGGATTTGCGGTGATTACTTCTCTTAAATTTTTGACAATGCCCTTTTTGTTTTTTATCAGTCAAGTAGAATATTAGACTATTGTTCCTTTTCCTATGAATTAGTCTTTGGTTTTATTTTTTTCTTTATTGCTCTTTCCATTTGGTTGATTTATGCTCTTGGCTTTATTATTTCCTCATTTCTACTTACTTTGGATTTCATTTGATCATCTTATTCTAGAGTCTCATGATGAAAGCTTAGGTCACTGATTATGGACCTTTCTTCTTTTCAAACATAGACATTTAAAGCTGTAAAGAATCCTCTAAGTACTATTTTAGGTGTATCACACAAAAATGATATCTTGTGGCTTCATTTTTCTTTCATGCAAAATGTTTTCTAATATTTTTTTTATAATTTTCCTCAGTTAAATTTATATTGTTATTATTTTAAAGAATGTTGGTGAATTTCCAAATATTTGTGGATCACCCAGATATCTTTTTGTTTCTGATTTCTAATTTGTATTCATTTTGATAAGGGAACATGTTCTATTATTTCAAATTTTTTAAATGTGTTATCTGACCCAGCCATGTAGTATACTTTGGTGAATGTTGCTTATGCAGTTGAATGTGATTCTACTGTGGTTGAATGTGTTGGTCGTCAAATGTCAAGTAGATCAAATTGTTCTTGTTCTTTAGATCTTCTGTATGCTTACAGATTATTGGTCAACATGTTCTACTGATGAGAGGTTTTGAGTTGTCCAACAGTAATTGTGGATTTGTCTCTCAGTTCTCTCAATTTTTTCTTCATACATTTTGAAGTTCTATGCAGTGTATATTCATTTAATATTTTTATATATTTTTGGTAAATTAGTCCTTTTATTATTAATTAAACTCTCTCATCTTGATACTATTCCTTAACCTCTACTTTGATATTAATATGGTCAATTTGAATCTCTCATGATAAGAGTATGAACAAATGTTTTTCCCAATTTTTAAATTTAATATTTCCATTTTTTATCTTAAAATGCATTTTTACAGACATATAAATGGCTTTTTAACATTAAAAAAATTATAAGAAAAATCTCCTTTATTTCCCTTCTCTTGGGCATCACAATCCTATATAACCAATGTCCAATGTTTTTTTAAAAATTGTGTCTATTTTCTTTTTTTGTGATGACAAAAAAGAGGATAAGTCTTCTACAAGTTACTGCAGCATGGCAAAATTAAAATCTCATGCCTTATTTTTTAACGAACTTTTCAAAATGTATGATATATTTTTATTTTCCATCAGTTATAAAATTATAATAGCTATATAATAATCTTCAAAAAGATTTCCTTCCTGGTCTCAGGAAACTTGAAACTTCAATTTGTATGCATGTTTTTGTTTCAAAGAATTATAATACAGTCATTAATAAAAAAATTTCAAGTAAAAAATATGTGTTATATGATATTAGGAAAAACTATGCGGCAAGTGGGACAGAAATATGAATTCATAGGCAAAAAATGAAAATATGTAAAATTCTAATTATTTAGGAGAAAGGTTTTTTTTTACATCTTTATTGGAGTATAACTGCTTTACAATGGTGTGTTATTTTCTGCTTTATAACAAAGTGAATCAGTTATACATATGTTCCCATATCTCTTCCCTCTTGTGTCTCCCTCCCTCCCACCCTCCCTATCCAGGCAGTCACAAAGCACCAAGCTGATCTCCCTGTGCTATGCAGCTGCTTCCCACTAGCTATCTACCTTACGTTTGGTAGTGTATATATGTCCCTGCCTCTCTCTCGCTTTGTCACAGCTTACCCTTCCCCCTCCCCATATCCTCAAGTCCGTTCTCCAGTAGGTCTGTGTCTTTATTCCTGTCTTACCCCTAGGTTCTTCATGACATTTTTTTTTCTTAAATTCCATATATATGTGTTAGCATATGGTATTTGTCTTTCTTTTTTTAAAGTGTGAAGGTAGATTTAAAATCACTAGGCATTTAGATTACAGTGAATACACTTTAAAGTTTTACATAACCATTTTATTTGATAATAGCAATATCTACAGCATGCTGGAAATTATACCATTTTCATGTACTTAAGCTGAGGATTACTTTTTAAAATATCACTTTAAATGTGCTAGAATTGCATTGATTTTCATCATTTTTTTAAATGATCCATGAGTAAAAGAAAATTGAAGACCACTGTGCATCACAACTTTTTTGATAGTTAGCAATAGATACCTTGGTGATGAATATTTCAGGTAATAAGTAAGAAGTAATCAAAGGAAAAAAGTCACATATATTCAGAGAACAGGGAGAAGCCCTGGTATCCTGGAATAAAAAGACTTATTAGAAGAAAAACATATATGTAATATACATGTAAAGATTAATAAACATATTTAACATATGTTATAAAGCATGCATACATGTATTACATATATTACACAAGAATATATATAACCATTTATAGAGGATTTTAGATTTTAATGTGTGGTAAAGTTGGTGCTGTTATAGGCCTTTGAGCAAAGAAAATGACAAGATAGGGTATTATCTGCTTGAAGTCTCATTTAGTAGCGAATGCAAAAATGAATGATAATGGGAAGAAGGGTAGGTAGGAAGCTATTGGAATTATATAAGCATAAGGCACTAAGGATCTGGGTGTATGGCTAGGGGATGAATGAAATGACTGTTTAAACTTAAAAATACCAATTATATAAAAAACAACAATTATATATTTAAAGCCAAGGTTTTGTATTCCTCCTTAGAAAACGTTTTTATGATGAAAATATCTAACAGGATTCTATAATGAAATAATTTTTGAGTGTTTAGAGGAGGACAGAAAATTGATTTTACTATTTCAACTGTCACTAAAATTAAATTTTACTGTATATATATTTTTTCCTTTATATGTTAAGCCTCAAAATATTTTGTTAGCCGAACCCGGACCACTATTATTTCTCTCAGGTGGCCCTGGTTTATCTGGCTCTTGTAAAGCTTGAGGCATAAAAACAGGTTTGGTAGGCTCAATAACCTTTTGAGTGTTTCTAGTTATCTACTCAGGCTCCATTTTGCCCTGATATTTCAGCAGTTGTCAATAGTAGAGATGCCATTAAAATAAAGTTTCTCTGTGTGTGGTACCTAAATGCTTCAACTAAAATGAACTGAAGCAGAATCTTAACTAATGTGGTGATCATAGCAGCATTTATCCTCTATGACAGTTGTTAAAGTTATCCCAACCCCAAATTTGGGAGCTTAAAATGATATATTATTGATGACAGTTCTTTGGGTTGACTAGTCAGTTCTACTGCTTTATTCCCTCATTCTGCTGGTGCTCTGGCATGATTGTAAGGTCTAAAATGTACTCATTCTCATGGCTGATTGTTGATCCCTGTTACTGGCTGAGGGCTTAGTTGGTGTTGACAGGAAAGGGCTTCAGTTCTTCATTAGTGCACATCTGTGTAGCTGCTTGGGCTTCCTCACACCCTGGAGGTCTCAGGGTAATTGAACTTCTTACAGTAGCTGCCTTTGAAGACTTTAAAAGCAGAAACTGCTAGGGTATCTTAAGTTTTAGGTCTGCAGCTGTAAGAGTATGTATGTTGCTGTGTACTGTTGGTAAAAGCATATCACAGGACCAGTCCAAAATCGAGGAGAAGGGTTTACACAAGTGTGTGAAAACCAGGATATGTATGTTTCAGTAGTGGCAACAAATGATGCAGTCTAATAATATTCTATCAAAAATGGCTCGGGCTTCCCTGGTGGCACAGTGGTTGAGAGTCCGCCTGCCGATGCAGGGGACACGGGTTCGTGCCCCGGTCTGGGAAGATCCCACATGCCACGGAGCGGCTAGACCCGTGAGCCATGGCCGCTGAGCCTGCGCGTCCGGAGCCTGTGCTCCGCAACGGGAGAGGCCACAACAGTGAGAGGCCCGCGTACCCCCCCCCAAAAAAAAAAAAAAAAAGGCTCATTCCCATTTTCTTCTTTCAATGAGTTTTTTAGATTTATTTCACCATCCTGAAAGATCATATTTGTTTTGCAATCAATAACAATTAAGTTGGCTAAGCCTAATTTTCTAGAAATGTCTAGCCTGTAAAATTTCTCCTAGAAACTTCTATTTCCTAGAATGTCATAAATGTAACAGATTCTGAATATAAAGAAATTTAAATTCTTTACATGATTACATGTACAAATCCTTTAGAAATAATGTTGATGCCATTTTCCATTAAATATTTCATTATTTTCTTGAAAACAGTTATAAATCATATGCTAGTATACTTCTCATTGTAGAGAACTAACTCATCACATTGTGATATGTGTGCATTTGTGTATGTGTGTGTATATATGTATGTATATATGTCATTGTGATATCACTGAATTAAACAAATAAAAGTGAAAATCTGAGGAAGACTTTAAATATTCTCAAGTTCTTTCAACTCATGGAAAGAATGTTATAAAAAATTCCTGAAAAAAGGGAAACTTGTAATATTTTTAAAGGGCTCATGGAATTATTATTTCCATGAGGTTTGGTTGTTATTTTTTGTATTTATTTTACCTCTGTGAAAGAAAACACAATTAGCATGGATAATAAGTAGAAACATAGAACTCTAAAATTTTTGTCAGCTCAAGTGTTTATACTTTTCTGTTTATTAATCTCGACTCTCATAAAAGCAAATAAACTATCTTCGCCAAACAACAAAAGCTTCCTAGTACAGAAATGGCAGTCAGTCTTTAATTTTTATATTCAATACAACCATATCCAATGGACCTGTGTCTTTGTGTCTGCTTAATATCACATGTATGTATAGTGAATGCAAAAGCTACTGACAAATAGTTTACAAAGTTAAGTATTTCTTGAGAGTTTTTCCTTGTTCGATTGAGGGTTTTTCAGTTTACTAAGTCAAAAATTGCTTCCAGCACTTGAAATGTGATCGCATTGTTTAGATACAGATCCTCAAGTGTCCTGAATCACAGATATGTATCTTAAATATCAATGGGGACTGTCTGTGTTAATCCATCCTTTTTCAGACAAACATGCCCTTGGCAGTTCTACTCAGGATTCAGTTATGCCTTTTAATTGTCAATTTAAAATTTGCAACGTGCAATGACTCTGTGCCTAATCCCCAAACCATATTTATGTCTCTTGTAAGTCATAAGCAGGCCAAGGACACCAAGATCTTTAAGTTTCAATAGCCTGTGGGATCTGGAATGTATATCAGCCTGTACATATGTAACCTGCCGAGAAATAGCAGTGGTGCAGAAATATATGGTTCTATTTCTTTAACAGTATAAGTTAAATAGTTCTTTATTTCCTCCCTTTCATTATGTAATTCTAGCTCAGTGCTGTGCAGCCTACTGACAGTAAATCCCTGGAAACTAGGGTGTGAGACAAGAATTTGTTTACTTGTAGGGAAATTGCAATTACCCACTACAGTTTTTTGGGATCCAATGTGCAGACCACTTGAATTGAGTGTATTTTTACCAAGGACAATTTTAAAAATTTTCTTGTGATGGAATTTATCAGTTCCACTTAGTATGCAAAGGTGGGGGGCAAATTTTGACTGGGGGCATTGCTGTTATCTTAGTAAATAAAAAAATATATAACTATCTAAGTTTCTAAGACCTAGCAGGATCAAATGAAAGTAGGGGTGATTTGTGAAGAGACTGAGGACAGAAAGTGACTTACTGAATAATTAAAAATAAACAAAAGACATGGTTATGGTACTGTTCCATATATAAACATGAAAAGTTACAGTCTTTGATGATTTCATGACACTTTTATAGTAACTCTATGATAAAAGTTTCTTTGATTTTAATTTTTTATTTCTCTGATAGAATTGCATAAAAAGAGATAGGGGTATCTACTTGTACTGTATAGCCCATTTTTTTTTTCTGTCAGAGACATAGAAATGGAAATCTCAAACAAATGAAATCTCGTATCTTAAATTGATATCTTAAAGAAGCTTTCATTTTCTGAAAAATCAGAAAAGAGTAAGATAAAAAGTAGTAAAAACTTAAGCAATTAGTTAAAATAATTTCTGATGTAATTTGTAACCATTATAATTTGTAGATAACACAGTGTTGCATATTCAGAAAACACAACGGTGTAATAGACATAGCAAAGGAATATATGATAAGTCATGGATCCTAATCTGAGAACTTTAAGAAATTTTAAGAATATTTTACTATTGTAATGAAAAGCCTTCAATAACCTCTCTATATTTTAATCTGAAAAATGGAGATAGAATAGGGAAGGAGGACTTCCCTGGTGGCACAGTGGTTGGAATCCACCTGCCAATGCAGGGGACACGGGTTCGAGCCCTGGTCCAGGAAGATCCCACATGCCGCAGAGCAAATAAGCCAGTGTGTCACAACTACTGAGTCTGTGCTCTAGAGCCTGTGAACCACAAGTACTGAGCCCGCGTGCCACAACTACTGAAGCCCGCATGCTTAGAGCCTGTGCTCCGCAACAAGAGAAGCCACCGCAATGAGAAGCCCGTGCACCGCAAGGAAGAGTGGCCCCCGCTCACTGCAACTAGAGAAAAGCCCACACACAGCAATGAAAAAACCCAACGCAGCCAAAAAAAAAAAAAAAAAAGAATAGGGAAGGAGACCTGCCTTAACAGCTTTGAAAGTTTTTGTGAGGAGTAGGTAAGATATTTAATTAGAGAAACATTTTTAAAAGTTTAAAACAGCATGACAGTCCACTCTGGCACAATAGAGTAACTGGTACTAGATATGACCTTCTAAAATGTAACAAAATACTGTATAAGTAGGCACAATATTTGTGGCAACTCCTTTTAAGCATTGTGCAAAAGGCAACATAGGACTTTAATCCTCTATGGAAGGGAAATATGTGAGATGAGCCCAAAGTTCATCTGGGTTTGTGCCTGGGGGCACTTTCCTGACTCTGACACAGGAAGGTGAAGCCTCAGAGAATGTGATGGTTTCTCTGAAGATAGTAGGAATAGAGAGGATTTCTGGGATACAAAACAGCTGGAATTCATGAGCTGGAATCTGGAGTTAGGTTAGGTAGAAACTTGCAAAGGGCTCAGCCTTGGGTCCTATATTGAATTCTGCAATGTGGATTCACAGGGTGAGACTGTGCAAGGTTGAGAAGACAATAGCTACTGCTGTGATAATCAAGATTCCTAAAGTATAAAACTGCTGGAAGACATTAGAGTTTTAGCCCACCCGGAATTGAGAGACCTTCTGAACAATGGTGCATTTAGTGGAGGTCACATCTTAAAAAAACAAAAAAAAAATATGCTCTTAAGGCCATATTGTAGAACTAATTGTAGTAAAAACTGTAGCATACTTTTCCTAGAAAAAAGTTTTATCAAGACTAACAGGATAAAGAAAATCTATGTGATTTAAATGCTTGCCAGAGCAAAAGTCAACACTTTTTAGAGAGAGAGAACAGAAGCTAAAGTCTCTATATCATTGATAATGTCTAGTATGCAATCAAAATCTACTTGACATGTGAAAAAAAAGGAAAAATATTACCCTGAGATAAGGGAAAAGATAATCAATAAAAACTAATCCTGAGATTACCTAGAAGTTAGGATAAACAGAGAAGGACTTTAAAATAACTGTTATAGATATGCTCAACGAAATAAGGAAAAGTAGACAGTGAATGATCAGATGGGAAATCTCATTGCAGATATAGAAACTTTAAGAAACAAATGAAAACATGTACTTACGAAAATGAGATTAAACATATATAGAAAAATTGTGTGTAGATTACTCTATAGAGTCCAGGGTCAAATACAAAATAACTATAAATGGTAAAGGTAAAGGAATGATCTGAGAAAAGTATAATTAACTTCTAGAATGTTGAGGGAGTTTTGAAGTAGACCAGGAATAGGAACTTTCCATGAAGAGAATTCTGTACACCGAGAAAAAAAATGCAGTGGAAATAAATATGAGGACTAATTCTCATATGCCTTGTCTGGAATGGAGAACTATTGTTGGGTAGGGAGATATCATTTCTGAGAGACTTGAAGATACAGTGTGTGGCATAAGAAAGGGAATTTAAATACATTTCACCTACATACCTCTATGTGTCTTACGTAGAACATTTCTTCCGGATATTAACATTTCCACAGGTAGTAGATTGCATACTCAAACCATTGGAAGCACCAGATCAAACAAAGTGTAATTATTTCTTCTGAGAGCTACATGCTGGCTCCTTTACTTGCTTCATCTTTCTGCTCAAATATCACCTCATCAATGAGAACTTCCTTGATACTCAATCTAAAATATCACCCCTTATGTCTCAATCTGGGTCCTCATATAGTTATATATTAAACAAAAATTAATTGAGCTACACACATAAGATCTACGTACTTTGTGTAGGTGATAACTAAATTAATAAAAACCATGAAAAATAGCATTGCCTTATTTTCTCTGCTTTACTTTCTATTATAGCATTTAGTACATGGCATATATACTCAAGGGAAGTATGGATTTTATTCCTCTTTTGTTTGCTGCTGTATATATATGCTCAGAGCAGAGCCTACACATAGTGGATACTAAGTGCTTTGTTGTTGTATAAATGGATCATGTCTAAGAATTTGATGCTGCTGCTGTTAATTGTGATTCTATGAGAAGGATATGCACCGTGATGTTTCAAATACACATATGAAACTTGTTATCTGAAGATTTATCTTAGACTAGTGTTCTGGATGATTCAAGTTTGATAAAACTTTAAACGTCCAGAAAACTCAAGTTTGAGAAATGTTATTTCTCATTATAATCCGAGAAATGCTGATGGAGTAAAGTAGACAGAAAATAAATGTAGAAAGCCTAGTGAGAAGAATGAAAAAAAAATCCAAGAATGAAAGAATGAAAGCTTAGACCATTTTAATATGAAAATGAGAAAGGAAAATGACCCATGTCATACCAAGTTCAAAAATTTTATGCAATGTGAAAGAATGGTGAAAGAAAAAAGTATTTCAAGTTATTAAGCCTGAAAATATAGAAATGAGATATTGATATTGTTTAAAGTTGCACAACTTGAGGGATGCCATTTTAGGGAGGATTACCTCACATTTTATCACGTTCAATTTCAGTTCTTTTCAGTCCTGCTATGAAATGAGCAACATAGATTCTGGTTTCAGCTGGATTATGCTATTTTAGAGTATTGTAAGGCAACAAGAAAACAGTTTCTTCTATATTCTGTAATCTGGTGGGAGTCTTAGCCACCCCCTTCTAATGGAAGTAAAAATTACTCAATAACGATAATAGTTTTATTGTGATATTTTAGATATAGTCTATAATATGAGAGAAAGTTTCCATCAAGAAATTTTTATCTATAGAATATGAGGTGAAAGATGCTTCATTACAGATATCATCCGTATCAATACATCAACAATAATCAACTATAATTAACCTTAGTATAATATCAAATCTAAACACATCAAGTATTTACTTCTAGGCATTCTGTTTAGTGAGTATATTAATATTTGCCATAAAGAAAGTAGAACTGTATGATGGTTGGTTTTCTTATGTCAAATTAGCTATGCCATGAAGACCAGGTATTTTATTTATTTTATTTTTATTGAAGTATCGTTGACATAAATATTATATTAGCTTTAGGTATACAATATAGTGATTCAGCATTTATGTACATTATTAATTGATCAACGTGATAAGTCTAATAACTATGTGTCACCATACAAAGTTTTTGCAATATTACTGACTATATTTCCTATGCTGTACATTACATCCCCGTGACTTATTTATTTTGTAATTAGAAGTTTGAATCTCTTAATCCCCTCACCTGTTTCATCCAACTCCCCCACCCCTTTCCCCACCCCACCTCCTCTTTGGTGGCCACCAGCTTGTCCTCTGTATCTATGAGAGACCAGATATTTAGTGAAACATTATTCTGGATATTTCTGTGAAGGTGTTTTTGGGTGAGATTTACGTTTCAATCAGTGGACTTTTTGCCCTCCATAATGTGAGTGGACCTCATCCAATCCAAGGTCCAAGTAGCATAAGGTCTGAGTAGAACAAAAGGCTGATCTCTCCCAAGCAAGAGGGAATTTTCCAGCAAACTGCCCTTGGACTTCGTCTGCAGCATTGCCTCTTCCTGCTTCACCAGCAGGCTGCCTTTGGACTCAAATTGCAATTTTTTCCTGAGGCTCTAGTCTGCCACCCTCCCCATCGGATTTTGAACTCACCAAGCCACCATGATCTCATGAGCCAACTCCTTAAAATAAATCTCTTTCTGTGTATATACACATCCTCTTGGTTCTGTTTCTCTGAAGAACCCTGACTAATACAATATGTAATCATGAAATTTAGTAAGATAACATGCACATTAAAGAAGTTTATGAAAGCATAATTTGCCTCAAGTAGAGTTAAAATCATGGACATTAAAATTAAGAAAGTTGACATACACTTACTTGGATGAAAGATAAAGTAAAAAAGTAGCAATATTTTTAATTCTGATATCCAATTTTAAAAGTGAACTTAGATATAAATGGTAATTTAGCAGGGTTACTTATTATAAATTGTATGATAAATTTTGTACTTTAAAAATTGTATATTAATTGATTACTTGTTGGGTGTTTTAAGGATTTGTACTCTTGTTTTCTTCTATCTTGCATTACAATTACATACTAGAAAATGGATATTCTTTAAAATTCTCCTAATATCTATCTTAACAAAGATATGTTGAAATTGGGAATAGGTGAGAGTGTATATGAGAATTATCTTTTATTTGATATTCTAGCATATTGGCTTTGAAAGCCTATTGATTTGACAGAAAAAACAACTTCTACATGATTGGGTAGATATTATTCTAGCACTTTTATGTAGATCATTTATTCTAGTATATATTAGAATAATTCTTCATAGAAACTAAAATGAATAAGCATCAGTTTGTCTATTTTTAAGAACTATGCCTTCAAATAATTTTCTCATGAATGCATTTATTCATGGAATATTAATAACTGGTTCTACAGGACTTTAATTTCTATGAATACATTTGCTCAGATGGTCTGATTTTGATACATAGCAAAAATAATCATTTCCTAATGATTATAGCCTATGTGAATAATATAAAAATACAAGGAAACATGAGGTTTAGAAATGTAGTTTAAAAAATGGAACAAATTGCTAAAATGTGCAGGGAAATTAAAATGATTCAGTTAAATCCAATGGCAATGTGTCCTTCGAATAGCATAAAAACTTGAAAAGTGCCTGAAAACAGTAATAAAATTTTCTACCCAAAGCAAAGGGATGGCTGGGTTTGAGGTTAAGTAAACTTAAAATACTGACTGTATTAGATGAGATGGCTTGTATATGTCTGAGTATCTGGGGACTCCTCAAGGGCACAGGGATGAGTTTTGACAGATTTATTTGTTGCTTGGACTGTTTGGAATTCTTTTAACAACATGGAGCGCATTTTAGGGCTCTAAAAACTTTGCTGTAATTTGAAATAGGTTCCCGGCTTTTGGAGGAGGTGAGAGGGATGGCTTACCTAACCCTTCTGGTTCATATTTTGTCCATATTTATCAAGTATATCATTTTGGTCACTGAAGATTCATCAAGCACCCATTTCAGCTGAGGTTGTTTTTATTTTATTTTAGAAAATGGTTTGTGCCTAGATATCGCTTAATATTAGTTAATAATTAAAATATTATACATATACAAATATGTATAATTTATTAAGTCCATACTACCTGCTATGAACTCCACTAAATGCTTTACACTTACATTATTCATTTAATACTTACAACCCATGAGGTAGTTAATATAATTCTCTCTAAGTATGCTAGAACTTAGATATGTTACTTGATGTGCCTAATATCATGCTTCTAATTAAGGAATATATGCAATATATTTATATGTCAACTGTAATCACTTTCTCAAAATATATTTTTTAATTAAGAATTTTAAAAACCCTAGTTAATAGTATGTATCACCTATGTTTTCTGTTCCGTTTCTAAACTGTTGTCATTATTACATTACCAAAGAGACCACAAGCATAATTTTGAAGTATAAAAATCAAACCATTACCTTTATACTTTATCATTTTCCACGTAATTTTTACAAATATCTTTAACTCATCATAGGTACTCAGGAATCAAAAATTTACCACAGCTCCTCATTGGAGACAGTTACATCAGAAAGAGCCTTTGGGTGAAAGATTGGAAGGGTGGTGTGCACTGTTTGAAAATCAAATATAAAGCTTAAATTCAAGACAACTTAGTTTGTAGAAAAAGAGACCATGGACTTCCCTGGTGGTGCAGTGGTTGGGGTGCCCTGCTGATGCGGGGGACGCGGGTTTGTGCCCCGGTCTGGAGGGATCCCACATGCCACGGAGCGGCTGGGCCCGTGAGCCATGGCCGCTGGGCCTGCGCGTCTGGAGCCTGTGCTCCGCGGCGGGAGGGGCCACAGCAGTGAAACGCCCGCGTACCGCAAAAAAAAAAAAAAAAAGAGACCATGCCTGGAGTGAGAGATCTTGAGCATGTCTTCTATTTAGAATTCTCTAAAACAGAGCACATTTGGTTTCATCTAGACAATATGCAATTTTTCCTTTTGGTAAGTTTCCTGAATATATTAACCTTAATTCCACATATGGTCTCTTGCCAGGGATGTCTGTTGCATACATATTTTATAAGAGAAAGAAGACTCTTCTGATGGCAGGACACAACACAGTGACATTGATATAGATGAAAGACAGAACTCATTGTTCTTACAGATCCAAACTTAGAGAAAACTGCCAGGCAAGGCGGGACAGTGTGTTGCACTCTGGGACAGTTTAAAAACAAGCTGGAGGTACTGGGGGCAGCTTATGTATGACAAGGGGCTAGGATTTGCTAGTTTTTGTAGCTCCCTGTGGAATGGCTAACTTGAATAATTTCTCAGTCTCTGGGCATGGGGACTGTCCCTAGTTGTCTGCTACTTCACTCCGGGCAGTGAGGGCTAGTGCGTGGTCACCCTGGAGTATGAAAGCCAGATAAAGGAAGTATTGGGATGTAGGCTCAATCAGTTGCTCAATAAGGGGAACTGACCAGCCTGAAACTAGGGCCTCAAAATTGGGTCAAGAGAGCATTGGAAAACAATAACATAAAAACAAAACCTGTATTACAATTGACCTCTTGATGTCTTGACATTAGTTTTGAGCTTATTTGGGGTATTTGAGTGGCCCAAATAGTAGAAGAGACTTTTTAAAGAGTATTGTATGGGAGTTCCCTGGCGGTGTAGTAGTTAGGATTCAGTGCTTTCACTGCTGTGGCCTGGGTTCAGTCCCTGGATGGGGAACTGAGATCCTGCAAGTCACACACACACACACACACACACACACACACACACACACACACACACACACACACACACACACACACACACACACACACACACACACACACACACACACACACACACACACACACACACACACACACACACACACACACACACACACACGAGTATTGCATAAGTTGCCCTAAACAGAATAGAAAACACTTTTTTTAAATTGAAACTATTATATAAATTACAGGTGTACAATATAATGATTCACAATTTGTAAAGGTTTCACTCCATTTGTAGTTATTATAAAATATTGGTCACATTCCCTGTGTTGTACAGAAAACATTTTATTATGAGAATAAAATGGAGGAAAACAAGTTGAAGTATAAGAACTCCTTATAGTCTGGCTGGTGACAAAGTTTTCGATTATATAACCTTAGCCAAGAAAACGGATCTGGAATTTCAGGGTCTTTAGTGGAGTTGCAAAGTGTATTAAAAGTATGAGTTTCATTTTTCATTATAGTAATATCTTTGTGCATTCCTTGGGTCAAGGTGGCAAGTTCAGTAGTCATGCTGTTGGAGGGTCTGAGCTGATAGTTCAGTGAGAGAAAGTGTATTTGTCTGTAGCCTGGAGGAAGGGGTAGTTGTGGTGGGCATGGCCAGAGTCACAGGGTTAGGGTCATCCTGGAAGACTGGATGGAGGGAGCAGAAGAAGGTGCTGGAGAGTGGGAATTCTCTTCCCAGGGTGTCAAGGAGTGGACCAAAATGAGGCAAGTGCCTCCTGGAGAAAACAATAATCTACATTAATATTTAGAATGGCACAGATAGTACTAATCTTTATCAGATTTCTTTTCAGGTGTGGCAGTGTAAAGCTTAATGTTTTGGCAGAGAGCAAAGAACATAGGAGGATCAAGGGATCCTTGGTAAGGAGCTCATGAGATAAACATCAAGCTCATGAGATGTAATAAAATCCACAAAATTGAAGGAAGAGAAGCAAATATTGTGTCATATCCAGCTTATCAGTGCCTTAGGAAAGGCAGCCGGTAGACATCGCTGGGACTGTGGTCTGTGTCAGGGTAAAGCTGTCTCTAGTGCAGAAATCATCTCCAGCTGTGACATCTTGTGTTGGGGCAAATGCGTTAATTGAGTTTCAGATTGTTCACCAATTAAAATATCAGTGGCTGGAGTTGAAGCTTTAGCATTAACCTGTAGGCATGCCCTGTAATTGAGCCAGTGACTGTAGGCCCCTGTCTCAGTTGTTGGTTTGATTGCTGACGGTCAAGCCAGGGAGGTGTTGAATCAGCCAAGCTCAATGACATGGGAGCCTCTGCATTTACTGTTTGGTTGAAACAATGGCTTATTTGGAGGGCTTGGGCCTCTGGTTCACATATCAATGAAAGTACTCAGACCAGTAATAACAGAACCAAGAGTCAACAGGATGGTGTGCATTTGCACTTGACAGGCATTTGTTGTCTGATGTTGATTTTTCTCTAGCATGTATTATTACCATGGAGGGGTTGTTGTCTGGTTTTATCATTATGGGATATGGTATTAATTCCATTATTATCTCTAAATTTTATTTTCATTTACTAAGTGGTGTTGGGCTTTTTGGTTTGTTTTATTTTTGTTTTTAATGTCCCTTCTTGGTTGTCTGCGTTATATGTGGGAATGGCCTGGGAACATTAATTTTAATTTTTCGGAAAGGATCGGAGGGAGAGCCTGGATTAATCATCCACTCCCTAAAACCTGAATATTGAGGAAGATTTTTGGGGGGCACTGGAAATTTAGTCTTAAATGAATCCGGTATTGGATGGTGTTATGAGTTTTTCAAATTAACACATATTAAGTAGAGCACAGGTTGTAGGATGGTGAGCTGTGGTTTAACGACAGATCACAAGAGGAGTTGAAATATAGTTTATCACTCACAGTTCCTGGAGGAAGTACTCTGCATGCCTTAAGGGGTCACATGGGGATATCAAAGCAGAGTGCAGACAGAGAGGGGTAACCCTGGGGCACATGCCTTTATTAAGGTCTGTGTGTGGAGTGCTTTGGGGTCCCCGGGCTAAAGACTGATTGGTCAATTCAAATAAAAAATCAGGGACTGATAAGCAACACGGGGTTTTATCTAAGGGGTGCTAAGGTGAAAGCACCTGGAGCCAGGGGACACTATGATCATAAGGGCTGCTGGGAAAGTCATATCAGGAATTTACATTTGTTTGTGAATCTGCAGGTTACTGTCTAGGGTATGTACTTCATGAGAAGCTAGTGTCGATTTAAAGTCACTGTGGGCTGCATGGCCAAACAAAATGCCTGCTAAGGCAGCAATACCATGGAGTAGCTTAGTTAAACTGTTGACAGAAGGGCAGGTGTCTGGCTCATGGGACAATCTGTGGTTAACTCTAATTATATAAGTTACAAAAATGACAAATGGACGCCTAAATGGATCTCTATGTTACTCCAGGGCTTAATTATTCTTAATTCAAAGATCCTTGGCTGACTCACACCAACTTTAACAAAACTTTTCCAAATATACCCTAGGTATATAAATACTCATTATAT
This sequence comes from Pseudorca crassidens, assembly GCF_039906515.1. Lineage (NCBI taxonomy): Eukaryota > Metazoa > Chordata > Mammalia > Artiodactyla > Delphinidae > Pseudorca > Pseudorca crassidens. Next base: position 84,941,987 of record NC_090298.1, read on the forward strand.
ATGAGGCTCTTTAATAGTATCTCCCCATATCTTTATGGATTTTCGATATTTGCCCCCATCCCATAGGGCTGGAAGCCAGAACTTCCATACTATGAACTCCCATTGTTATTCACTCAGTTAATCCAAGGGACTTCCCTAGGAAGTCAAGGCGCTTTGGGGAGGAGTAACCTCCAACAGTATCATGGCATCTGGCAAGGGACCGAGAACAGGGGAACACACCCCCTTCTGCATGTGGAATATGTCAGAGAGCCCAGGTTTTACTCCATCCTATATCAATAAGGTCACAATAGCTTAGAGCCGAGCTTGCGAGGTGTTGCTTTCATGACCCAAGGCATGATGCACAACTAGGTGAAGAGAGTCACAGGCTCAGGGTCTATGAGAGTTTTCCTTTCCAGGAGAGACCACGTATGTAGCCAGAAATTTTCTTTTCATTCTTACTATATATACATATATATTACAGAGGTGAAAAGGGCACACTTTTTTTTTTTTTTTTTTGCGGTACACGGGCCTCTCACTGTTGTGGCCTCTGCCGTTGCAGAGCACAGGCTCCGGACGCGCAGGCTCAGCGGCCGTGGCTCACGGGCTTAGCCGCTCCGCGTCGTGTGGGATCTTCCCGGACCGGGGCACGAACCCACATCCCCTGCACCGGCAGGCAGACTCTCAACCACTGCGCCACCAGGGAAGCCCAGGGACACACTTTTTTACATCAGAAGCCCATTGACAGTTTATGCCATTGCATGTGGTCCAGAGATTCTAGGAGGCATGCAAGGAGGTTACCAAAGGCTCTACAATGGCGTCTCTGAGGGCACTGACAGGAATGCCCACTGGTTTTAATTTGGACAGATTTTACAACCTTTTGTTGGAAGGATCTCCATTTAAGTGGGCAGATTTGTAAGAAGCAGTATCCTTGAGATTAAGTAGAATTTGTAAATAAGGAATATGTTGCCTCCAAAAGGACTAAAAAATGTTAGACTGATATATCCTTAGTGTGTTCAATGTAATCCCTTGGAGAAAGGTGTTACCATTGTAATGTTATCAAGGTTCCTGGAGAAACATTGATACAGTTAAGATCTTGTCTGTAAAGATAGTGTGCCATGGCAAGGCTGCAGAGGTCCTCCATGGGTAGCACAGTAAAGGTGTATTCTGTCCCTTTGCTGGCTAAGGCAAACTGTGACCGAGAGGATGTTGAAATAGGCATTGAGTAGAACATATTAGCGAAATTTATAATTGCAAAATATTTACTGTTGTGATTGGGTAGAGTTAGTAATTTAAATAATATTGGATTGTATTAGTTTGCTAGGGCTGCCATAACAAAGTACCACAGACTGGGTGTCTTAAAGAATAAAAAATTTATTTTCTCACAGTTCTGGAGGTTGGAAGTCCAAGATCAAGGTATTGGCAAGGTTGGTTTCATTCTGAGGCCTTTCTCCTTGACTTGTAGATGTTTTCTTCTCTGTCTTCACATGGTCTTTCCTTTGTACATGTTTGTATCCTAATCTCCTCTTCTTATAAGGATACCAGTCATATTGAATTAGGGCCCATCTATATGACCTCATTTTACCTCTTAAAAATCCTATCTCCCAAAAAGATATTGCTGTCATTTATGTCAGTGTGTTCTGCCTATGTTTTCCTCTGGGAGTTTTATAGTATCTGGTGTTACATTTAGGTCTTTAATCCGTTTTGAGTTTATTTTTGTGTGTGGTGTTAGAGAATGTTCTAATTTCATTCTTTTACATGTAGCTGTGCAGTTTTCCCAGCACCACTTATTGAAGAGACTGACTTTTCTCCATTGTATATTCTTGCCTCCTTTGTCGTAGATTAATTGATCATAGGTGCATGGGTTTATTTCTGGGCTTTCTATCCTGTTCCATTGATCTACATTTCTGTTTTTGTTAGTACCACACTGTTTTTACAGGTCTTTTGCCTCCTTAGGTAGGTTTATTCCTAGGTATTTTATTATTTTTGGTGCGATGGTAAATGGGATTATTTCCTTAATTTCTCTTTCTGATCATTTGTTGTTAATGTATAGAAATGCAACAGCTTTCTGTGTATTAATTTTGTATTCTGCAACTTCACTGATGAGCTCTAGTAGTTTTCCGGAGAGGTCTTTAGGACTTTCCATGTATGGCATAATGTCATTTGCAAACAGTGACAGTTTTGGATCTGTCTCCTAGATAAATGGAAGTAAAAACAAAAATAAATAAATGGCACCTAATTAAACTTAAAAGCTTTTGCCCAGCAAAGTAAATCATAAACAAAACGACAACCTACAGAATAGGAGAAAATATTTGCAAACGATGCAAGCTACAGGGAATTAATCTCCAAAATATACAAACAGTTTATACAGCTCAATATCAAAAAAACAAACAACCTAGTCAAGAAAAATGGGCAAAAGATCTAAATAGACATTTTCCCAAAGAAGGCATGCAGATGGCCAAGAGGCACATGAAAAGATGCTCAACATCGCTAATTATTAGAGAAATGCAAATCAAAACTATAATGAGGTATCACCTCACACTGGTCTGAATGGCCATCATCAAAAAATCTACAAACAATAAATACTGGAGAGGGTGTGGAGAAAAGGAACCCTCTTTGCACTGTTGGTGGGAATGTAAATTGATACAGCCACTATGGAGAACAGTATGGAGATTCCTTAAAAACCTAAAAATAGAGCTACCATAAGATCGGGCAATCCCACTTCTGAGCATATATCCAGAGAAGACCATAATTCCAAAAGATACATGCACTCCAATGTTCATTGCAGCACTATTTACAATAGCCAAGACATGGAAGCAACCTAAATGTCCATTGACAGATGAATGGATAAAGAAGATGTGGTATATTTATACAATGGATTATTACTCAGCCTTAAAAAGAGAATGAAATAATGCCATTTGCAGTAACATGGATGGACCTAGAGATTATCATACTAAGTGAAGTAAGCCAGACAAAGACAAGTATCATATGATATCATTTATATGTGGAGTCTAAAAACAAACGATACAAATGAACTTACAGACAAAACAGAAATAGATCCACAGATATAGAAAACAAACTTATGGTTACCAAAGGGGAAAGGCGGGGGAGGAATAAATTAGGAGTTTGGGATTAATATGTACGCACTACTATATGTAAAATAGATAACCAACAGGTCCTACTGTATAGCACAGGGAACTATACTCAATATTTTGCAATAAACTATAAGGGAAAAGAATCTAAAAAAAAGTTATATATATATGTATAACTGAATCACTTTGCTATACACGTAAAACTAAGACAACATTGTAAGTCAACTATACTCCAATTAAAAAATTACAGAAATATAAAAATCTGGCCAAATTAAAAGAAAAAACCCCCTGTTTTCAAATACAGTTAAATTCTGAGGTACTAAGGGTTAGAACATAACATGAATGTTCAGTAGAGCCTTAATGAGGGGGACCGCATTATTGAGATTGCAGGAATCACCATGAAATGCCATTTTTCCTTTCTAGGTTTAAGAACAGGCAACATTGGGCTGTCAAATGAGAATGCAGAGGACATAATCAGCCCTTTATCAATTAGGTCTTATATAACATATTTTAATCCTTGAAGAACGTGTTTTTAACTTACGTTGGCCCTTACTAACTATTTCAACTGGAGATCTGTGGGGAGTCTCATTTTAGCAAGCCAACTTGTAAGTGCCAAAGATTTAATTTAATTTTATTACTTATTGTGTTAAAATGTCTACGTTTACTCTATTAGCTTTTTCCAGAGAAACAGACCAACAGAATATATATGGATATAGAAGAGGAGATTTATTATGGAAATTTGGCTCACCTGATTATGGAGGCTGACAAGTCCCATAGAATGCCATGTGCAAGCTGGAAAACCAGCAAAGCCTGTGGTATAATTCAATCCCAGTCTGAAGGCCTGAAAACCAGGAGATGCAATGGTATAAATCCAAGTCTGAGGCTGACTAGGGGTCCTGAGAACTGGGGGGCCACTGGTATAAGGTCACTATGAGATATTTCAGGGCAATTGGTACTATGACTGGGAAATTTAAGGAAGGCTACAATTAAAGTAAGACATACCTATTTTTCTGCTATTTTATACATAGTTATTTTCCTAAGTTTATAAAGGGTACCATTTTAATATTAGTGGGATCCCCAGAAATAATTTGAGCCCTAGTATTGATTCAGTACATAAAGGTTTTGTCAGTTCATGCATTTTGCCAGATGTTAAAGTTTAGAACCTACATTGTAGAGACACAAAAGCCAACCAGTGCCCTTCTATGCTTTTTATCTTTTTGTTATAGAAATTCTTTGGTAAATTTTGAATTTTCAGTTGAGTCAAATTATGGACATTGTATGTATTGTGTATGTGTGTGTATATACATATATCTACACACACACACACAGATATTGAGAGAGATTTTTTTGTTTATCTTTGAATGTCCTGTCCCTGGACAGGGTATTTGGGTTTTTTTTCTTTCCATCCCTTCTGGTTTTTCTTTGAGCTTCTAACCACCTGAAGTTAGGGTTTTTGGTTTCTCTCTCTGGTAACTCAGAGTATGGCCCTTTTAGGGGTTGCAGAAAAGGGGAAGCAGGGGTAGAGTCATGGTGGCCTGCCTTGTAGACAGCTATCTCTCCTTCCAAGTCTTCCCTGTCCAGCTCCCAGAGGCTAAAGCAACCTCTTTAGTTAGCCCTCTTGTTCCAAGTATCAGTCCCTTTGCATGTTGATAAACAGTTGCACTTTCTAAGGCCCAAGCACACTGGCTAGAAGGCTTACGTTATTTAAGCAAGTGGATAATTTCAGCAGATGTTCTTGGTGTAGGGCAGGGTGCAGGAATAAGATATTCTTCCCTTGCCCTAGAGCATCCCTTTTGATTAAGCATTGGGCTCCAGGCCTCCAAGGGTGCAATCCACCATACCCTTGAGGACTGGGGCATGTGAAGTTTACTGGTGATAATAGCAATGTGTGCAGCAGCAAAGAAGACAGGTAGTCCACTATCCCCACCTGAGCAGCAGTGACAAGGAGATCAGGCCATTTCTCTACTGCTGGGTAGCCCACAACACTCTCCTCCAATCTATAACACACAGACAAACCAGAGTTCTGCCTCCCAGTAATTATAAAGAAACACCAACACTGAAGAAGTTGTGGGCCCCAGGAATAGGCCTCTGCCAAACACAGGCTGTGACCTGAAACACACCTGAATGCCCAACCTAAAAAGGTGGCCTATCACTTTGCCCTAAGGTGGCCTATCACTTCTGTTGCCCTAAGGTGGCCTTCAGCTGGGCTAGTTTCTAGCCCAGGAAGTTTAGCTGACTAACTGTAGCTGTCCCTCGCTATCCAAGGGTTCCTAATCCACAGATTCAACCCACCCCACGTTGGAAAAAAGAAAAATCCAGAAAGTTCCAAAAGCAAAACTTGAATTTATTGTGTGTCCACAACTATTTACATAGCATTTACACGATATTAGGTATTATAAGTAATCTAGAGATGATTTAAAGTATACCAGAAGATGTGCTTAGGTTATATGAAAGTACTAAGCTATTTTATATAAGGGACTTGAGCATTCTCAGATTTTGGTATTGGAGAGAGGTCCTAGGGCCAATCTGTTCCAGATACCAAGGGACAACTGTACATATTCATTTTGAGTATTCCCATGCCCAAGAAATTTTTATAGGAGAGGTGTGGCAATCACCAGCAGACATGGCAGCAAGCAACAAGACTTTAGCTAAACTTGCTGGAGTTCTGTCTCAAGCTGTTCATATTGGTAGTTTGGAATCAATTAGTAAGGCAAGAGCAGTCCCACATGAAGCTATCTAGGAGTCAGTGGTCATGGTCATGCCACTCTGCTCACAGCGTCAGTTTTATAAGATTTAAAGATTCTTTTGATGGCAGTACACAACACAATAAGTCTTATGGATAAAAGGCAAAACTCTTATAGTTCCCAATGAGAGAAAACTGCCAAGCAAGGCCACATGGCAGTTGCACTGGGACAGGATAAGAGCAAGCTGGAGCTGTAGGAGACAGCTTATGTATGGCAAAGGGGAATGGAGTTAGATAGGTTTCCCAGGATCCCTGTGGATTGGCTGATTTTAATAATTTCTCTTGGTCGCTGGAACAAAGGGGCTGACCCTAGTTGTCTGGACCTAGTTCACCTGGCCCTGGGGTGAGTAGGGCTTGTGCATGAGAGTATGACAGTCAGATAAAAGGTTGGGTGTACATTTAACTATTCAAGAAAGGGAACTGGCCAGATTCTAGCCAGGGCCTCAAAACTGTCAAACAAACAAATAAAACATTACAATATTTTACATTGTTTAGTAATTTTTTAAAGTGATTTTAATTATACATATACATATATCCATTCTTTTTCAGATTCATTTCCCATGTAGGTTATTACAGAATACTGAGTAGAGTTCTCTGTGCTATGCGGTAGGTCTTTGTTGATTACCTATTTTATATATAGTAGTGTGTATATGTTAATCTCAAACTCCTAATTTATCCCTCCCCCCACTTTTCCCCTTTGGTAACCATAAGTGTTTTTTCTAAGTCTGTGAGTCTGTTTCTGTTTTGTAAATAAATTCATTTGTATGAATCACTTTGCTATACACCTGAAATTAACACAACATTGTAAATCAGCTATATTCCAACATAAAATAAAAATTAAATTTTAAAAAGTAATTTTATATTAGGAAAGGCTGCCTGATGAAGCATGCCTCAATGTAGATATAATAATAAAGTACATGATTTGGTAAAACTGTATATAGACGAATTTGCTCCTTTGGTCTATTGAGTCTTCATGGTCAACATTGCCCTTGTCTATATGTTCATCCATGCTGATAAAATGTGAATTGGAAGTTAATTTTCAATGCAGAATTAATGTACATGAAACTCACATTAGGGATGTTAATAAGTGGGTGCTAGATACGGGAAATGTTACAACAGGAAGTAATTTAGAATAGCTTAGCTATAAAATTCTTATTTTTACAAAGAAGAAAATATGTCACAGTGCATTGTTAAAGAACTTACACAAAGTCAACTCAGGGTTTGAAATTGGCTCTCTTTGTCGTAAATTAGGTGACCATATGTGTGTGGGTTTATCTCTGGGCATACAATGGAGAAGACAGCCTCTTCAATAAGTGATTCTGAGAAAACTGGACAGCTACACATAAAATAATGAAATTAGAACACTCCCTAACACCATACACAAAAATAAACTCCAAATGGATTAAAGACCTAAATGTAAGAGCAGACACTATAAAACTCTTAGAGGAAAATATAGAAAAAACACCCTTTGACATAAACCACACTAAGATCTTTTTTGACCCACCTCCTAGAGTAATGAAAGTAAAAACAAAAATAAGCAAATGGGACCTAATTAAACTTAAAAGCTTTTGCACAGCAAAGGAAACCATAAACAAGACGAAAAGACAGTGCTCAGAATGGGAAAAAATATTTGCAAATGAAACAGTGGACAAAGGATTAATCTCCAAAATATACAAACAACTCATGGAACTCAATATCAAAAGAACAACCCAATTAAAAAATGGGTGGAAGACCTAAATAGACATTTCACCAAAGAAGACATACAGATGGCCAAAAGGCACATGAAAAGATGCCCAACATCACTAATTATTAGAGAAATGCAAATCAAAACTACAATGAGGTATCACCTCACACTGGTCAGAATGGCCATCATCGAAAAATCTAAAACAAGAAATGCTGGAGAGGGTGTGGTGAAAAGGGAACCCTCCTGAACTGTTGGTGGGAATGTAAATGGATACAGCCACTATGGAGAACAGTATGGAGGTTCCTTAAAAAACTAAAAATAGAACTACCATATGACCCAGCAATCCCACTCCTGGGCATATACCCAGAGAAAACCATAATTCAAAAAGAGACCTGTACCACAATGTTCATTGCAGCTCTATTTACAATAGCCAGGACATGGAAGCAACCTAAATGTCCATCAATAGATGAATGGATAAAGAAGATGTGGCACATATATACAATGGAATATTACTCAGGCATAAAAAGAAATGAAACTGAGTTATTTGTAGTAAGGTGGATGGACCTAGAGTCTGTTATACAGAGTGAAGTAAGTCAGAAAGAGAAAAACAAATACCGTATGCTAAAGCATATATGCGGAATCTAAAAAAAAAAAAATGGTACTGATGAACCTAGTGGCAGGGCAGGAATAAAGACATAGACATAGAGAATGGACTTGAGGACACTGTGGGGGAGGGGAAAGCTGAGGCGAAGTGAGAGAAGCATCGACATATATACACAACCAAATGTAAAATAAATAGCTAGTGGGAAGGAGCAGCATAGCATAGGGAGATCAGCTCGGTGCTTTGCAGCGACCTAGAGGGGTGGGATAGGGAGGGTAGGAGGGAGGTTCAAGAGGGAGAGGATATGGGAATATATGTATGCATATGGCTGATTCACTCTGTTGTACAGAAGAAACTAACACAGCATTGTGAAGCAATTATATTCCAATAAGGATGTAGTAAAAAAAGAAATTGTCTCTCTTGGTCTCTAGACTTGTCTTCACTTATACTCTATTTGACACAGTTCTTCAAGCTGTGTGAACAGAGTTTCTTTAATAAAACTAGTTAATTTAAAGCAAATTCTTAATCTCTGGAAATTGTGTATTGTTTATCTTCATCAAGATGCAGTTTCCTGACATTATTTCTCAGGTTTATATTAAAGACATTAAAAGCCCTGAGAAGTGTTAAGTAATAAAGTTACTTCATCATCTGCTATCTTCATGATATAAACATAAAATAAGCCTAGACATATGGATTACATTTAATTTTATTGAGGAAAAATTTTAAGAAAATGGTAGAACCGTCTTTGGGAGTTTTATAGCTTAGCTTTGCAGAGTCAGTTTATCAATACTAGCTAATTTCATTTAGATTAAGGTTTTATTTATATATCTTATAAATATATACTTCATTGAAAATATATATTTTACTTTAAAGTTATTAGGCCATGGGTATATACTTAAAATATTTTATAAATGTCCATATAATTTCTACCCAGCCTACTTTCAATATCTTCCCTCTTAATATCTTTAATATCAGAAATATCTTTGCAACTGCCTCTTTCCTTTTTCTTCTGTCCTGTCCCATTGATCTCTGTGTTACTGATTGCTTTGTAGCAGAGCAGCATGAGTTACTACTCCTAAACAATATGATTCCACTCAAAATGATGCCTTTGAGCTACCAGTCATAGATAAAGCACAGCATGAGGGTTGTAATACAAGACTGTGAACTCTACCCATGATCCACAAAGTCGTGCTTTTTCTATGTATTTTAGTAATTTCCCATAAAAATTGGCTTCAAAGAATATTCTCATATTTTAAAACTCCAAAAATTTAACATGGAAACTTCTGTGGCAACTTTTCTTAAAGTTGCTCTTGAACTGTCTAAGAGCGGCCATTGGTATTTCATTAAGAAACAAAGGTGAATTCTCCATAGGTTTTCTTTTTGTATATATTCTAGTACAATAGCATATCTTTTAATATAAAAGAGAGGAATAAGATGGTTGTACTGCTGTTTTCTGTTTCGTGTTTGTTTGATTTTTACCTTAAGAGTAAGGCTTCCTGAGTAAACCAAATTTTGATAAATACTGGAATTTTAGGGTCTTTTTTTTACTTCCACTTCATCTGTAGCTATCTAAAATTTGGCTCTGATTCTAACAAAATATGGAAATACTGTAGCAGTGAAGGAAATTTAGGAGATAGGGTAAGGCAAAATAAATTTTCATCTCTTTAACAGTACTTACTATTTTCTTAAGAACAAAAGAAATTGTCAAGTTTCGTATTTCCTGTTTGGCTGTAGGCAGTCTCTAGTTTTTAAATATTGCTTACTCAAACCAATGGAACAGAATAGTGAGCCCAGAAATAAATCTATGCATATACAGTCAACTAATCTTCCACAAAATTACCTAGAACATACAATAGGAAAAAAATAGTCTCTTCAATAAATGGTATTGGTAAAACTAGATATTCACATGCAAAAGAATAAAATTGAACCCTTATCTTAGACCATACACACAAATCAACTCAAGTTAGATTAAAGACTTAAATATAAGACCTGAAAGCATAAAACTCCTAGAGGAAAACAGGGAAAAAGTTCCTTGACATTGGTCTTGACAGTGATATTTTGGGTTTGACACCAGATAGCAAAGGCAACAAAAGCGAAAACAAATAAGTGGAACTACATCAAACTAACAGTAAAAGAAACAATCAGCAGAGTGAAAAGACAAAGTACAGAATGGCAGAAGACATTTGCAAACCATATATCTGATAAGGGGTTAATATCCAAAATATAAGGAAATCATATAACTCAATAACAAAACAAAACAAAACACAAAACCAATAAAGCAATTAAAAAGTAGGCAAGGGACCTGAATAGACATTTCTCTAAAGAAGACATACAAATAGCTAACAGGTATATGAAAAAATGTTCAACATCACTAATCATGAGGGAAAGCAAATCAAAACCACAATGAGATATCAACTCACACCTATTAGGATGGCTACTAATAAAAACTCAAAAGATAACAAGTGTTGGTGAGAATGTAAATAAAAGGGTACTCTTATCCACTGTTGGTAGAAATGTAAATTGATACAGTCAATGGAAATCAGTATGGAGCTTTCTTGAAACGTTAAAAAATAGAACCATCATAAGATGCTGTAATTCACTTCTGGATATATGGCCAAAGAAAATAAAATCAGTATATCTAAGAGGTATCTGCATTCCAATGTTCACTGCAACATTATTCATAGTAGCAAAGATATGGACATAACCTAAGGGTCTGTAGACGATGAATGAATAAAGAAAATGTGATGCACACATACACACAATGGAATATTATTCAGCCTTAAAAAAGAAGGAAATCTTGCCATTTGTGACAACATGGATAAACTTGGAGGACACTATGCTAAGTGAAATAAGCCGGACACAAAGACAAATACTGCATAATCGCACATACATGGAATCTAAAAATGTTGAACTCATTTACATGAAATGTTTACTACTGGCTAGGGGATGGGGAAATGGGGAGAATATGGTAAAAGGGAACAAACTTTCAGTTAAAAGATGAATAAGCTCTGGAGACCTAATGTACAGAATGTTGACAATATTTAATAATAATAATTAAAATTTTCTAAGAGAGTAGATCTCAAGTGTTCTCAGCATACTCACACACAAAAGTAAATTGGTGAGTTAATGGATATGTTACTTAGCTTGATTGTGTTAATAATTTTACAGTGTATATGTATATGAAAACATCATGCTGTACACCTTAACACTATGGAATTTCTATTTGTCAAATGTACTTCAGTAAAGCTAGAAAAATATTGCTTGCTCAAAATATGCTTTGTTTAATGTAAAATTCCTAAATGAAGATTTTCAGATTTATAATTGGAGAGAGATAGTTTATTCAAAATCATTTTCTCTCTCCTTTAAAGTATCCCTTCTAATATAAAAGTATTCAAATATTAAACAGCATTTTCCTAAATGAAGAAATATGAAAACAAATATCTCAGTGAACAAGAGCATATTCAATTTGGCTTCCAGTGTACAGGTTAGGAAATGCCAAGGGATAGAGAAACTGGATGACAGTAGCAATGTCAGTACTTAGTTCTGTTCAGGGCATTGGTTGTTGAATAGGAAAAGAAAAAAGAAATTTTACAGGGAAGTTCTTTTTTATGATTTCAAGCAGTTCTAGTGCAGCTGGAATTCCGGAATGACAAACAGGATCTGGAGTGACATTGGAGCCAAATATACTTAGCCAAATTAACCATAGAATCACTTTGGGTCATTTATTCAGTGAATATTTGTGGTGTAGAGAAAGGAATACAGCAATCAAATGCTTCACATTTAAATATATATATTTTGATTAAGATTTTTAGTTATTAAATTTTCTGGGTTTACAAACCATATCTCTAATTACTTGACTAGTTCAACACAATTCTTTTTTGTTTTATTGTGTGGTCTGCTAGTATAAAGACATATAAAAGCAGGTTACCATGAATTTATTTGGTGGGAGCCTGTGGAGGTGGGGGGGGGGGCGGAATTATTCTCTCTCAACACAAGGTTAAAGCATGAAGCCTGGAGCAGTGAGTTTCCCTAAAACGAATTTGTCAACTTCCAAGTGTTTTCTCCTGGCTATACCTGAACAAAGCTCTAATGACATGGCAGGTATAGTACATTTTTATGTGCTTTTGTTTTATTTGAATGAAACTGTAGCCTTCACCCATTAAATTGTATTTTAATTTTTATAAGAATTTTATATTTTTATTATAATCTTGTTTTTATTTTTATGAATCATTAAGAACCATATAACCTGTGAAATAGACTACTGTGTATTTTTGGCCTGAACCAGAAGATGATTAAGGAGGATGATTTAGTAAAAAGAACACTAAAATGAGAGTTGGAAAACTAGTTATTATTCCTAATTCTTTCAGGAGATAGTTTTGGTTTTGTGATTTAGGTCTTAAGGATTTGATTTCCCCTTATATAAAGTGATTTCCCCTTATATAAAGCATTTCTAAAGTATCAGCATTAATGTGATATAAATCAGTGAACCTTCTCTTGTTTCCGTATATCACTATTGGAGCTCAACTGGGAAACTTTATCAAGAGTATATTCCATCTGCACCCTTAAATTCTGGTGATTGGGCAGTGTCAGAGACAGAAGAGGTCCATGTCCTAATCCCAAAACCTATGAATAGGTTTTTTTTTTACAAGGAAAATGGAAGTTTATAGATGGAATTAAGATTGCTGATCAGTTAACTAATAAAACAGGAAAATTATCCTGGATTATCTCGGAGGGCCCAGTCTAATCACATGAGCTCTTAAAAGTAGAAGAGAGAGACAGAAGAGTGGGCCGGAGAGATGATACCAGAAAAAGAAGGAGCAATTCCAAGAATGAGAGCTAGTGGAGTAAAGTAGAAACTCTTTAGTTAACATCACTTAACTTATTTACTTGATGAACTAAAGTTCCCCTCTTCTCTTATCACTTGCATTGTTTATTTATCAGTTGATATGCTTTAGTCTGCAGACGTTGAACTCTTCTACAATTAAAGAATATACCTCAGCCCTCATGAAAAAATTAAGATAGCAGTGTATATTGACATGTTTTAAATTAAATCAAAATTAACCTATGTTTTCAATTAAAAGACTGGGATGCAATTTACTATGATCACACAAGTACATAAATGTAAATGGTGTTAAATGATATAATGACATGCATTAGCAGATATTGGGGTATACAGAAGGGTGGTTCAATCTAGTCTCTGGGTGGCAAGGAAAGGAGTCTCTGAAAAAGCTATATAAAATGTAATATCTAAAGGATAAGAAATTAATGATGCAAAGAATTTAAAGATTATACAATTTATCGCACAATTGCAATAATATTATCTTGTTATCTGCTTTTATTTACTTGAAATAACTTACTCCATTTCTGCCATGTTCAAATACTCTGGTAGGCCCTGAAAATATAAAAATGAGTTAGACACAGTCCCTAACACTCAGGATATTCACCCTCTCGTGAGTTAATTGCCACAGAATAGCAGCAAATTTGTGTCTCTTGCTCTCACAGTTCTACAGTTTGTTATATGTTCCTTCTCTTGCATGGGAGAAAATTGCAAATACTTAGGTCATTATCAAATGATACGTTGATTTCCTGCATATTTTATTATTTACAGTTTTCTAGTCTTCTCTGGTGCTCAGAGGGCATTGAACATTTTTGGTGAGTTTTTAGCACTATTTTAGCCAGGTTGCTCATCACTAGTACTGTAATGGCTAAACAGAAGTAGAGCACTCTCTTTGCAGCTAGTTTTTTTTAAGGTGTGCTCTTTATAGGAGCCCTAATGGGCAGATAGTTCATTGCATCTCTAGCTTTTGGCATATGGCATCCAGGAGGACAAGGCAGCCCAGACAGCCCATCAGATTAACCATGTAATAGACCCAGAAGCTGCTTTAAAGCTGTAAAACAAAATTGCTTATGGAGTCGGCCAGCACACCAGATGCTGCTATTGGAGGAAATATCTTCCAGTGCTTAGCATCTGGGTCTCATGGTTGCCAGAAAAAAAAGAGAAAGAGAAGTGGCAATTCACCACCAATGAGATTGCTTCTGCAATATAAGAATTTTTATATTTCTTAAAATGTCAAATGCAGTATGTTGCAGCAAAGGTTAAAATTAGATATCTCCCATGTATGCCACTATTAACACACATCCTCCATACATTCCTTAGGCATCTGGTTAGTTAATATCTAAATAAATCAGAACAATGAGAACCTTGAATTTGAATGTGAATTTTCAGTCTATTTCCAATATGCTTATTTTATTGATATTTTGAATAATAACATTCTTGCCAGATGAATATAAATTTTATATTTAAACAAGGTTAGAAATAATGTTTCATATTAGCACACATTAATTTGTTTCCTGACCACCAATTATATAATTGAATATTATAACTAAAGATATAACTCTCAAATGTCAATCAGTTGTTTTTCAGTGGAATTGTTTTTCTAAGCCAAATAAACAGTGGATTTGACTAATTTAATTTAAAGTCAATTAGATTTAGTTTTTAAGACCAAACACAAAGTGAGCCATTTCTTGTCAGTTGTATAATGTATTAATATTGCCTAAACTTTGGAAAAAAACACCTAATATATTTAATTTCTTAAAATTGATATATAATGTTCAAAAACTCTGATCATAAATGCTAGCATGTTTTACTTGACTCAGATGATTCTTTCTATACTGCTCAAAATGAATTCATTAAACATATTTATTGAATATGAAAGATTACCTCAAATTTACAATTTTCTGTGCTACAACATTTAACACCTTAATATATAGTGATGCCCCAAACCCATTCTCCAGTTTTGCATAATGGTTAATTATTCAGTCTAACTTTTTCAGAAAGCTACGAGTTTAAAATATTTTAAAATTCAAACACCTGATTTTATACTATAAGTACATTCAATAGCCACCTCTGGTAAATATGAATATATTTTAACTTTCAGTCGTTAATATGCCATCAGTCCGTGATAATTTAAGCTATGATGATTTTGATGTTAAACTATGCAGACTTAGTTTATAAACATACCTCAAAGATATTATGGGTTTGGTTCCAGACCACCAAATTAAAACGAGTATTGCAACAAATTGAATCACATGAATATTTTGGTTCCCCAGTGCCTATAAAAGTTATCTTTACACTATATTGTAGTCTATTTTTAAATTTAATTAATTAATTAATTTTATTTTTGGCTGCATCGGGTCTTAGTTGTGGGATCTTTGTTGCAGCATGCAGGATCTTTCATTGTGGCACGCGGGCTTCTCTCCAGTTGAGGCGCGCGGGCTCAGTAGTTATGGCATGGGGGCTTAGTTGCCCCGTGGCATGTGGGATCTTAGTTCCCTGACCAGGGATCAAACCCATGTTCCCTGCATTGGAAGGCACTGGACCACCAGGGAAGTCCACTTACTGTAGCCTATTAAGTGTGTAATAGCATTATGTCTAAAAAAATACCTGTATACCTTAATTAAAAATATGCTTTATTGTTAAAAAATGCTAACCATTATCTCAGCCTTCAACAAGTTGTAATCTTTTTTGCTGGTGGAGGATGTTGCCTTGATGTTGTTGACTGCTGACTGATCAGGGTGGTGGTTGCTGAAGGTGGGAGTGGCTGTGGCAGTTTCCTAAAATAAGACAACAGTGAAGTTTGTTGCATTGATTGACTCTCCCTTTCAGGAAAAATTTGTAGCATGTAATACTGTTTAATAGCATTTTATGCACAGTAGAATTTCTTTCAAAATTGGAGTCAATCCTCTCAAGCCCTGCCACTGTTTTATTAACTAAGTTTATGTAATATTCCAATCCCCTGTTATTTCAACAATCTTCACAGCATGTCCACCTCAAGGAACCACTTTCTTTGCTCATCCATCGGAAGCAACTTCTCATCCATCCTAGTTTTATCATGAGATTGCAGCAATTTAGTCACATCTTCAGCTCCACTTCTAATTCTAGTTCTCTTGCTATTTCCACCACATCTGCAGTGACTTCCTCCACTGAAGTCTTGAATGCCTCAAAATCTTCCATGAGGGTTGGAATCAACTTCTTCCAAACTCCTGTTAATTTTGATATTTTGACCTCATCCCATGAATCATAAATGTTCTTAATGGCATCTAGAATGGTGAACACTTTCTAGAAGGTTTTCAGTTGACTTTTCCCAGATCCATTAGCAGAATAACTATCTATGGCAGCTATGGTCTTATGAAATGTATCTCTTAAAGAAGAAGACTTGAAAGTTGAAATTACTCTTTGATCCATGGGCTGCAAAATGGATGTAGTGTTAGCAGACATGAACACAACATGAATCTCACTCTACATATCCATCATCGCTCTTGGGGGGCCAGGCGCATTGTCAATGAGCAGTAATATTTTGAAAGGAATCTTTTTTCTGAGAAGTAAGCATCAACATTGGGCTTAAAATATTTAGTAAACCATATTGTAAATAGACATGCTGTCATCCAGACTTGGCTGTTCCATTTATAGAGCACAGGTAGGGTAGATTTAGCATAATTCTTAAGGGTCCCAGGATTTGGGGAATGGTAAATGAGCATTGGATTCAATTTTATCACCAGGAGCATTAGCCCCTGACAAGAAAGTCAGCCTGTCCTTTGAAGCTTTGAAGCCAAGCATTGACTTCTCTTCCCTAGCTATGAAAGTCCTAGACGGTAGCTTCTTCCAATAGAAGGCTATTTTTTTGTACATTGAAAATCTGTTGTTTAGGGTAGCAACCTTTATTCATTATCTTAGCTAGATCTTCTGGATAACTTGTTGCAGCTTCTACATCAGCACTTGCTGCTTCACCTTGCACTTTGATGTTATGGAGATGGCTTCTTTCTTTAAACCTCATGAAACAACCTCTGCTAGCTTCAGACTTTTCTTCTGCATCTTCCTCACCTCTCTCAGCCTTCACAGAATTGCAGAGAGTTAAGACCTTACTCTGGATTAGGCTTTGGCTTAAAGGAATGTTGTGGCTGGATTAATCTTCTATCCAGACCACTAAAACTTCTCCATATCAGCATTGGGGCTGTTTCACTTTCTTAGTATTCAAGTGTTCACTGGAGTAGCACTTTTCATTTCTTTCAAGAACTTTTCCTTTGCATTCACAACTTGACACAAGAGGTTTAGCTTTCTGCCTTTCTAGGCTTTCGACATATCTTCTTTACTAAGCTTAATCATTTCTAGATTTTGATTTAGAGACTTGAGGCTCTTCCTTTAGAAGCTATTGTAGGGTTATTAATTGACCTAATTTAAATATTGTTGTGTCTCAAGGAATAAGGAGGCTGAGGAGAGGGAGAGACGGGGAATGGCCAGTGGGCGAAGCAATCAGAACACACACATTTATTAAGTTTCTGTCTTCTATGGCTGCTGTTCGTAGCCCAAAACAATTACAATAGTCACATTGAAATTCACTGATCACAGATCATCATAACAAATATAATAATGATGAAAAAGTCTGAAATATTGTGAAGATTACCAAAATATAACACAGAGACACGAAGTGAGCAAATGCTGTCAGAAAAAGTATGCCAATAGACTTGCTCAATGTAGGGCTGCCACAAACTTTCAATTAAAATAAAACTTGATATCTGCAAAATGCTGTAAAATGAGGTTAGCCTGTATTTTGGAGATGGAAAATGCTACTTTACCTCTTGGAATACAATTATGAAATTCCTTTGCCAATTTTCTGGGGAAAAATAAATAAAAAGGGAGAATTTGATTGAATCTGAGTTTTTTTAATTAAAATTTTCTTAACTTCTTTAACTGTAACAAATATTTATTGTTGAAAATTTTGGAGAACCATGTGGCAGCATGTATCCAATTTAAAGTGCATACACTTAAGTGCAAGAATTATAGTTGAAGCAAGCTAAGCTCTGTTTATGTTTTCACATGGGCACAATTTTGTACGTGTGTGTGTGTGTGTATAAGGATATTCATGGTAACATTATTTGTTGTAGTAAAAGATAGAAATGATCTAAGTGTTTATTAATGGAGGGTGGCTTAATAAATTAATTACCTAATATAGGACACTGTGTTCTGGATAAAAAGAATGAGAGAGATTTCTTTGTAATGGCACAAGGAGAGCATTGAGTAATAGTATTAAGCTAAAAGAACAATATACACAAATATTCTAGAGTATAATTTGATTTATATACCTATTAAAATCTAAACCTAAATATGCAGGTTTATATACTTACTTATATATCAGTGTCTCTAGGGAAGGCAGTTCAGTAGGGAGAAATGCTGAGAGTCCATAACCTTGCACTGTGTGTATTTCTATATTGTTTCATTGTTTAAGATAAGCATATATTTATATACCATTAGTGTAATTATTATAGATGGTTATAAACATTGAATTTTAAAGTGTAAGCCAATGTACCAACTTCATTCATTTGTCTGTTTACTTATTGACTAAACTTTCCTGTATACCTTCAAATTCAGGAGCACTATACTAGAGGTACATATAGCCTGTAGCATTGTGAAATCTGGGTGGGGCTAAAATCAGTATATGCACATTCCCAAAAAATACTCCAAAAGTACTACAGAAGAAGATATTAAAACCTGCTGGCACAAAGGGAAAGTGATGAATGCTGATTAAATGAATTAAGAAAAGCTTTCCAGAAGAATAGAATTGTGAAATAAAATTATAGATATATGGAAATTATGCCAGGTGGTTAGAGGGCATATTCAATATAGAAGGTCAACCAAATAGAGAGAGAAATCGGCCAAGCGACTGTGAGGAGAAAAACACCAAAAAACCTTCAGGATTTGAGTGATGACACCAGTAATGAGGCCCAGGGGTTAATCTGGAGAGGTCAGGAGGGCCAAATTATAAAGATTCTTGTAGGCCATGCCAAGGAGCTACCCTATCATATCATCCTAGACATAATGGACTTCCATTTGAAATTTTAGAACCAAAGAGAAACAATCAAATATGCCTTGTTAGAAAGATCACTGTGTTGACAGTTTGAAAAATAGATTAGATTAAATAGATAAGCTAGATAAGAAGGTAGATAGCAAGGATATGGGAAGATATTTTAATAGTCATTATTTCAATACCATTATAGATATGTGCCTGTTTATGTGTATATGTTTGTGTCAATTTTATATGTTTATTTTAATTTATTTTAATTTTTTTGGCTGTGTTGGGTCTTTGTTGCTGCGCGCGGGCTTTCTCTAGTTGCGGCGAGCAGGGGCTACTCTTTGTTGCGTTGCGCGGGCTTGTCATTGTGGTGGCTTCTCTTGTTGCGGAGCACGGGCTTTAGGCATATGGGCTTTAGTAGTTGTGGCTCACTCACAGGCTCTAGAGGGCAGGCTTGGTAGTTGTGGCACACAGGCTTAGTTGCTCTGCGGCATGTGGGATCTTCCCAGACCAGGGATCGAACCCATGTTTCCTGCATTGGCAGGTGGATTCTTAACCACTGCACCACTGGGGAAGTCCCCTATATGTTAATTTTATAAATAAATTCATAATGCTTTAATTTATGTATATAATTAACTTTATGTTAACTTTACATATATGCATATTTGTATTGTTTTATATAACGTGTTTTATATATATATTTATATACATATATAACAAAGGTCAAATGGGCACCAAGTTTTGAATGTTGGAATTAAAATTGAAATGATCTTGTTTGACTGATCCAGTGCATAACATCATAAAAAAGACTATGAAAAAAAAAGATGTTTAGAAAAAGAAGAAAAGAATCAGAATAGCCTGAGCAAGTTCTATGATAAAATAAGGGGGAAAAAACCCATAAGATTAAAACCTAAATATTGAATTTCTTAAAAATTAATGCCAAAGTAGATTGATATAGGGTAAGCAAAGTTTTAAGTACATTTAAAACTGAATCTGATGTCTCTATAGAGACAGACTTGTGTATTATTAGAAATTTACCTAGTACCTAATCTGACTGCTCAGCTAAGATTCTTTCTTTCATATGTAGTAAAGCATTTCTTGATATTTTATTTTCATTTTCCCTTTGATTATACTCATGACTTAATGACTTGTTCCATGATTTGTTCTTTTCTTTATTCTATTAAAGATGATTGTGATAAAACCTGCTGTCATTTACTTAGAATCCCTTTGCATCAGGCAACCACTGTTGTAAGGATTATAGGGATACATATTTTTATTTTCCTCTTACAGATGAAGGCACCAAAACTCAGAGAAGTGAAGGGATGAGCCAACAGTCATAGTCTACTGGGCAACCAAGCCAGAGTTTAAGCCAATATCAATCTGATTCTAGACCAGTGTTCTTTTCACTACACAGCGTTAAGTGGTTTAAAGCAAATTGAATTAGGTGTGTGATCATAATTGTCATGACAAAAGTTGGTCTGTTAACTACATCCACATTCACTTAAGAAAACCTTGCCATGGCTGTTTAAATTGTTAGGTTTTCGGATTGAAAGCTTTCATTCTGACAAATTTAATCTGCTAGATTAGAGTAATAGGCCTGATATAAAGAGGTGAAATGATTAATGTAAATTTTCTTGGCTGTAGTAAGACTTCTGTACCACATTACTTATATATCAATAAATTTGTTAAAAGGTAACTTGAATCACCAAACCGTTAGCCAAAAAGCATTGTTAAACACTATCTTTATTAAGAATAGCGTATGAGAACATAATTGGTTGGATGCAAAAACAAAAAGACATTTGTGATATCAGAAAATATATGAGCTTTTAAGGAAACCTCAAAGTAAATTTTTTAAAAAATTTATTTTATATTATAGTTGATTTACAATGTTGTGTTAGTTTCAGGTGTACAGCACAGTGATTCATCTATACATATATACATATATCCATTCTTTTTCAGATTCTTTTCCCATATAGGTTATTATAGAATATTGACTAGAGTTCCTTGTGCTATACAGTAGGTCCTTGTTGATTATCTATTTTATATATAGTATGTGTATTTTTTAATCTCAAACTCCTTATTTATTCCTCCCCCACCCCATCCTTCCACTTTGGTAACCATAAGTTTTTTTTTTCCAAGTCTGTCAGTCTGTTTCTGTTTTGTAAATAAGTTCATTTGTATCCTTTTTTTTTTAGATTCCACATATAAGGGATATCATATGATATTTGTCTTTCTCTGACTAACTTCATTTAGAATGATAATCTCTAGGTCCATCCATGTTACTGCAAATGACACCATTTCATTCTTTTTTATGGCTGAATAATAATCCATTGTATATATGTATCGCATCTTCTTTATTCATTCCTCTGTCGATGGGCATTTAGGTTACTTCCATGTCTTGGCTATTGTAAACAGTGCTGCAATGAACATTGGGGTGCA
Organism: Pseudorca crassidens; assembly: GCF_039906515.1. Lineage (NCBI taxonomy): Eukaryota > Metazoa > Chordata > Mammalia > Artiodactyla > Delphinidae > Pseudorca > Pseudorca crassidens. The sequence goes on from NC_090298.1 coordinate 84,963,369, forward strand.
TGTATCTTTTCAAATTATGGATTTCTCTAGATATATGCCCAGTAGTGGGATTGCTGGGTCATATGGTAGTTCTATTTTTAGTTTTTTAAGGAACCTCCATACTGTTCTCCATAGTGGCTGTATCAATTTATATTCCCACCAACAGTGCAAGAGGGTTCCCTTTTCTCCACACCCTCTCCAGTATTTATTGTTTGTAGACTTTTTGATGATGGCCATTCTGACCGGTGTGAGGTGATACCTCATTGTAGTTTTGATTTTCATTTCTCTAATAATTAGTGATGTTGAGCATACTTTCATTTGCTAAAGTACAATTTTTGAATAAAAGCTTTAAAATGTATGAAACATAAGAATAAGTACATCAGTCATCTTACTGTACCATATATAACCTGTGTTATTTATTTATATATTATATATATAAAATATTTGCAGATCAATGTATGTATATACATATATGTTTGCAAATATAATTAAGACTTTCAAAATTTTGCTATAACTTTTATATTTTAAAGAGTTATATATTTAAAGAGTTAAAATGTGTGTTGTGGTAGACAAAATTATGGTTCCCCAAAGACGTGTGCCCAGAATCTGTGACTAATTAACCTCATGGCAAAAAAAGACTTTGCAGATGGGATTACATTAATGATTTTGAGAGGAAAATATTAGCCTGGATAATACAGTTGGATCCAATGTACAGTAGTCACAAGGGTCCAAATAAGAGGAAAAATAAGAAAATAGAGTCATGGTAGAAGTGACAAGGGTGGCGAGAGAGAGAGGGAGAGAGAGATTGATTTAAAGATACTACCTTGTTGGCTTTGAAGATGGAAGAAGCCATGAGCCAAAGATAGATGCAGGTGGACTCTGAAAGCAGGAAAATGCAAGGGAATGTCTCCCTTAGAGACTCCAGAAGAAATGCAGCTCTGCCTATAATAACTTGTCATTAGGACTTCTGAACTCCAGAACTGCAGAATATTTAATATGTGTTGTTTTAAGTCATTAAGTTTGTGTTAATTTGTTATAGCAGCAGTGGGAAACTAAAGTACATATATGTCTCTGTGCACATAACATACATTAGTAAGCACTTGGGGAAAGCAAGAAATGAAGCGTAGGAAGGAGAGGGAAAGGAGAATGAAAGAAAGGAAAGAAAAAATTGAAATTAGAGGGTTAGAAAAAGATGGGTTATTAGTAAATCAATTTAATCTGAGAGGTTTTTATAAAGTTTATTTTAAAACTTATTTTAAAAAAAATTACTTTCAAAAAAGTAAAATTATTTAGTAGTAAATTCTAAAGTAAGGAATTTGATAAAGGAAAATAAAGGTTTTCTTATATTACTGATGACACCTAGTTACACAGGCTGGAAAAAAAAATCCTATTATCAAGTGTAGAAATAAATCTTATACAGAAAAGGGAAATCTTTCTTAAAGAGTCATAGATACTTAAAAACAAAATAACAATGCCTTTAGGTGGCAAATGGGAAAGATTTATTTAAAATACTACTTAAAGAAAATGGGTTAAAGAAAGTAAATATACCATAAATACATATGAAAATACTCAGATTTATAATAAAATATAATTTTACACGGTAATGGTATGCATACTACTCAAAATTGTTCAAAGCTAGATTACATTTCTCCGAATGAAGGGCAGGAGATAAACGACTTCTTAAAGGTCTTCATCTGTCCATGAGAGAAGATCAAGAAACTCTTACCAAAGTTAAGTATGTGTGTGTGTAGTTGGATGAAAGGCAATGTGGGAGATCAAAATGCGTAAGGAAAGTTCTAGAGCAAAGAGGAATAGCCTACATTTCTATTAACACATTAAAAAAATAGATTGCAGTTTTCCCTGGTGGCGCAGTGGTTGAGAGTCCGCCTGCCGATGCAGGGGACACGGGTTCGTGCCCCGGTCCGGGAAGATCCCACATGCCGCGGAGCAGCTGGGCCCGTGAGCCATGGCCGCTGAGCCTGCGTGTCCGGAACCTGTGCTCCGCAACGTGAGAGGCCACAGCAGTGAGAGGCCCGCGTACCGCAAAAAAAAAAAAAAAAAAAAAAAATATATATATATATATATATATATAGCTTCCCTTTAAGTGTATCCATTTAAGTTGGAACTACCTCTCTGAAAGGAGAAACATAATAGTCATCTTCTGAACTGGAAACAGAGAGGATTATCTTGGTACATTTATACCAAGGAAAACTACTGTGTGGTGTGATTTCAGTGTTCAAAAGTCATTCTTCTTTATCAGTGTATCCAGATAAATCATACCAACATGTTCATTGGTATCTTAAACACAAGAAATTAGACACATTTATCCTATGGTTATAGTTAATTGATATATTGATTAATTAGTGTATTATTATCTTAAATGAGCACTGTGATATGAGACTTATATTGTCTTTCCAAAAATTGATTTTGAAAGTAAAGGATAGAGAAGAAAGCATAAATAAACCAAGTTCCTGAAATGATAGGATGGTTCAGAGAAGAAAAGCTGACAAAGTTTAATGGAAGGCACTGACATTTGAGGATATGAAACACAACAAAAACACAAACTACTTTTCATCCTAGAAAGATCAAGGTCAATAAAGTAAATGATAAAAACCTCAAGATATGAAAGGTATACATTCTGTTATTTAATCCTGAAATAGTTCCTTGTTTTGAGGGCCTTCCCTGTGTATTGTAAGATGTTTAGCAGCATCCCTGGCCTCTATCCAATAGCACCCTACCCCAGTTACATCAGAAAATGTCTCCAGACATTTCAAATGTCTCCTGGGGGCCAAAAAGTTCCCAGTTGAGAACTACCACTCTAAATATTTATGTCTTTCTGATTTATGCCTTGCAGTGTCGCTTGGACTTAATACTGTGCCTGGCACATGAAAGGCACAACATCAATGCTTGTAGTTTGAATGAATAAAAATAAATCAATATCTTAATATGTTCCTGATTAAATTTCCCAGTGGAAATTTCAGAATGCATATTATTTGCCTATTTTTTTTAAATTGTAAAATGAGCAGAATTTACAACACTTCAGTTTTGTTAGGACAGAGTCAAGAAGGAAAATTTTGCTGACCATCAAACTGTCCCTGCATTAATTCAGATGTTAATTCACCTGTGAATTCGTTCAGTAGTAGGTGAGTATCTATGAGAGCAGTATATTTGAGCTCGGTGCTAGGGGCCCAGAAATGAATAATATTCAAGTACAGCTCAAGATCCAGAGCAAGGTATAAACATATAGAGGACTATTGGCAATATAACGTGATAAGTGCTCTGCTTCGTACAGGTACAGAGTTCAAGTTGATTTTCAGCACAATCGTCCCTGGTCTTCAGGGCAGTTTGTTACGTGCTAAATCCTGTAAGTTTGATCCAGCCAGATGGATTTTATATGTTCCAAATTGATATATCCCACTTGGAAGCAAAAAATTCTTTGCCTTTATTTTTCCCACTTTGATGAGAAGATACTATCACGATATAAGTTGCTGGACCTTGTCAGTTGCTTGAGGTCCTTAGTCATAAATAGTTACAGATGCATACTGTACAGATGGAAAAAGGGTGAATTTGAGAATGAGTCTGACCTACATTTGGGCAAGACAAACCAATGGGCGTCAGTTCTAGAGTATGTTAACCACTTTGTACAATATATAGTACATATGAAAAATGTTCCTGAAATTCCTTTGAATAATTAGTATAGCATGAATAAGTGTATTTTATGCATTTGATTATTTAATGATCAGACCATATAGAGTTAGTGAGTACATGTGTATATGGGTATATTTACATACATGAGTATAAACATACAGGTATTTTTATTTATCATATATATAAAAAACACAGAATCTTTGATTAATTGGACCACTTCATTTTCTGATTAGATAAGATTAAAGCAGAAGGTATTATGTTGAAGGTAGAATTGACGCATGTATGTGGAGCAGAAGGATTCAAAGCTATGTATGTTGCATGGATTCCTCATTACAACCTCACAAACTGCAAAAATACTTTATTAGGGAAGATTTTTGAATCTTATCCAAGCAGTAGGTCCAATTTAAAAATTACTTTTTGGAGCGTATAATAACAGACTGGTATAAAGGGGTAGAATATCAAATAAAGGCAGAGCTTGAAAAGTAAATAATAAAAAAGATGGGAGCACAGAAAGGAAAAAAAAAGTCTTTCCTGATTTCCTTTTCATAGGAAATCAGGAAAGACTTCATGGAGCTGGTAGCATTTTAAAAAGGCCTTGAAAGATCAGGACAATTTAAAAAGGTTATTAGGTGGATATTACTTGAAATAGGGAGATTTGTAAGGGAAGGAAAAAATAGAAAAGGAATGGAGATAGGCAGTTATGGAACATATGAAGTTAATGCTAATCGTTTAGCCATTATTCAGTAAATATTTCTCAATCTATGAAATTAAACCCAAATACCAAAGTAGAAAGGGCATATTTTTCAGACTGAGGAAACTCTTATGGATTTGAACTGAGGTTACAAGTTGGTAGCCTACAAACCACATAATATATCATGGATATATACGTTCAAAGCATTAAAAGTATTAGCCAGTTTTACCTCTGTACCTTTACCCCACACTCTGCCCTAGAAACTTCTAACCCCAGACAGGGGAGGTCTGCCTCTCCTGGCAACTAAACACTTAACCCTCTTCTTCTTCCTTCCAAGCCTCTCTGTTTACTACTCTTTCCTCTGAGAAGTGTGAGGTAATGAAACATTCCCTTGGGGCAAAACCTAGCTCTGCTTTCTCTGCTGTCGGGGAAGTAAGTGAGAGAGTTCTATCCCCAGAAACAATGCCTCTTCCCTCAAAACTTCTAGGTTTTTCAGGAAGCCAAATGATATTTTTCTACTTGTTCCTAGCCTTGCAGCAAGCATCTTTTGTAGTAAATACATTTTAGTATCAGTAATGCATTTACCAAATGCTATAATGATGAAATTTTAAAAGATGAAAAAATTAGCAAGGGTTTTAAAGGGCTTCAGGTTAGGATGTAATGACTTAGTCTCAAATGAGACCAAGTTAAACAATCCTATTAAATATATTTTACTGTTCATTTATTTTAATTGTTTCCATTTACAAAATTTTCTTTATATTTTATTCAAATTTTGCTATGATATATTTTGATTTTTCTGTATACCAGAGTCCAGCATCAACAATGCAAGGAATATATTGCTGTATAAAACCTGCATACAGTAAATGGTACTAGAGTCAGGAATAATAAATATGAGATTACTTTGTCTTTATGCTTTGCATTTTAGAATGTTACAAATCTTGCTAAAATTTAATAATAATTTAAAAATCTTAGAATACTGATAATTATGGAGAAATGGGCTAAAGCTGAAAGAGCAATATATTGTTTGGAATAATTTATATGGCATTGGATGTTGGGAGAATTATGAATTATATTTTAATTATTCAATATTAGTCAACAGCATGGAACTCTCTTATATTGATTTCCAAACACACTCTAAGAATGTGTGATTAACTCTGTTACATCTCTGAGATATCATGCTTGAAAAGATGCTGTGATTGATTACAAGTCTGCAGACCAATATTCTTCTGCATCAGAATTCAAGTGCATTATCTTTGCACAGGGGGTGTTATGGCAGATGTCATCCAACTGCTTCATAGCTGCATGATCGATGGTGCGAATGGTGATTGATGCTATTGACATGCCACGGCACCTAAAATAGAGTGTCTGTGTGCATTTCAGGGGAAGGGGAATGTTCATATTTGGATGAAAAAATGAAGGCAAAATTATAGGACTTGAAAAATACTTGGTCATAGGAAAGGGATGAAGTGCATAGTGCACGTAACAGCTGTTTTTGAAAAGGAAAAATATAGTACAAGCAAGAAAGTGCTGTGAAAAAAAAGGGGGGGATTGTTTCACTAAGCAGAAAATTTACGTGGCTTTCCCTTTCCCACTATGTGTATATTTTCCTTAGCTTCATTATAAGTGTTAGAGTGGGGGTGGAAAGTGGTGTTGGGTGTACATGTTCTCTTGTTTAACAGAAATGGCATTGTTATCTGTCACACTCACCAGTGGAGGAATGAGGAAAGGAAAGGGAAGTATTGAAGGATTTCAGGTTAAAAGGTAAATTGAATCTGGTAGAACAGTTTTGAACCAAATCTTACCTAAAATATCTGATTTGCAGCCCTAAAAAGTATAGGTAGAGGAATACATACTTCAGAAGTCTGTTGATATTAATTTTGCATATTCAGTTTAGAAATGCTTATTTTGAAACATACTTTAAAAATAGGGACAAATTAGCTCAGCAAGAAAAGTCTTTTTAGAAAAGATCCAATGAATATAGATATAAATGTAAGTAATTTTATGCCAGCCCCATGAGAAGGGAAGCCTGATGTACATTATTGAAAAGAGATGGGTGAGGGGGAGAGGAATATGATCCCAGGACACATTATACAGTGAAGGATGCTAAGTGCAAATGAAGTTACTACATAGACCTTTACCATTATTGATTATATTATTCCCAGTGGGTTTTTTTTTGGTCAGGAAGCAGCTACTTACTCTTTTCCTATGATGATATAAAAATATTCTTCCTTTCTTTTTGCATTAATTTAGAAACCATAAACATGAGTACAGATAATGCCTAGAATGTTACATTGCAAATTTAGATAATATGGTTAATATGACTTCTGAAATTCTAGAAAGAAAAAAAAATCATCTAAATGAAATAATAAGTTATATTTTGTTTATTTTTATGCATCTTTATAGAGATCTTTAAAATTACACAGACAGCATCTAAGATAAGTTGGACACTTATGTTCCAGGTTCTGTTCTAAGCATGATGTATGTAAATTCCAGGCCCAGGTTACACTCAAATATGAACTCACACACACCACTAATTTAATACCGACAGTGACCATATGAGGTAAATATAAATGCTGTCATCCCCTGACTTACCAATGAGGAAAATGAAGAAAAGATAAGTAATTTTCCTAATGTTACACATGAAGTTTGTGGCTGAATGAAGAATGCTACTGTTAAAAAATAAACCGAGGCCTATTAAAATTTTCAAGTTTATTTGAGCAAACATCGATTTGAATCAGGCAGCGCCAAAACAAAAGTGATTAGGAGCGCTCCACCAACAGGAGCTAGGGGAAGGGTTGTGCAGAGAAGATATGGAAGCAAAGCAAGGAAGTTATTTAACAAGCTATACCGTAAGTGGTTGCCTTATTTGGGAAAATCTAGTTGGCTGTTTGTGATTGGTTGTTCTTTAGTTTCATTTTCTTGGATTCCGGTACATCTGGCTTAAGTTGTGGTTTGTTTACATAGACTACCAAGGCATTAGAGCCATCTCAGTCTCATGCGATCCTCATTTAATTATTTTAACACTGCATAGGTGGTCCGGCTTCTGAGGCAGCACTATTAAATGCATGTTCATCGCAGATAGTTTGTGATTATAGAAAATCCCAAAGAAATTATTAATGATGTTCTAAAGCCCACTACTCATGCGTATTATGAAATCATGTATAATATTTTAGAACTGTTCTACTCTCTGGACGTTTTAATAGAATTAATTCTTAATTCTATAGATAGGCTTAAACCTCTAAAATGCTGTGTTCGTGTGCTGTTTTTTCTTTTTCTTAATAAATTTCTTTTTTATTTACTTATTTATTTTTGGCTGCGTTGGGTCTTTGTTGCAGTGCGCAGGCTTTCTCTAATTGTAGTGAGCGGGGGCTACTCTTCGTTGAGGTGCACGGGCCTCTCATTGCGGTGGCTTCTCTTTGTTGTGGAGCACAGGCTCTAGGCGTGTGGGCTTCAGTAGTTGTGGCATGTGGGCTCAGTAGTTGTGGTGCATGGGCTTAGTTGCTCTGCAGCATGTGGGATCTTCCCAGACCAGGGCTTGAACCCATGTCTCCTGCATTGGCAGTAGGATTCTTAACCACTGGGCCACCAGGGAAGTCCCTCTTTCTTTTTCTTTTGTGGAGTTTCCAAATCTTTCCTCTGATTCTGAAAGGGAAACTTGACCAAAAATGTATATGAATAATTTATCTAATCCCAACTCCTAATTCTACCTGTAAGAACAATGAGACCTAGATCTGTTGCTAGATCCGTGAATGGTCTAACTATAGCTGACCTTGCCCCGTGCGTGGTCCTGTGCTGGAAGGAGGAGTCAGTGCTGTCTGGAGAAAAAAGCAGTGGACTCCCCGGGAACAAGAACGATGAGCAGAGCCTGTGGGAGGGACCATCATTAACTCAGAAGTTCCCTGGCTTCCCAGATGTCTGCTTTGCTCTGTCTTCACTCTTCCACTTGTATTATTCCAGCCCTCACTCCAGAAATCTCACTTTTTGATATTCAAGATTTTGAAACTGTGTCTGTCAAACATACACTGCCAAAAATTATTTTGCAGAATTCTACTCTGTCTTATATACCTGCATAGTTGTCTCCCCATTAGCAATGAAAGCAAACCTATAACAAATCTATCTATATTTTTTTTATTGGAAGCAGGATAGGGATGAGAGCTCAGCTTTGTAAATAAATGTATAAAGTACTAAGAGGCTAAATATTCTACATTAGCTTGGGGAGATGGATTGTAAATTTTAATTGTGAGAAGCTAGATTTCTTATTGACTGAACTTAGCAGCATGAAGTCTTTCTAAAAAGCAAATTTTGGTGCAGAATATAGACAACCTTAATCCAGACGAAGATATAATACTTCAGCAGCCAATCCTGAAAAGATTATTCAGGATGCAATCCAGTGCTGCTGGTAACAGTGTATATCACTGAAGATAAACCCAGAATAAATAACATGCTTGATGCTGCTAATTCCTTAAAATCAACATAAAAACCTTGCAAGCTATTTCATGCCAGGTTTGACAGGTGGTGATAATGTTTGAGGAGTCATAGGATATACCGTAGTGATAGCAATGAATAGTGCAGCACTTGAGGTGTGCTTGGATGGAGAGTGAAACAAAGCTGAAGAAGTGAAGTTGAAGTGTTTCATAACATACCACCTTACTGAGCTGCCTTTATACTGCCTTGAAATATTTTCCACTTTTGAAAAGTTTCAGAGATCAGCAATGCATAAAATGGCATTCAGATGAAAAGATGGATGGTAATTGTGCAAAATTAAAAGAGTTTAAAGAGAATAAATACTCTGAATCACAAAATGAAGATTTCTTTTTTATCTGTGGCCTTACTATCTTTGTGGTATTAATGTAATACTTCAGATTTGTAATTTCTACTAATTACAGGTTTTCACTTGGTCTCTTTGTGCATTGTGAACCTTCGCCTGTCAATACTCATATCAAAGGGCTTTTTTTTTAAGCTGAAGTGATATTTTTTGGCACATGAAGTCAAGTACTGTCATTTTTTAGTGTTACACTAAACTGTATTTGGTATTGTGACAATCAGATAAAGTTATCATCTTATTAAGTATTTTGTGTATTAGCTATTAAGTGTAGGAACTTACTAAGTCTTCAGAATATACTTCCTAAATTGTTAAAAATTAGACAGAAATAACACTTCCAGTGGATCCCCTCCTTAAAAAAAAAGATAAGGAAAACCATAAATCAAAAGATAGTCTGTACCAATCACAAAATACGAATTTATATGAAAGTTTCATTCTTTTAATTTTTAGAGCTAAGAAAAGTTATTGTTAACTAGCATCTTCAGCTTAGAGTAAAATTGATAAATGGGCTTCTATTCTTGCTCCTAGGAATAATTTTAAAGTCAAGTGAGATATATTTGTCTGCTTCCCTGTGGAGTACAACCTATAGCTTTCGGAAGAATTTCTGTATCTTTTTATTTCTTCAATTCAATAAAAAATATTAATATAAATTTATTGGGTTTCTACTAAAAGTCAGAACTGATGTTCAATGTAAGGTTTTCTCAAAGATAGGTAGGTCATGGCCTAGTCCTAGCGTTCTTAGGTAAGTTATGGTTTGCTTAAGAAAGGTTTAAATAGAAGATTTTAAAAAAAATGTACATCAAAATTAGAACATATTCTTGAAACAACTCAATCTTTTCTACATATCTAAACTTCCAAATAAGTTGCCTGTGATTTAGATAATTGATATCATGTTCTTTAGAAGAGGTGGAAAAATAACAGTCACAGACTAAAGGAACAATTGAAAATCTGAGGAAGAATTTGTTAATTGGGGTTATCATATTCAAAAGAAGAGTATACTCTAATAATATCATGTGAAAGGCCTTCACTTTTAATATGGAATGGAGACTGTAAACATCGATATTCATTTGACTCTTCTTTTTAGGTAGTTTTATAATCTTGGATAATTTTTCTCACTTGCAAATGAGGTATTTTGAAGTTTCTTATTTCCCAAATTATATAAATATGTGTTATTTCCTCCTTATGGATCAGTAATAATGTCAAAATTGTAATCCAATATATAGAAGCTTTATTTTAGTTTCTATTTTTACATACTTTGTGTGGAAATGCTCAATCTCACTTCCTTAAAAATTATGTTTGTAGGCAAGGATGAAGAGAGAATACAAAGCAGTATAAATGAATGAAAGGGTTATGGAAAGAATTATGTGTTTCTGTACTTAAAAAAATTCAATCAATAAGCATGTATACATTTTACATTTCACATTCAAAATGTTTTACCTTTTCTTTGTTTCATCAAATATTTTAAATATCTCCTTTTTTGAAAATTTTCAATAAGCAAAGGTTAGTTGTATAAGTTAAGAGGTTATTGTAGAAAATATAAATGATTTATAGTTTCAATTTTATCCTGGAGGTTCTCAAGTTTCTTCCTTTTTTTAATTATCTTTCTATCTGAAATAAGACCCTTTGTAAACATAGATATTTGTGATTTTTTCTTTGATATTTATTTTCTATGTAATAAATATAAATGCATTTTGAATGCATTCTTTTATACAGGTAATTTTGCTCTTTCTGTCTTATAAATGGAAAGGCCAATAAAAATGTAATATAGTAATGACTGGAATGCATTCAAGTCCATTGCCCCTTCACTCAAAAGATACTCTAAAACAACTGCTATTGAAATGTCACACTAAGTCATTTAAACAGAGCTAATTGTTTCCTATCATCACCACAGTAAACATTTTTTCAAAGTAAGAGAAATCAAGTATAAATACTACACAATAGAATGTTCATAAAATATTTTTATCTATAAATATAACTTTGGGCAAAAGGTGAATTTTGACATTCATGTATCCAATCAGTGAAGGTTTAAAATAATTCTGCAGCAAATGGATTGATTTCAATATTTCTTATTTCTGTGTAATTAGATTCCATGCTTAAAGCATAAAATATGGAAGATGACATTGTTAGCAAGCATGGAAAAACAAATTCTCCTTCCATTGAGTAGCGTCCAATATCATAATCAAACAACACTGAGTAAAGCTGTGGATTTCACCCTGTAAATCATGATTAAGTTTGAGTATGATCCTTTAATGATGTTAAGTAATGAATTTTCTTCTGGTGTTTCAAGCAGTAGGACAGGTCTCTGTGGTGGGAACATATGTCTGTCTTTAAACTGCTGATTTGAAATGGTACCTCTTGAAATGTTCTCATTATAAACAACCTTTTATAATGGCTTCATGTTTTCCTTCTAACTATATTATTTTCTAAAATGAATTTACTATCTGTTTAAGAAGTCAATGACTGTCCCTAGAGATGGCTTCTTAGACACTAAATTCATTTTAGAAATTATTATTGTTGGAAGGAAAACATAGAGCCGTTATGAAAGGTTGAAGGGAAGCTTCCCACACAGTCCTGACAGACAGAGAAAGGAAAGCAATCAAATCTTGGCTTCTCTCTTCACGCAGGTGATAAGGGTGCCAATAAGTACTGATTATGATGGTGGTTTTTATGAGGTAAACACCTGTTAAGTAGAAACTGGACTGTGACCGTCAACTCATTTCCCACACAGCACTGAACAGCTATCCATTTCTAGTGACTTTTGGCCAATGTTCATTTCTAAACCAGTAATGGTTGAGAATATGGCCGAGAATGGTCATGAGAATGGTTCTCATATGGCCGAGGTTGGTATTGCAGTATGCATTTAAGTTCCCTTATGTATGAGAATGAAACAAAATTGAAATGCTCACTTTTGAACAGAAATACAGTATAAAGTGGTACCTTATATTATGGTAAAATTAAAAATAATTTTGACTAAAATTTTATTCTCATCTCTAAATTTAAGAAATATGTACATTTGTATATAATACTCATATGAAATAAACATGTACTCTTAATATTGTAGCCATATTTACATGTAATTTTATGAAGAGAGGCATACATGAATACATTGCAGCATTTCTGCAGACCACCTCAATACTGAATAGTGTTGCTATGTATGTACGCTGCATAGAGTTTCTATGTATTATTTCTAAAGCACAGCTCCAGATATATTAATACTTAAGTAAAATATCTTCACTGGCATCCTGTTTCCTATCATTTCTTAGTATGGCAGTCCAAGTCCTCCATAACCTACACAGTCTGTTTTTCTAGGCTTATCTTCAAATCTCTCCATCCTTCCCCATATGCACCTAAACCTTTATTCCAGTTTTATCAGACTGATCATTATAGGTCCTGCACTTCCCAACTCTGTATCTTTTCTCAAATTACTCTCACTGACTAAAACCCGCCCCCCCAATAAGTCTGCTTAGAAAAAACTCTATTAATTTTCCCAAGTCCAATTCAAGTGTTGTCCTCTCTCTATATTCTTCCTCTGTCCTATTATTCAGAATTAATATCTCCTTCATTAGCACTCACAGAGTAATTTATACCTCTCTCATATCATTGATCAACCGTGTGAATATTTTATACTCTCTAATGACTATATCTGTTCAAATGGTTATATATTCTTAACTAGACTATAAATTTCATGGATTCTGGGGATATACCCTTAACAGTTGGTTGACCAGAGACAATGCCCTGTTCTAACATCAATGGGTGCAGATGTGGGGCAAAAGCAAAATGGAAGTAGGGTGGTAAATAGAGCCTAGGCAGTCAGTTGGTAAGAGAAAAAGCTCTTAAAAAATACTTTTTGATTATATTTTCTGCTTTCCTTATGGTTCACACTGCTTTCTTGAAAATACTTTTCATCTGTCACTTAGCTAAATACTCATGTCAAATATTACACTTAAAATTTTTTTGTTTAAAAGGTGTCACTTTTGGAGACTTTCCTCAGGTGGAAAGTCTGCTGATTCCTCTCCCATGCTACATACATTTGAGCCCTGTACTGTACAGATATGATAATGAAAATTCAGAGATGCTTGCTGATGTGCTGTATTTCAGTAAGTAAGTCTAACATCCTGATGAAAATAAAATCTGCTATGATTTTTACATTTATAAACTGAGATGCCATCTGACAACTGGACAGCAATGTGGAAATAGACTCACTGTGATTTTAAGCAGCTTTCCCTGTAATTCAGATGTGCATAGGACAGAAAATCTCTTGTGCTTTTCACACATGTCCAATGTAATTGTTCTAAATCTGATATGAACCTGTCTCCTGTCCAAGTGCTAATAGTACTGTGGGAACTAAATTGGGCTGGGAGAACGAGCCTACCAAGTATTTTCAGAACAACCTCAATGGTTTTTCTCTATCCTTCTAATTTGGAACTGACATTGGTATTAAAAACCCTAGTGAATCAGTTCCAGCCCAGACAACCCTGGTTTTATATATGTAGAAATGAAATGAGTTTTGGGTTATAACTAATCAGCCAAATAACAATATCAGCATCTGTTCAGTCTTACTGCTATTCCTAACCGTGGTTGAGTTCCTACTTTGCATCCCCATAACCCATGAAGATTCTTAGCATGTAACCTAACTCCCTATCTTGTACCTAAGAGGTAGTTTCCAACTGTTGAGCCCCATTTCTTCTTTTTACACTACTAAATTTACTCTACCCATGTGGATATTCCCTTTTGCCTACTCTGTGACATATATGAAGTTTAGCAATATTGCCATGCCTTGCTTGGCTTTTCATCCTGAATTGTTTATCTGTGCACATCTCATAGTGGTTTTGATTCTTTACTACTGTCCTCCAGCACTTCTCTTGTTCTTATTTTTTTTCTATTCTTATTAAAATATAAATTAAATTTTATGCAGTGACTTGTTTTGTCTTCTGAATTGAACTAAACATTTCGTGCAATTTGGTGATACGTGATTAGGAGATATTATTCATTTTTTGAGAACCATTGTCTTAGGCAACCACAAGACTCGACTTAATGGTTATCACCTCCTGGTATTTATGCTCTTTTATAATTTTCTCGCCTTGAGTGGCGTCTAGGATTATTGACTTTCTTCTGCCAAATTGAAATGGCAAACATAGTGGAATGTTACTGCCTAAGTTAGGTTACAAGGAGACTGTGGCTTCCATTTTGTATGTCCAGTATTGCACTCTTACTCACTAGCTCTGAAAGAAGGTGAGTTGACCTGCAAAGGGCACAAAAGACAGCCACAAGTTGAGGCCCTCAATCCAACAGCACACAGGGATTGAATCCTGCCAACAACTACGTGAATGAGTTTGGGAGCATATCTTCCCCTCGTTGAGCCCTCATATGAGAACTGGCCCTGGCTAATAACACCTTGACCACAGATTTACAAGAGACCTTGAAGCAGAGGCACCCAGCTAAGCCATGCTGAGATTCGTGACCTACAGAAACTGTAAAATAAGAAATGTTTGTTGTTTTATGCACTAAGTATTGGAAAAATTATTAACAACAGATAACTAACACTGCCATCAAAGTTGTTAGTTTTTGGGCTTCCCTGGTGGCGCAGTGGTTGAGAGTCCGCCTGCCGATGCAGGGGACACGGGTTCGTGCCCTGGTCTGGGAAGATCCCACATGCCGCGGAGTGGTTGGGCCCGTAAGCCATGGCCGCTGAGCCTGCGCGTCCGGAGCCTGTGCTCTGCAATGGGAGAGGCCACAACAGTGAGAGGCCCGCGTACCGCAAAAAAAAGGAAAAAAAATTGTTGAAAAGAAAAAAAAAAATGTTGTTGAAAATTATGATGATGAAGAGAAGTGCCTGGTGTAAAAAGAATCTAATGCCATCATCTTGTCATTTCTAGGAAGATAATAAAAGAGAAGTTCTCACTTGCCTCATCTATCATTACTGTACCTCCTAGCAATCATCAAATGTAAAACCTAAAAATTTCTCATTGTTATTCTTGTTAGATTAAAAAAGGTCATTGTAACATATTATTATCAATAAATAATACCCACCATATCTATACTGGTTTTCCTAACTTTTATTTTTTATATTTACTATAATGAGTCAAACTTTTAGAGGAAAGCATCAACATATCATTTGTCCGTTACAGTTCAGCTTCAATGATTTTCTAAAGAATATCTTTTCATATGCATGTAATCTTTTAAGACTGTTCAATGTGAAGGTTCTTCTCTAAGTTCATAAAATTTTAATTATGGTGGCTCTTTCCCATGGTAAACATTCTTCCTCATTTTGTTCTTTTGTGTGTTCTTTTTTATGCTTGTTTTACTTATCTGCTGCTATTATACAAATCACCCCAAAACTTAGTGGAAAAATAACCATTTATTAGCCTATGATTCTGAAATTTGAGCAAAGATCATTTTTGTTCCACATGATTGGCTGAGGTCACTCATGAAGTGCATTTGTCTGGGAGTTTGATTCGAGCTGAAATATCCAATATGCCTAAGGTCACAGGAAATGTGCCTCAGTGGCTATGCCTGGAAAAGCTATGGGCTGTCCAGGCAACTCTTTTTATTTGCTTGGTTTCTATACCAGAGTAGCCAGAACTTTTTATATGGTACCTCAGGGCTCCAAGAGATTGAAAAGTGAAGCTGCCAGGCCTTTTTAGGGCAAGGCAGGAAACTAATTCAGTGTTGGTTTTACTACATTCTGTTGATAAAGATAAAATCCAAGGCCAACCCAGAATGTGAAGGAGGAAATAGACAAGATCTATGCAGATGTCACACAGGAATGGCATACAAGAATGGTGGTCATCGTCGGGAATTATATATCACATGGTGCCCAGGAGTTTTCAGCTTTAGTTATGTGATGCCTGTTCCTGGTTATACTTTCTAAAAAGAAAGAAGATTTGGTAATACGCAAAGCTTGCTGAACTTAAAAATATATATATTCAAAATCAACATTTACCTGCTCTGTAGATTTGAAATTATAACTCTAAGACCATAAATCCTAGAAAAGGTAGAAGAGAGTGAAAGATTTTTAGATGGAGCAAGGGATATTAAAGTCCCAAAATAAACACTATCTGAGTGGCAGAGGAGTCAGCAGAAACTTTAAAGTTTTGTGAAAAAAGACAATGAAAGGGAAGCATTGAGGGAAAAAAAAGTAGGTAAAGATAATCTTTAAAGAGTTAGAACAGTACCTGCCTTTATAGTTTAAACAACTGAGAAGACAGGCAGTTTCACTGTCAAAAGATATTAATAAAAGAAATAGCCACATGGTATGTTCTAGAGATTTACGGTCCACATCATGATTTTTTTGAGCCCCTGTTGCTTCTAGAAGTATATGGTATTCACATTGTTAAAAATACAGTGGAAGTGAGATAAACTGTGTTTGTAATCTTAAATTTTTAGCTTACTTTAAAATATGAAATCATTTTTGGAGGAGGATTGAGGAGGTTGCTATCAGTGAGTAAAAGTAAATGGAAGGACTTCTGTAAGGTATTTGAAATAGGATATAATGTGCTCATTATTGTTCAGGGAATTTGTGGAAGCCTGGTATCAAACAAATAAAAAACAACCTTTTCCAGAAACTAGATTAAGATGACACTCCTAGACAATTAGATTGGTGTCCAAAACCTACACTATTTCTGCAATATTTATTTTGTATATTACAATTAAGCCATCTTTAATCAGCTAGTACATAATTTTATACTAGAATGATATTAAACAATTTACTAATAAATTATACTAAAATGTTGGTTTTATTTATATATTTTAACATTTTCATTGAGATGTAATTTTACACATTAAAATTCACACATTTAAAGTGTATAATTCAGTGGGTTTTAGAATATTTACAGAGTTGTGCAACAGTTACTATAATTTAATTATCGAACATTTTCATCAACCTCAGAATAATTCTGGTACACATTAGCAGTCACTCTCCATTGCTCTCCACCACCCCACAACAAAGTCTAGGCAACCACTAATCTTTTTCCAATTGCTGTAAATTTTCTTATTCTGCATGTTTCACAGAAATATTATATGTTTTATTGTCTTTGTGAGTGGATTCTTAAAACTAATATAATGTTGTCAACCTTCACCCATATTTTAAGATTTTGTGAGTACTTCATTCTTCTTTATTGCTGGATAATATTCTGTTTCATGAATATATCACATTTGTTTTATCCCATTCAATAGCTGATGACATCTGAATTGTTTCTACTCTTTGGGTATTATGAATAATGC
This sequence comes from Pseudorca crassidens, assembly GCF_039906515.1. Classification (NCBI taxonomy): domain Eukaryota; kingdom Metazoa; phylum Chordata; class Mammalia; order Artiodactyla; family Delphinidae; genus Pseudorca; species Pseudorca crassidens. Next base: position 84,980,732 of record NC_090298.1, read on the forward strand.
TGCTTTGATCACTCATGTACGAGTTTATATATGGACATATACTTTCATTTCTATTGGCTATACCTAAGAGTGAAATTGCTGGGTCATACAGTAACTCTATGCTTAACATTTTGAGGCACTGCCAAAAATTGTTTTCCAGAATGGCTTCACCATTTTACGTTCTACCTGCAGTGAACGAGGATTGTAATTTCTCTATATCTTCTTGTTATTTTCTGTCTTTTTTTGATGATAACCATCCTTCTAGAATTGATCTGGTATCTCATTGTGGTTTTGATTTATGCTTCCCTAATGACTAATGATCTTGAACATCTTGTGCTTTATTGGCCATCTTCTGGAGAAATTTATCTATTCAGCTTCTTTGCCAGTCATTAATTCAGTTAGTTGTCTTTACTTTGGGGTTGTTAAGTGTTTATATATTCTGAAGACAGATCCTTTCAAATGTATGATTTGAAATACTAGCATTCTATAGGTTATCTTTTAACTTTCTTGTTTTGAGTGCAAATGTTTTAAACTTGAATTTAGTCCAAATTATCTATTTTCCTTTGTTTTTTGTGATTTGGGTGTCATACCTAAGAAAATATTTCCTAAGCCAAGGTCACCATGATTTACTCATATGTTTACTTCTTAAAAGTTTTAGAGTTTTATCTCCTACATTTAGGTCTATGATACATTTTGAGTTAGTTTTTATGTATGGTCTGAGGCAGGGGTCCAGCTTCTTTTTTTTTTTTTTTTTTTTTTTGCATGTGGATATCCAACTATCACAGCACCATTCATTGAAAAGACAGTTCTTCCCCAATTGAATCAATTTGGCACCCGTCTCGAAAATCAATCGGTCATAAATGTATGAATTTATTTCTGGATGCTGAATTCTATTCCATCAATCTATATGTCTGTCCTTATACTAGTACCACAGTCTAAATTACTATAGTTCTTTGTTCTTCTTTTTCAGAAGTGTGTTAGCTATTATGTGTCTCTTGTATTTGCATATGAACTTTAAAATCAATTTGACATTTTCTGCAAAAAAAGACAGTGGGCATATTTATAGAAATTGTGTTGAATCTGTAGATCATTTGGGGGAGTAGTGCCATTTTAACAATATTGAGTCTTCCTATCCATGAACAAGAGATGCTTTTCCATTTGGTTAGATCTTTATTTGTCTCAACAGTATTTTGTACTAATCAGTGCACAAATTCTGCATTTCTTTTGTTAAGTTTCTTGTTAATGCTATTGGAAATGGGATTGTTTCCTCAATCTCATTTTTGTACTTTTTGTTACTGTGTAGAAATGCAATTGAGTTTTAAATTTTGATTCTGTATCCTGCAACTTACATGAACTTGATTATTCAATATTTTTAGTGAAGTTCTTAGCATTTTCTATATATAAGATCATGTCCTCTGTAAATAGTGATGATTTCACATCTTACTTTCCACTTTTGATGACTTTTATTCCTTTTCATTGACAAATTGCCCTGGCTAGAAGTGTGTAGAAGTATTGCGTAGAAGTGGTGAGAGTGGACATTCTTGTCTTCTTCCAGATTTTAGAAGGAAAGTCTTCAGTTTCAATGTGAACTATATTATTTTAATAATTGTGAGATTTTTTTTATAGATACCCTGAATTGGGTTGTAGAAGTTCCCTTCTATTTCTTGTTTGGGTGTTTTTATATCGAAAGAATGTTGGATTTTGCCAACTGCTTTTTCTGCATCAATGGAGGTGATCATGGGGTTTCTAATCCTTTATTCTATTAATATTGTCTGTTACATTGATTGATTTTCTGACGTTTAACCAACCTTTCATTTTTCAGTTAAATCCCACTTAGTCATGCTGTATAATCCTATTTACATGTTGCTAGAATTGATTTTCTAGTATTTTGTTGAGGATTTTTGCATCTGTATTTGCAGAGCATATTGATTTATAGTTTTCTTGTACATTTATAGTTTTCTTGTACATCTTGCAGTTTTCTTTTCTTAGCCTAGTTTTGGTATCAGTTTTGACTTCATAGAATGAGTTGGGAAGTGTTCCTTCCTCTTCAATATTTTTTGAAGATTTTGTGAAGAATTGATATTTATTCTTCTTTAAAGGTTTAGTATGATTCACCAGTGATGCCATGTAGGTCTGAGCTTTTCTTTTGGGAGAGTTATTTATTACTAACCCAAACTTTTCACTTGATTTGGTCCATTCAGATATTGTACTTCCTTTAGAGTCAGTTTTGGTAGATTTTTGCTTTTTTAGAAATTTATTTAGTTTATTTATTTTGTTAGCTAAAATTTTCTTGTCATCTTTTCCCCCCTGTAAGTTCTGTAGTAATTCCCACTGTTCCTTTCATGATTTTAGCAATGTGAGTCTCCTTTCTTTTTTTCGTGATCAGTCCAGTGAAGAGTTTGTTAATTTTGTTGACATTTTTCAGTGCACCATTTTTTCGTTTCATTGATATTCTTTATTGTATTTTATTTTCTATTTCATTGATTTTCACTGCTCTGTATTACTGCCTTCCTTTGCTTTTAGTTTTCTTTTCTTTTTCTAATTTCTTAAGGTCTAATTTCTTTAGTTGAATTGCGTATATTTTGATATTATTGCTTTTATTTTCATTTATCTCCAAATTCTCTCTAATTAACTTCCAAGTATTTTCTAATTTCCCATGTAATTTTTTCATTCATTTATTAATTATTTAGGAGTTTGTGTTGATTAATTTCTATTTATAAATGTCCTAAATTTCTTTCTGCTATTGAATTATAATTTAATTACATTGCATTTGGAGACATATTTTGTATGATTTCAATTTTTTAAATTTATTGAAGATTGTTTTATGGCCTAGCATATGGCCTTTTCTGTAGAAAGTTCTATGTGCACCTGAGAAGAAAGTGTATTCTGCTGCTGTTGGGTGAAGTGTTCTATACATATTTCTTTTTATTTTATTTTATTTTTATTGAAGTATAGATTTACAATGTTGTGTAAGTATCAGGTGTACAGCAAAGTGATTTAGTTATATATACATATATATCTATTTTTCTCAGATTCTTTTCCTTTATAGGTTATTACAAAATATTGAGTATAGTTCCCTGTGCTATATGGTAGGTCCTTGTTGATTATCTATTTTATATATAGTAGTGTGTATATGTTAATCCCAGACTCCTAATTTATCCCTTCCACCTCTCCCCATTGGTAACCATAAGTTTTTTTTTTATGCCTGTGGGTCTATTTCTGTTTTGTATATAAGTTCATTTGTATCTTTTTTTTTTTTTTTTTAGATTCCACATATAAGTGATATCATATATTTGTCCTTTTCTGTCTGGCTTACTGCACTTAGTATGATAATCTCTAGGTCCATGCATGTTGCTTCAAATGACATTATTTCATTCTTTTTTGTGACTGAATAATATTCCATTGTATATATATACTACATCTTCTATACATATTTCTTATTTCTAGTTGATTTATAGTGTTTTCAAGTCTTCTGTTTCTTTGCTGATTTTCTATTTTTCTTTCCATCATTGAAAGTAGGCATGCTTAACTCTCTAACAATAATTGTTCAATTTTCCATTTCTCCCTTTAATTATTAGCTTCTGTTTCATATTTTGGGAGGCTTTTTGTTCATATTTATAATTTGAAATTAATTGAAATAAAAACACAACATACCAAAATGTATGCAATGAGCTAAATAATTGCTCAGAAGGCACTTTATTGATAAAAATATCAAGGCTGTTGTATACATAAAAGTATAATGAACACTTGGCTTGAATATAGTGTTTGTTCAAAAAATGTTAGCTAAATAGACTACAGTTGTTGTTTTTTTTCTCACTGTGTCTAGATAATATATACCACATTGGGGTATTAAAATTACACCAACTAACAAAGTTTTCAAATTCTGTCTGTTAACTTACCCTTTTTTAACATGAATTATTTAGACATTATTTACACTGAGGACATTTTTAATTAATTTTATGTCTCTTACCAATTTTAACATGCTTGTTTGCCATTGTTTGAACACAGTCCACAAGATGTCTATCACACTCAAACAAATGAATCAACACACATCTATGCATTTGAATCACTATATTAATACTACAAGTTTCTTCCATTTCTGAAATACACTTGCCTCTGTTTAAGGTGTATTTATGTCATGGAACTATAAAAAATAATCATATGTAAGTTGAATAAAAGCCACTATGATAAGATAATTTATATTAGTGAATATATTATTTACAAGCAAATTATTTTGGAAATGATGAGATCTAATAAAATCAAAAGAAAGTCAATCAGTAAAATAGAGGCTATATACTAGTAACATAACAGAAAACAATGACTAAGTGACATCAGAGGGGATTTTTACTGAACTTAACTCTGGGAGGGTGATAAGATAGATCAAAGCACTGAATTTAGAATGAGTTTTTGCATGTGGGAAAGTAAAAAAATAAGTATAGATTCTAGCCATATAAAACTGTCAGCTTGAAAATACACTGCTTGCATGGTCAATCACTTGGGTAGCATTATTCTGTGATACGTTAACTTTAGAAGCTATCTCTTACTGCTTTTGAAGTATGACAAACAAACATGCAGTAATCTTTATTTTTATGATATGTTCAATGAAAGAAAACTACAATAAAATTCATCCAAACTAATATTGGTTAAAGTTAGGCATATAATGTTCTTTTTTCTTCTTTTGATCATTTTTAATACATTGTAAAGTCTTGCTAAATAATCAAATCTTATTTAAGGTTTGAGACTGCAAGTAGCTTTCCAATTCTATATAAAATTTAGCAGCAGGAGAAATTAATTCAACTCCTAGTTCAAAGTCCTGCAGTATAAACTTTTACTTTACAGATATTCAATTAAAAACACACAATTGAAGCAGTAAAGTAAAATGAATCAAATTTTCACATACTATTTTTTTGTTTCCCAAGTTCTGTGTTATAATTTGCATAGGAAAACTATAGGAAATATAAATATGTCAGTTTTATCAGTTGATATTTATTTTAATATTCCTTAAATGATAGGACTTTATACTAGCTTTTGGAACAATTAAATCTTAAAAATGTTAAATTGTAGAGAAAGTATTGGTCATACCTTATTTTGTTTTTATAGTATGTCTCTTAGTTTGGATAGACATTTTGAAAATAAACAGCCTGAATATTTGAAATGGACAGAAAGAAAGTGAGTAAGAAAACTTCTGAAGGAAAATAGTAAATATTGTGGTCTACTGAATGTGTGAATTATACTTGAATAGTTACCAGAGATGTGTCAAAGACTCATGTTGTGCTGAAATTTCATTTTTCTCTTTATTGTGTGAACTGAAATACTCTCTGCATGTAAATAGCTGTGTAGTTTGTTTTTGATAGCCACAGTCACTTTGTGTCTGTAAAAATTAACTCTATGTTAAACTAGAAAATAGAGATCCCTAACTGGGAACAGAAAAATACTGTTTATTATTACTTCATTTTTTTCCTTCTACACATTGTTTAAACCTGCAAATAATAGTCAACAGTTATATAGTAGCTTTACAATTCCCATATATATGATCTTGACCTGAGACTGAAAGACAAGGTTACCCTCATATTCCACAATTTAAGATGCCTATTTTCAGGACTATAAATTTTGTAAACAATAAGATTTGGCATGCATGCTTTATTGAAAGTTTCCATAACAAATAATATCCTTTTTCCCAGTGATTTTTGGTGTCGAGGGGAAATACTTTCAGAGGACAATTTGTGGTTAATGCCTTTCGGTGGGTAAAATCCCACTGAGAAGTGCTCTAGCTAACTTGCTCTGGGTTGTGTTCCAACTTAGTTTAAGGGACTTTAGGGGACACACTCCTGCTGATTCCACTGTTCTTTCCTGTCTTCCATTTTTTTGTAATCTTGACCCAAAAACTATTTTAAGTGATGTCTGATTTGGCTTCCTATGGATCTCAAATGTTCGCTGACAAAGCGTTACTGAAAGAATGTGTGACTCTCCCTTTCTTTTCTTGAATTCAGAGTTTCTGATGTTGATATTAATGTGAAAGGGTCATCCACAAAGAGACAAAGAACACTAATGTTGTAAGGCTTCTCAGCTCTTCTCCTTTATCACAGTCGGGGGACTCCAAACCATTGGGATCAAATACCTTCTATCACCTCCTTAAAAACATGAGCATTCTGTGTCATCATTGGCCTGTAGGCTGTGAGGCTTATTCCTAAAGTATTCCTCTCTCTGTATAGTCCATCAATTGAAAGGTACAGAACTGTAAGATTTTAGGGCTAAAGGGCACCTTAAAGGTCAAATAGTCCAACCCCTTTACTTTATAGAGTTAGGAAATTGAAGCCTATGGTGAGTAGATTATTTGTCTGTGGTGTGGATAAAGGTACAGAAATGGACAAGAAAGTAGTAGCTCTGTCTACAACAAGAGGACTCCACATGGCACTTGTATTAGTGATACCTTTTCCCTTGTTTCCTTAATACCTTCCTATCGTATCAAACCTTGCTCAGTTCCTAGGGAATCTTCTGATGTGATAACTGCGTTGAGGAGATAACAGGTTTTAACATTAAGAACTCACTAAACAGAGGCTTAAATTACAGGAAATTTAAATATGTCAAAATTGTTTTTCTAAATATGTGATATTACCAATCTAGTTTTCATGTCAAGCAAAAACTGGTAGTGGTTTTTATCCAAGTCTTTGGTGAAAATAAAGTACCGTCTTGGTAGATCACTGTAGGAATAGTGACTATGGACTCTCAATGGAGGATATCTACCACAATTGGATTTATAAGCAATTTATTTTTTTAAATATGTTTAGACTGAAAAATCACCCTGAGGACTACTGAGAGAAAAAATAAATCAAGATCTTTAATTACATAGTTCTTTAAAGTATAGAATAACTTGAATGCTAAATGACTCAGCATGAGTCATATAAGTAATGCCTTTTGGTAAATTACACTTTTATGAGGACTTCTATGTTACTCTTGTAAAAGTAAACTTAATAAATTCTTCCTACTGGAGTAATAACACATTTCAACTAAAGAGAGACCAGAAGTAAAGGAATAATGTGCTTTACTTTTGGTGATATGACACAAACATACCTATTCCAGAGAAGAGGAAAGGATAAGAATTTTCTTTATATTTTGAGATAGAATAGAAAAGATGCAGAGAACCAAAGAGGAAGACTGGCCAATAAACTATTTTCCTAAATATGTTCAAAGGGAGGCAAAGGCCTTTAGAGATATCCAGTCTAAACTTCTTCCAAATGAAGATGGAAGGAACATTGATTTAGTCTTGGTTTAAATGCTTTCCATTAAGGTGAATCTACTTCTTGCGCCGTGACACAGAATTCTGGTGGTTCCATGATGCTTGGGAGTTCAGCCAGACTCAAGGTGAATACAAGGTTGACATGTTACATCTATAAATAAGCAGAGGAACAGGGAACCCTGGGAGGGGTTTGTTCAAATTTCCTTCATGTCAGAACTTGCTTTGAACATAAAGAAGGCAGTGGAAGTCTAAGAAACATGAACAATCAAGAAACCCCATCATATCTTTTCTTACCTTTGTTACTTCCCTGTATGTCCAACCACTTAGGTTGAAAATGATGACATGGGAGGAAAAGGAAAGATAGGACAACCCATAGTTTATTTCCTTTCAAGTCTTTTCTTACTCATAACTAAGCCTAAGGTAGAAAGTGCTGGCAGAATGTGTGCTTATCAGGAAATGAAATAACAACTAAGTTAGTTTTGTGGAGTGTTTAATTTTTCTAGTAAGAATGAAATACGTAAATGTGTACTATATTCACTAAAACAATGAATTATGTAAGTTCGGTAATTCCGTATACACATGAAATGCATTTTAAACTGGCATTATACAATATAAAAATTAACATAAAATTCATGCTAATAATTTAAAATTTTTATTTACTTAAAACAACATTATATAGCAAACAACAAACATCATGACAAGGTGAGAGAGAAGGTCTTCAGCACAAAGAAAAAGGCTTTATATTTTTCTATTTAATGGCACTTTTCCCCTTCTTTTTAAACAAGGGCACTCGTGTTTTCATTTTGCACTAGATACTGAAAATTACTATTTCAATAGGTCTAGAATGGGTTTGGACATCTGCATCTTTAACAAGGTGTGATGTAGATATCTAAACATAGAACACATGGTCCCTATACCTCTCATTTGATTCTTGTGAAATATACCCTTGTATTATTATTTGTATTTACATGAATATAGCTGCGATCACATAAGACTGCAAGTTTCATCGAGGTAATATATATGAGATACTTTAGGTATTTTACAGTGTTTAGCTGCCTGTCTTCCATATGGCACCTTTTTAGAAAATATTTGTTATACAGTAAATTAATAAAGAGACATCTGACAATGGTCTAACCAAGTAGAGTAAATAAAACAATTTAACAATAAGATTACATTAGAAAAAAATTGTCCATTGTGACTGTCATGCCTTTTTTTTTTTTTCATATTATCCATTAAAATAACCATGTTAAAACTAGTCACTTCCATCTACAAATTGTGAATATAAAATATTTTTCCAGGGCTTCCCTGGTGGCGCAGTGGTTGAGAGTCCACCTGCCGATGCAGGGGACATGGGTTCGTGCCCCGGTCTGGGAAGATCCCACATGCCGCGGAGCGGCTGGGCCCATGAGCCATGGCCGCTGAGCCTGCGCGTCCGGAGCCTGTGCTCCACAACGGGAGAGGCCACAACAGTGAGAGGCCTGCATACTGCAAAAAAAAAAAAAATTTCCAGATTATTCATAATTAAAAGAAACTATTGAATATATACATACAGATTCATGTTTTAAAACAAGATTTTCTGAAAGAATTTTAGTGGCACAAATGTTTATGTAGGTGACATTTTAATGTAAACTCACTATATTAAACAATTATTGGCAGAACTCTTCTCTTGAAAGAAAGAGCAGAAGAGCCAAGAGCCATCTACCAGGCTTCAGCCTACTTTCCTATCCACAGCCTGTAGTGCATAATTGGAGAACAAAATGTTGAGTTTTCAAATAAGTTAATCACTATATGGTCAGTCCCCACCAAAATCTTTTTTATGAGGTTTAAAATATGTATGCAACCTTTTAATTTAAGTTAAATTAAATTATGCTAAAATATCTTGGAAAGACTGGGGGAAAGACGCAAGTGGGAAGGGATATGGAGATATATGTATATGTATAGCTGATTCACTTTGTTATACAGCAGAAATTAACACACCATTGTAAAGCAATTATCCTCCAATAAAGATGTTAAAAAAAAATTTTTTTTAAAGTACACTAAGAGGGGAAAAAAAAAGATTCTGACCATTGCTAGGATATTAACATGTTATAAAGCATTTTTAAAACAGGCCTACTAATTTTTAGAAAATAACTATTTAATACTTGAATTTGAATAATCAAAACCAATGGCTACCTGAGTCACCTGTGAGGCTGAATTTCATTTTTTTTTTTTTAACTTACAGAACAAATGCACAAAACAAGAGGTTATTTAGTAAGGAGTTTTGCTGTCTAATCTTCGCAGAATGAAATCCCTAAGGACAGTCTCTTACAAATGGGAATGTGTGAAGTTATTCATAAATTCAGCAACCCTTTTAAAAAATGTCTGGTAAAGTGCTTTATACATGAATGCCCCATAGGGTATAATCAATGAATACTTATTAAAGATTATATATGGGCTTTAGTCCTGTGAAAAGGGAGATTCAAGTAATAACAGACTGATGGGTACAAAGGGCTCAAGTACTTCTAGTATTCAAGGCCAAATACCTGAGAACTAAGGAGGACGTCAACTATAGTTCATAATTACTCATTTGGAGCTGTTAGTACCAGTCGGGTTAAAATCCCTGTTTAAATATAGGCATAAATATGGTTAGTCAAGGCAGATGAAAGCAAGTTTGTGTCTACAGGTGTGCTGTTAGTTAGCAGCCCCAAACCATAGACCTCCATCAGTTTCTACAGTCCTTAGAAAACACTGCTATTTATTTGGGACTATTTTTTCAGAAAACATAACTTGGAACAATGTACTCTACCTTTCATATATCTTTAATTTCATAGGTTTCCTCTCTTGATCCAAGACTGCAATTTCTATGGTAATACTTTGATCAGTATAATCAACAAGTTTTGAAGTCGTAATGTGACTTTGGGAAGTTACCTGACATCCTCAGACAGTAGTTTCTTCTGTGTGTAACGTGTGACTGAATTGCACCATAGAGGACTTCTGAGTAACAGTTTATGCAAATGAGCATGTTTTGCATATCTCTTGCTCCATAATAATAACAATCATTGTAGCTTAAAATTAAGAATTTGTGACAAGGAAAAGTTTTACATTATGATAATTTACTACAATATTTTTCTTACTGTATATCAACAGGTTTTTTGAAAAAAATATTTAAATTTACTGCCTTTATTATATATACATCTCTTATTTGGGCTAAAAATCTAGAAAAGATTTTAAGAGCCAATTTGTTGAAAAAGCTTGACATGGCATTTTGTGAACATGATGGAAGATAAAGTTCATGGGGGGGAAAATTGCTCATGAATATCTGAGATGATCTGAAGTAATAAAAACATTGATGAATCCATCATTGTGCTCCCCGTCCTGTGAAGGAGAGCTGGGTAGTCATATAGAATGCTGTCTTGCACCGCAATTCCATTACTATTGAAAACAGAGGTACTGACCTTGTCAACAATGGACGCACACGTTTTTCCTTGCTTAATAAGAATCAGATATTTAGGCTGTGATGTTCAAGACTACCTCAGAGAGAATAAGGTTTCACTAGTTCTCATTATTCATTCTCTTAGTTCCTAGCATGCACACATGTAATCATGGTATATGAAATTACATGTTGCTTACGGGTGCCTGTCCACAGTGTATGCATATGCAAGGTATTCAGTTCAATACTTCATTAAAGAAGAGCTATTATTTAAAAATGCTTTCACTGCTTTCCTAACTTTTAAAAAGTCTCTAATGACAGTCAAAATATATTAATAATGAAAATGATCTAATTATAGTTCAATTTGATATGCTCCCCTTGCAACTTTAATACCCCCAAACATATCTTTGATCATTATTTCCAAAGTCAGCATAGTTTTCTGGTATGAGAAATGTGTTACACACTCCTAGTACCTTGTTTTGACCTCTACTTTACTATTCATCTTTTATCATACATTCATTCAGTCATTCTAAAAACGATTTTTAATTAAAGATGAGCTGTTTCAAAAACTCTTACTTTCAGGGCTTCCCTGGTGGCGCAGTGTTTGAGAGTCCGCCTGCCGATGCAGGGGACGCGGGTTTGCGCCCCGGTCCGGGAAGATCCCACAGGCCGCGGAGCGGCTGGGCCCGTGAGCCATGGCCGCTGAGCCTGCACGTCCGGAGCCTCTGCTCCGCAACAGGAGAGGCCACAACAGTGAGAGGCCCGCGTACTGCAAAAAAAAAAAAACAAAAAAACCAAAAAAAACTCTTACTTTCTTCTTTCAATTATTGTTGGGGCCCTTCACTTCATCCCATGGAGGAAATTAATGAGAAAGGAAATCTTAAAGAAATGCTGTTCACTGTTGCCTGGTACACAAATATATCCAGTCAAAAAGAATCCAAAAACCTTTTAGGCACTAAAGAGACATATTACTTTGAGCAGAAATGACAGGCTAGATTTCTCTTATAAAATAAAATAGCCTGACGGCATTCAGTTCTCTTCCTCCTTTCATGCCCCTGATGATTTTTCCAGGTACCATTTGACTCCACTAAATATGTATTTACTCCATAACTATCCACAGCAAAGGAATATGGGTAGTAATATTGTTGATACATGAAGTACAAGACATTCTCACTTGCACAACTTTCCCAGTTGTGCTGGCACTTGCTGACAGTTGTAAAAACTTTTTGTTGTCATAAGCAGAGACAACTCCAAAGGCACGTAGGAGATAAATGTATGCTATAATAATAACATGATGCCATTAAAAAGAAAATCTTTTCAGTTTAGGGCTACATTTAAACCTTCAGGTACAGTTCATGAAACTTATAATGTGGGAGAGTGAGTACTGGTAGTGTCTTTGAGAGTCTCTAGGGAAAAAGACTCTGGGATATTGCTATCATTTTTACCATCTTGCTAACTGAATCACAGTTAGTGCCTTGGTTATTACACCTAAAAGAATGACTTACTACCCTCTAGGTTGAAATAAAGGACAAAATGAGATTCTTCTATTGTAGGGAGGTAGAACAAATTCAGGACACACAAAGGAAAAGACATTCTATTCAATCTCAGTCTTTTAAAAATGGAGAACTAAATTAATTAGATTATGCAGTCCTCTACTATGGCCATATAAATTAATTGAGCATACATTTCAACTAAAATGAACACACATGGAAATTTTTGTACAGTTAGATACAATCTTCTAAAATATATTCATGTTTTCTTTTTATAAAAATGCAAAAACAAAAGCAAAATAGGCAGAATATTTTATACAACAGCAAAGTTGCACTTGAAAATGAGAGAAGGTTAACGTGCCACAGTCTGCATCGTATTTTTTCTCTCAGTCACTTGGCTTGTAAAATTGTAACATGCCATTGAAGTAATTCAACCAAATAAAGTAAAAGTAATATTGATGAAAACCGCTTTCATTTTTACTGACTCATAAACATTAAAGTGTAAATATGCAGACTTCTTTTCAAACCCTGTAGCTGGAACTAAATGTTCTGACTTTAAATATCTGGAAAGGAAATATAAATTGTATATCACACTTGAACCTGAAATATAAAACTGTCACTGTGTTTTGATGATGAAACTTTGAGCCCTTTGATAATGCCCTATTTTGCTCAGAAATTGTAATTTTTATTCCTTTTCCTTATGTAACTAATTTTTGTATTTGTTCCCTATTGTGACCCCCATTTATTTTTAAACTAATTGTTAAGTGATGTCTGTTTGAAGTAGTTCAATGTGGAATGAGCAGATGAAACCTATGTCTCCTCAAAGTCAATTCTGCCATGTGATTTTGCATTTATTTGCTAAATTACCATGGTCTGAGAAATGGTTAAAAGATGAAAATGCCACTGGGATACTATTCTTTTTTTATTTTTTACATTGGGATACTATTCTTAAGTACTTTTCAAATAAATCTTAATGATTAGGACTTTTAAAACACTTGAAATGTGTTTAAAAATAACTAAACTGGGATACTTCATAGGAAGGAGTAGAGGGTACTGGGACCAGTGCTTTTAACTGTAACAGGTGACCATTTGACTTTAAGTCAAGAAAATAAAAGCAGCTGTACTTGATCATTATTTACTCAGCACTGGAGGCAATAATCAAGTTCCTCAAATCAATTATACCATTTAAGAGTAATGGCAGGGAGCAGACGCTTTATCAGCAAACCTGTGTATTTTGCATCAGTATGTCTCTTTGTATTTTTAGACATAAATCTTTACCATAGAGTTTGTGTCCAGACAACATTCTCTCCTCCCTCCAGGTGTTGACAGCACAGTAGGATTTGTGGATTTTGAGTACCTGAGGGAAAAATTATAATGTGAGTAAAAATTGATATTATTACATTGTAAGAAGACTTACACTTTAAAATATATATATCTTCACTTCAGACTAGTGGAGTATTTGGACAAACAGTTTAGGAGAAAAGGGCCTAAACTGTATCAAATTCTATTTTATGTTGTATATGGATATTAATATAGATAGCTGGGAATGTTGATCAATTTTATAATGCATGCTTTTGTAAATATATTTTATATATTAATGTATAATAGGTATTATTAGCAAGCAATGGTACTTCTGTTTTACAGCTCTTCATATCAAATCAGGAATGCTGTATTTTGACTCATGCCAGATTAGAAAACAGCAATATTTTCTGTGTTTTCTCAGTAAAAACTCATATTTCCTGTTTTGAAAGTTGTCAAAGTGAACTTAACATCACATTTTTTAGATAACATATTTTCCAACATTAATTCAGACTAATATTTTTACTGTGTTTTAATACTGAATATAAACTTCTGAATGATATGGAGAAAGGATAAAAGGACATGAAAGTTATTGATTGCAATATGAATTTAGCTCTCAACAAGCATGTCCTCGAGAAATACAAAACTAAATAGAAGTCGGAGCACAGAATATCTCTATTTTCTCATTTTTAACCTATTTCAAATTGATAGATAACATGATGCCAAAACTATGAATAGTTCATGTAGTGAGATACACTTGGATTGCATAGTGAGTAGGACTATGGCTGATGGATTTTATTGTATAAAGTGTAGTGCAGTTTTGCTCTTATCATTATTTAACTTGAAGGCCATAACAAAATAGTAAATATGAAAAGATTTGAAACATTACTAAATGCTCAATTCTAGTTGGTAATTATACATTTAGTTTAAGCTTGATGCAAGTTATATTTCCCCTGAGTAACCAGGCATAGAGCATGGAGGATCACTTACATTTTAAAAAGTGACAAATTGAAATAATCATTTAAGCTTGATAAATTTATATGTTAAAGTCAAAGGCCATCTAATTGAATATGAGTGTACTAACCATGAAAGACACACCACACCCATTTTAAAGCCTTATAAAATAATAATTTTTGTCATTTACTTAAAGATTTAGTAGTAAAATGTATGTGTATTGTTTGTGTATGTATACATATCTCTTTCCGTAATAGGCCACTTGAAATGTCTACACAATTATAAAACTTATCATTGTAATTTTTTAATCATTTTATTTGATTTCACTATATTGTGCTATTGTGCATATTTTATAGTTACTGAAGGCCTAATCCTTGCTTTGTCTACTGTGTTGTACATGGAATAGTTATATTGGGTAATTTGTATATACTTGTTCTTCTCATGCCATATAGTTGCTTGCTAAAATTATACATTTAATGTTTGCTTGAGCCATTAAGTTTTGTGAGTGTTATCTTGTTGAAAGTCATTATTATAATAAGTGGATATCATCCTATCATTTCCATCCCTGAATGGAGGATATCATTATGAGAATTTTCCAATGGATTAACCAAAAAAAAAAAATCTAATTATTTTTGTGTGAAGGAAATGCAAAGGGATCTGCATTCCCAAGTGATGGATATCACTGATGTATAAAACTGTCTTGCTTTTGCTTTATTTGAGATCTTATTTTGGTCTCAAAAGAAAAGCAAGTTTCAAAAGCAAAGTAAAAACTATTTATTTACATTATTACATTAATAGATATGTGTTGTGATTATTAGACCATTCAAAAACCAGTGACTTTATTTCTCAATGCCCAAGGATAGAGAAGACAGCAAAGTATATGCTGATGATATCAATAATCTTGCATTTAAAAAACTAGAAGCTTGGAAACCAGAATAACACATGATTTGACACATATTATCAAGAGGCATTATGCATTTATCTTCAGGTCAAAAATAATGTTAATGCTCTTTGTTTTGAAAGTATTATGTTCACATGGGTATTTATATACTATATTCCATAATATAGTCAGATGTTTAAATTGTCAGAAGTCAATTAGCAGTGTCCTCTAAAATGGAAAATTCAGGTTTAACTGAACTTACCTTTTGAACTTCACTGTTCTTAGTTGACTTCACAAATGTTTTAGTTGAAAAGCTCTATGCACAGACATTGTGCCTGGGTGGGTCAAGTGCAACACCTAATATATGTTTGAATTTTGACTTTAGGTAAAGAAACGACAGGCTCCTAGATAAATAGGAGATAATATCTGGCGGGACAATATATTTCTGCAGGATTTCAATAAGTATTTACACACAGGCACACACAGAAACACAGTTTTACAGATCAACTACATTGGGAAGCTCTTGGTTAAACAAAGGCAGATGAATTTCTTTACAACAAAAATTCTCAGATATTATTACTACAATACCTTAAACTGTCTGAATCCAAGATATGTGTATATTAAGTAAAGTATTCCAAAGTGAATTGGCCATAGAAATTATTTTTCATGGAGTATAACACAGGATTATTATTCTCTGAAATCTTAAAGAAATAGTATAAATATTTTTTTATTGTTATTAGATCCAACTAGCACTTTGAAATTTCATTTTACTAAAATTCTCATTAATATTTATCATTTTTTTACCACTTCAATATTGGCTTCTAGGACATTGTGTTCTCCTTCCCATTGTATTCTTCCATTCACGGGGGAAAACAAATATGATTTTTTTTTTTTAGGCAATTCATCAAAAAGCTGATTCATCCTCCCCTTATCATAATTCTACCTTACAGTATGAGGCAAAACTTTTTCTTTTTTCCTTAAAAAATGGAGGAAAATGATGACTAGCAAAATATGAGGAGAGGCATTTTGCTGGGAGGTAGAGTTCAGTTTGAGGTTACAAGGGTCCCACAGAGTACCCATGCTCCTGATGAAACTACCTCCCCCCAACTTTGACATTTCTCACATCAAGATTGAAGGTGGGGGAATTTGAGAATCCCCCATGTGTATGGTGAAACCACCACTTCTTCTGATCCCCAACCTTCTTGTTCCAGAACCACAAACTTTCTGAAATATCACTCCACAGAAGACCATAACTAGAGCTGATTATCACATCCCAGAAAGAAACCATAAAAATTAATCCTAATACTCTCTGTACAGTTCAAGACACTTACTTCTTCCTTAATCATCTAAATTCTTGAAGACACAGGGCTCTGTACATCCACTGAAATGACTCATTCTCTCACAATTTAAACTCTTTCAGTAATCACTGAACAAAGAAAATTCCCTATATCCTCCTTGTGTCTCAATGTTTTTTCCACTTCTCATTCTAACTGATATCTAGGTATCTAAGTATACTGTTTCCACACTAGTACTCTCAAGTCGTCTTTCACTCACACACCAAGCAGCAGTGGTCCTGGAGTTAGGACAGATTTTCACCCCTCCTCATATCAAACAAGCAAATGAAAAACGTATCAGGGGGATATATGAATGTTTTTCCTAATGGTTGTAAACACCTACCAAAAATATCATTGATGTTTTATCAACTTGCTTATTACCTTTTTTCCACCAGTACTTATATTATTATTCTTAGTGTTGTCCATCAATACCTATATAGACAACCTATGCAACACATTATAATTTTAGTTTTGTGCTTTGTTCACCTCCAATAATTTTGTCCTACACTTCACCTCAATAACCCATTTCCATCATCATTCTTTCTAAACATTATCATTACCAATGTCTGGACCACGTCCAAAATCTTAAATAAAGCCATCCCTGTGTCTTGCTCATATTTTCATATTAAAATATGAACTCTTCAAGAACTCCAACTCTCCAAATTATTTGTTTCTACCATGACCTCTACCCACTGAAGGCAGTAATTCACTGTTGATCTCCTTACGTTTAAAGTTACTAACACACAAGCTAATCTGACTGATCTCACTCTGAATATGACCACAAAAGCTTGAGAGTCCTCAAAGACACAAACTACATTTCCCTACAGTGTATTTTCCATGTCTTTTCTCTTTGCTAACAACTCTTCACCCCTTCCACCCCAACCAATTTCTTTCAGCAGTACTCAGAATTGCATTTGGTTTCACGTTACCAAAAAAATGGAATACATTGGACTGATTTTATCCATAGCCCTAACTCTCTTGAAGACTGCCCAATTTGACTCTGTTAAAACTACTCTTGTCAGTGTCGCCACTGACCTCCACCTTGAGGTATTCAATGGCAAATTTTCACTATCTTCTCTCTGTTTTATCTTGTCTGACATTCTGAGTCTGCAGAAGCATATAATCACTCTCTCTTGAAATACTTTGTTCACTCAGCTACTGTGACACACATTTGTGTGTATGTGTTTTTCTACCTCACTGGCCATCTTTCTCAGTTATTTTTACTGGATAATTCTTCTTTTCCCATCTCTAAAAGTTTAGGACTACCCCAACTTTCTGTCGAAGAATCTTTTATCCTTCTATAGTCACAACTATATCACATGATTTAATTACCATATTTAAAATGATGACACACAAATTTGTGATTACAGTTTCAGCTTTTCCCCTGAAATAAAGACTGTCATATCCAACTGACTTATTGGTATTTCTACATGATCTTACTAGGAACCTCAAACATAAAATACCCCAAATTAAACTTTTGATTACCTAAACCCATGCCTCTATGGTGTAACACATTTCAGTAAATATTATAATCATTCACCCAGTTGTTCAAGCCAAAAACCTTAGAGTTATCTTTTACCTCTGTATTATACTCATACTCCATATTTATCATTAGAAAATACTTTGATTCTGCCTTCAGAAGATGTCATGAATCTGATGACTTTTCATCTAGACTCCCTCCATTGTCACTTTTATCCAGGCTCCATTATGTCTTGCCTTTATTTTGCAATAAAGCCTGTACTTAGGTCTATGCTTCTCTTCTTACTCTTTCATTATATTTATTGTATAGTCTTTTAAAACATGAGTCAGATCATGTTTCTTTCCAGCTTAATATCCTCCAATGGCTTTTTGCTGGTTGACTGTATCAACAAGTATGAATAGTACATATTGATGAATAGATCAGACACAGACATAATTTAGCCAAATTAAACAAAATTTGTATATCTAAATGATTCACGGAGAAGTCAGGAGAGTCAGGAGTCACAGTAGAAAGATGAGAATCATAGTACAAGAGATCTGACCATAAGCTTTAAGGTCATAGAAATCTGCCAAGTTGAAATTTAAAATGTCGGTGAATGACTTAGAGTCATAACACTCCTCCTTGATGTTTAACAATCTTCAATAAGGCTTATAGCTACATGAAGCTGGAGCAGCCCAGCATATAAGCTTTTAGGATACTTATCTCTATTCATTCACCTGGGCCAGAGTCATCACTTCATTCTTAGAAATAGAAATGTATTTGCTAGAGGACAGTATATAATCTTTAGGTATAAACGACATGGTCATTTCTGATCTTCAGACGTTTAATCTAACAGCTTAGTCTTTCCTTAACCAAGCTGAGGAACTGGACTTGGTTTTCTCCTAACCTGTCTGAAATCATACTCTAGGATTTATCCAGCACTTGCCATCACACTTAAAATAGAATCTAAATTCTTTATTACTGTCTATAAAATCCAACTAAACCTAATCCCTGACTACCTCTCTGAACATTTTTATTACAATCTTCACCTTTTTTTTTAGTGTGCATCAGGTACCCTGATTTCCAATCTTACCCTCAAACATACTGTGAACTCCCTGGTGTCAGAGCTTTGTACATTCTATTCTCTCTATGTTCTTCCTCCAGAAATCCACATGACTTACCCCTCGCTCCACTGAATTTTGGCTCATTGTCAGTTCCTCAGAGAGACCTTCTCCTACTACCCAATCTGAAAGGTAATCCCACTTCCCTCTATGTTACACTTCTTTCATTTTTCTTCATAGAACTTGTTAGTTTCTGAGATTTTTTCTTCTTTATTTATTTGTTGTTTTTGCTGAATGAATAAAAAATAATTTATGTAATTAAGTATATGTGTGTATTTACCTGAAATGTCAAAATATGAAGAACATTTCATAACAAATCCCTATTAAGCTTTTAGTTTAATTGAGAAAGCTCAAGGTTTTGTTGTTTCACTTCACTTTCTAATGAGTATCACAATTGTGTTGCTTTAATTAAAAAGCAGTTTAAATGTATGTAACCAAAGTTGTTTACCCTGTCAGCTTATTCTGACAAGTTAGTAATTTCAAATTCATTCATCTAAAATGGAAACCAGTATGATATTTAATGAAATCAAAAGGTTATTGGGCTTGAAAAGCTCAAAATAAATGAAAGCATTCCTAAGAACTAAGATAATAAAGACTCTTAAGAAGGAAATGTATGCTTTTTTCTGATATCTGTGTTTTCAACTGAAGTGCAATTCTTCCTTTGTCTCACCTTTGGGGAATCAAAAATGAGAACTCAACAAGAAAAAAAAATGTGTGATAGTGTACGTAGTTTGCTCTTGAAAACTTATTAAATTCTGCGAGAAAACAATACTCAAAATAATTGAAAATGCTCATTTTCAAGTTGTCTTGTTTCTACTAGTGGATGTTACCGCTGACAAAGTAAAATGTGAAATTAACAAATAATATGATGTATTTCTAATATGTGCTTTTTAGCTGTAAATCACTTAAGTCTTTTACATTGGTAGTATCCTCCCTTTCTCCCCCGCCACACACACACACACACACACACACACACACACACATAGATGTGTGTTTAACAAATAAAATGTATATAAAAAACATACTTTTCTGAATTTCCAAAAAATGTACCATTGATAGAATTACAAATAAATTTCATGATCAGGGAGCATAGTTTTTGAAAGGCTTTGATCCAAGGAACAAGATAATATTTTGGACTAACTAAAGAGCCTGCTGTTGATGACTTCAATGAATGACGGAGTAGTAGTGTGTATTTGATGTTATTACACGTCACTGGTGTGTTAAGCATCAAATAGGGTTAATTTTTGATTTTTGTGTGTGTGAGTGTGTCTTCTCCCTGAGAATAATGGTGTGCATCTATTTCTGCTTCTCTTCTTAACTGAAACACTGAAGATTCTCAGGTGAGACTAATTTTACTTTGTATGGGGTTGGTTTCACTCTTTCCAATTGGTTAAGACCATTCCTAGTTCATTAAATCAATACTGTAACTTCAGTTCTAACATTTGACAACTAAAATCCCTTTTATGAATTTTCTTCATTCTACTACAATTCCATTAGATTTTTTTTCCTATCCTAATGTAGGTAATAGCTTTACAGAACAAAACAAAAATATACTTTGTTTTATGTACTATAACTTTTGGAATCTAACAAAATTTATTTTGTTTTCTCTGGTTAAATATACCATAAAATTTGTTCCCACGTAGAATGTTGTTTCTTTCTTGCTCTGAAAGTGTCAAGTTCAATATGAGGAAAAATGTGAATGAAGCACTAAAGTAAATTTTCTTAATATACTTTAAAGAAACTGTTAGAACAAATTAAATTAGAAATACTAGATATGCTGCTTAACAATATATATTAATATTTTACTTATTAACATGCCATTATTATCTAAGATGAGAGAATTTATAAGGACCATATAAGCTATCTGGTAAAAATGTTTTATTTAATAAAAAAATCTATTATAGTAGTATTAGCTTCCTTCATCTTATTCAATTATTTGCATGATTTCTCAGCATATTCTTCCCAAGTGCACATAAAAGCAACATGATTGCTTTAGTCTGAAGATGTATGGAGGCATTGGTGTTACCTCAGGGTGTCTCAGGTCCCACAGGCACGGCTTGTCTCTCAACGTTAGCCCAACCATTGGATCAATGTATCCCTGGATCTTCCCTTCACTTGTAAAGATGTAGAAAACCAGTTTTGTTATTGAGCTAAACTAACTCACAAGAGATTGCTGTGAAACACATTATGCAAATAGATTCTTTAAATAATGCATCTCTCTTATTCTGTATATTATCTTTGGAAAGATGAATATTAGACCTTCTCATTTTATCCTCCATGTCTCCTGAGTTCTTTATTTTTAATCTTGTCCCTGCTCTGTGTTGTATTCTCGTTAATATCTTTAGATAGTTTTCATTTCATCAAGTCCTTATCTTTGGTATTGTCTAAAATGCTATTTTTAGCATGTCTGTCACACATCTTAGTAAACAAAACCATTTGTTAACCCACTTTCAAATGCATTTTCTCTCTCCCCCTCCCCTGCTGAGTTAAGCACTATCTTTAAAATATATATACATGACATATTCATATAATATACTATTTATATAAATATTAAATATATTATGTATTACATATATATTGTATATATAAATTCATATTGCTGGTTTATTTACTAATTTTTTTATGTGCAAAACGATACTGGCCAGTAAATGTCCTTTATGATGTCATTGCATGGATTTGGTATCAAGGCTGGGAAATCTTCCCTCATTTGAAAGACTGGAATGCCAGGTTTCTTGAGTATGTACTCAGATACTTTGACAAGTACTATATGGTTGCTTGAATTTTCACCAAGTAAACAAATCCAACTTGTCACCCCTAAAGAAATAGAACACTACCAGTATGTAGAACTTCCTTGTACCCCATTCTTAGATCTTACATTCCCTGTTCCTCAAGGATGACCACTGTTCTGATCTAAAACAACATAGATAAGTTGTGGCTGGTTTTTGTTTTGTTTTTTTAACTTGATAGGAATTAACTGTTTAGTATCTGATATTTTTGACATTAGGCTTGTAATATTCATCCTTGTTGTGTTTAACAATAGTTTATTTTCATAGTTCAGTAAGAATGTTTTATATGAATATGTCATAATTTATTCTACTCTAGATAGACACATGGATTGTTTCATTTTCTAACATGAATACTGTTTCTATAAATAATTTTGCACATGCCTTCTGGGTGCATATATTTTTCTGTTGGGTGTATATAGGGGAGGAACTGCTGAATCATAGAATCTGCCAAATAATTTTCCAAAGTGGTTGAGCCAATTTATAATTCAGTAGACAGATTTTTAAGTACTAATTCAACATATTTAATGTTGAGTATTCTCATACTTAACAATTCTTTTTTTTAAATAAACAATAGTTTTTGTAGACTACTATTTTGTCTAAGCTTTCAAACTACTAACATAAAGATTTTCCCTATTTTATATTTCTTTGTTCCTTCTTTATTTCCCCCTTAATCTGTGATTCCTGAGGCCTGTTTACTTTATTAGTCTTTTCAAATAACCAGCATTTAGTTTTTTTGATTCTATTTTAACTCTGTGTCCAATTTCTTTCATGTGTGTTTATATATTTTTTAATGCTTCTTCCCTTCTACTTTCTTTAATTTAAGTCAGTTGTTTGTTTTGACTTCTTTTTTTGGATACTTTTTTCATCAGCCTTATTATGGTATAAATGACTTACAATAAATTGCACATATTAAAATTATACAGTTTGAGACTTTTTAGAAAAAATAAATATTTTAATTCAGAATAGGTTCAGATTTATAGAAAAGTTGCAAATACAATATTGAGAATTCCCATACACCCCATATCCAGTTTTCTCTATTTTTACATCTTACATTGTTAGTATGGCATATTTGTCACAATTAATGAACCAATATTAATATATTAATATTAAAGTTCATACTTAAAATTTCCTTAGCTTTTACCCACTGTCCTTTTTTCCTTTATTGCAGAATCCCATCTAATTAGGATACCAAATTATATTAAAAACTTTATGTCTCCTTAGCCTCTTTTTGTCTGTGATAATTTCTCATATTTTTGTATCATTGATGACCTTGAGAATTTTGAGGAGTGGTGGTTAGGTATTTTATAGAATATCCCTCAGTTGGGATTTTCATGGTATTTTATCATGATTATACTGAGGTTGTGTTTCAGGGAAGAAGATCACAGATGTGAAGTGCCATTTTCATCATATCATATATCAAGATACATACTATAGACATGACTGAATTACTGCTTCCATTTTGTTTTCTTTGTTTGCTTGTTTATTGTGATAAAATAAAATACATATAAAATATACCATTATTATAATTTTTTCCAGCTTTATTGATATAAGATTGGCAAATTAAAAATCATATATATATTTAAGTAATATGTAATTTTTAAAAAGATGTACAAATGTGATGATTTAATTACATTGTGAAATCCTTACCATAATCAATTTAATTAATACACCCATTACTTCACATGGTTATCTTTTTTCCTTTTTTTTTTCTTTTTGTTGCAGAGAACACAAGATCTGTATATACTCATAGCAAATTGCGAGTATACAATATAGTGTTATTAACTATAATCACCATGCTGTACATTAGATCCCAAGAATATATTCATCTTATAACTGAAACTTTGTGCACTTTGAAAAACATCTCTCTATTTCTCCAACACCCTAGCTCCTGGCAACCAACATTCTACTCTGGTTGTATGAGTTTGACATTTTTAGATTTCCCATATAAGCGAGATCATATAGTATTTGTCTTTCTGTGTCTGGTATATTTCATTTAGCATAACTTCCTCCAAGTTTATCCATGTTGTCCCAAATGGCAGAATCTCCTTCCTTTTAAAGGCTGAATAATATTATATTACATATCTATACATACATATATATAGATATATATAATTATAGCTATAGATATGTATACCTTTATATGTAGAGATCTAGATCTAGATCTAGATGTCTCACACATGTTCTTTAACTATTCCTCCATATATGGATACTTTGGTTATTTTCATATCTTTGCTACTGTGTATAATGTTGCAATGGACATGGGAGTACAAATATTGTTTTCAGATAGTGATTTTAATTCTTTTGAATATGTACTCAGAAATGGAATTGCTGGATCAGCTGGTAGTTCAATTTTTAATTTTTTGAGGAAATTCTGTACTGTTTTCCTTAATAGCTGTGCCAATTTACATTTCCTTAATGGCTGTTCCAATTTATATTTCCACCAACAGTGTACACTGTTCCCTTTTCTCTACACTCTTGCCAACACTTATTATCTCTTACCTTTTTGATAATAGCTATCCTAACATGTGTGAGGTAACATCTCATTGTGGTATTCATTTGCATTCCCCTAATAATTAGTGATGTTGAATACCTTTTCATATATGTGTTGGCCATTTGTGTGCCTTCATTAAAGAAATGTCTATTTAGGACCTTTGCCTAACTTTTCATTGGGTTAGTTGTTCTTTTTGCTATTGGGTTGTATGGGTTCCTTATATATGTTGGATATTAATTCCTTATCAGGCATATGGTTTGCAAATATTATCTCCAGTTCTATAGGCTGCCTTTTCATTTTGTTAATTGTTTCTTTTCCTCTACAGAAGTTTTTAGTTTGATGTAGTTCTGCTTGTTTGTTTTTGCTTGTGCTTTTGGTGTTGTAACCAAAAAATCATTGCCAAGACCAATGTTGAGACATTTTGTTCTCTGTTTTCTTCTAGGAGTTTTATAGTTTTTTTTAAAAATATAGTTTTATAGATTATAGTCTTCAAGGTTTTAGGTTTTACATTAAGTCTTTAATCCATTTCAAGTTAATTTTTTGAGTACTATAAGTTAGGGGTCCAACTTCATTCTTTTGCATTTGAATATCTAGTTTTCGCAACCTCATTTATTAACGAGACTATCCTTTCCCTGGTGTGTTGTTGGTGTTCTTGTAAAAGATTAATTGACCATATATGCATGGTTTTACTTCTGGGCTGTATGGTCTGTTCCATTGATCTATGTTTCTGTTTTTATGCCAGTACCATACTATTTTGATTACTGTTTTTCTGTAATATAGTTTGAAATAATGAAGTGTGATAACTCCAGCTTTGTTATTATTTCTCAAGATTGCTTTGGCTATTCTGGGTCTTATGTGATTCCATACAAATTTTAGAATCAATATTTCTATTTAGTTGAAAACACCATTGGAATTTGGTAAGTGTTACATTCAATCTGTAGATTGCTTTTGGTAGTATGGGCATTTTAAAAATACTAACTCTTCCAATCCATGAACATGACTATCTTTCCATGTATTTGTGTCTTCTTCAGTTTCTTTCATCAATATCTAACAGTTTTTGATGTACAAATCTTTTACCTCATTCGTTAAATTTATTTCTAAGTATTTTATTTTTGTTGATGCTATTGTATATGGCATTGTTTTCTTAATTTATTTGTTGGATAATTCACTGTTAGTGCATAGAAATACAAGTGATTTTTGTATATTGATTTTATATCCTGCGAGTTACTAAATTCATTTATTAGTTGTAGCGACGTTTTATGGAATATTTAGGGTTTTCTACATATAAGGTTATGACATCTACAAAAAGAGACAGTTTAACTTTCTCCTTTCTGATTTGGATGGCTTTCATTTCCTTTTCTTGCCTAATCGATCTGGCTAGGACCTCCAAAAATATGTTGAATAAAAGTGGTGGGAGTAGGCATTCTTGTCTTCTTCCTTATCTTGAAGGAAAAGCTTTCAACTTTTCACCTTTGAGTATGATGTTGGCTGTGGGTTTGTCATATATGGTCTTTATTATGTTGAGGTACATTCCTTCTATTCCTAAATTGTTGAAAGCTTTTATCATGAATGGATGTTGAATTTTGTCAAATGTGTTTATTTGCATCTATTAAGATGATCATGTGGTTTTTATCCTTCATTATGTTAATGTGGTATATCCCATTTATTGATTTATGTATGTTGAACCATCCTTGCATTCCAGGAATAATCCTCCTTTCTCATGCATGTATAGTCCATTTGATGTGCTGTTGTATTTAATTTTCTAGCATTTTATTGAGGATTTTTACATCATTATTTATAAGAGATATTGGTTTGTAGTTTTCATGTAGTGTCTTTTTCTGGCTTTGCTGTACTGGCCTTACAGAATGCATTTGAAAGTGTTCCCTCTTCATTAATTTTTTTGGGAAGAATTTGAAGAGGACTGGCCTCTTTAAATGTTTGTTACAATTCACCGGTAAAGCATTTTAGCCCCAAAGAGCTTTTCTTTGTTGAGTTTTTGATTATCAAATTAACTTCCATGTTAGCCATTGATCTGTTCAGATTATCTATTTCATCATGATTCAGCCATGCTAATTTGCATATTTCTAGGAATTTTCCATTTCATCTAGATCATTCAATTTGTTTGCATCCTATTTACATTTTAAAATGTAGACTTTCTGATATTACCCAAATAACTGATGAAAGAACACTTAACAAATAACTATTTTCAAGAAGTTTAGTGTATTTACAAATCCAGGTTTATATTATCATTTAATTCCCTATTGTTTCTTAAGATGGAATATTTTTTAACCGAACCAGTGGAAACCACACTCTTTTGCATAATCAGGGGTGCAGAACCTTTTTTGGTAGGCATAGTCACTCTCAACTTAGCACAAAAATGGCACACCTGTTAAATATCAGGTTTGGGTTGAGGAAGGAATGAAAAAAATGAAAGTAAGGAAAGAACTTAAATATTTAATTTTGAAATTGTCATACTCAGGCACATCTAAAAGTTATAGAAACCAAAAACATGGTTCTTATTAAAATCTGACTGTTTTTACTAATAAAGTTATCTTCCCTTTTGGGATTCCACAGAGCTCACAGCATTTTAACAGTGGAAATAAATATAGTATCTATTTGCATCTCTTCAGTTCATATCACTAGTTTGAATTGAAATCCCAGTCTTTTTTGCCTTCTTGCATTATTTTTCTTTCTGTTTCGTGCTCAGTGTACTGTTTTGACATATCAATAAAATGTTCAACTTAAAGCATTGATAGTTCAGGCACTGGTCTATAAGAGTCACTAACCTTTCTATGACCACTACCATGAGATTGAGATGAGGGGTGTAATTACTTGGAGATCTTAGAAAGCATGTCAGTTTAATCAGCAATCTCCCTTTATCAATCATGACTTCATTAAAATAAATTTTAAAAAGTATCTCTCTACATGGAAATCTTTCAGATGATGGTTAAAGGCACAAAATATTCAATAAAACTGACTTGGAAAGAGATGCAGTGGAAAGTGTGTTCATCAAACTCTTTAAATTACCTTCACTGCTAGAACTATTCTCCCTTTGATTTCACACACTAAGGTTTTATAGATATGTTTAGCTAGCTATATTCTAGATCTATTCTGTGCAATAACATAGACAGTAGTCAAATTAGGACTATTTAAATTTAAATTAATTAAAATTAAATAAAATTTGAAATTTAGTTCCTTAGTCCAAATAGTTGTATTTCAAGTGCTCAGTTGCTGCAGTTGGGTTGTGGCTGTTGTTATGGATAGTGCAAATATAGGAAATTTCTATCATCTCAAAAATTTCTATTTGATGGTATTGTTTTAGACCTTAGTGGCTAATTAGATAACTTTTCTTTTTATTCACAATATCTCAGTGAGGCTCTTCCCCAAGATGCCACTGGTTACATATAATCCTCACTCCACATGTTGGATAAATCTCCTCTAAAGGTGCATTTTTGTCTTTTTATACTCTCTTAGGCTCTCTTCCCCCAAGCAACTCAGGGACTTCAGCTTTAGGCATTTTCACTCCCTACATTGTTACCATCTTTTAGGCAGAGCATTGTTGTAACTATGGATTCAGAATGAGGGACAAAGTAAGACTCTTTGCTGTTCTGTGAATCTGAAGAGAAATATTAAACTGAATATAATGTAGGTGTCAACATAAAAAAGATACTGTTCATATATGTTTCTTTGCCATTGTCCCTCACCTTGCTCCTACTGTACATAAGCTTTCCTGCAGACGGCTCATGATAGAGGTTTAAAAGATTTGATTCTGGAGGTGCAGACCTGTTTTGTGATAAAAATAAGCCTTAATATATTTTCCTTTGCTTTATCCGTTTTTATGTGGGCAGTAGATAAATTCCAGAATTCCTAAGAGATGTTCTAATGGAATAGCAGGTTGAGCTGCCAGCAGTGTCAGTATTTCAAGATAAAAACATAATGCCATGAATCTTTATATCAGACGTTGTGTTGCAAATGAAACACTATCTACTCCATGTAAAATCAGCTTCTCAGCCCTATCTTTGAGCCATTTTTCTTTTATTCCACAGTGTCAGTGAATGGCTTAGGTAACCCACTTCTTTCCCCCCTTGAGCCTGTATGGATGAATTATTTCAGCATTGTTTTATGAAAGGGATATTGACTCACTTATTGTAAAGAGAAAAAATATAATTAAACCTTGATAAAGTGTTTGTCACTCTGACTCATAGAAGACAGTCTTGTGTCTTACTTGTCTTGAATTGACAGGAATAAGCTAAGGATTGGTAATTTTAAAGGTCAAGAGTAATATAAGGACGTGGGGCTATGAATGCTTTCAGTTCACTAAAGGAGTTACAGAAGATTGCAAATTTATTATATATTATGAAGCCATACCCATTGGCTCTGAAACTTGATTATTTTAGGAGTCACCTACATTATCATAGATACGCTAACATCCTAAGAGAATCCTAAAGCAGTACCTTTGGAGAAATGTACCACCATGGGTACATCAGGTGCACGAATATGCCTGATTCAGTGTGTTACACTGTGATTTGGATTTATAGCTTGTTGGGTTTTTTTTTTAATACGTTTAACTGAACAAAATAAAAATAAAAGTCCCTTCCTACAAAGTTAAGATAGCTTGCAAATGAGTCACAGTTTGCTTCCTTAATCTTTCTTTGATTCAGAATCTTCTTTTTTCCCCCAAAACAGACTTTGACTTACAGATAAGGTTTATGACCTAACAATTGCTAAACCTGAAAAAATAACCTTCACAAAAGAGTGACAACCGAAGTAAAACCTGTCACTGAAAACATTAAAAAGATTAGGAGAAAAAAGTGTTCAGGTGTGGGGGACTGAGAGAAAGATTCAGAAACACTTTTGGTCCTTCCAGTCTAAAGGCCATTGTGAAGTTAAAAGGTCAGGAGATAAATGCTAAACCTCACAAAATAAAAATGCTAAAGGATAGCTCAATTGACCAGGATGGGAATTAAAATATAAGAAGTAGATGGAGTAAGTACAGCAAATGGTATCAAAATAAAAAGAGAGACCACCAGAGTGAGGAATTAAGGAAAATCAATTATGCCATGACAAAATCAGTTGTTTGGCAAGGCTGCAACATCTCAGTGTTTCTATGTGAACACTGACTAGCTATTGAGACCTTAGAAATCACATTGAGGCATCTAAGTCCAATATTATATTTCTAATGGTCTCAACTTTTCTGAGCAATGGATTCTTTTCAGAGTGTGATGAAATCATGTTCCCTCCTTTCCTGAAAAATGAACTGGTCTCATGTACACACATAAACTCCTAATCCCTATTCTATATTAATACCTTCTGTAGCATCTGTGGTTTGTCTTCCAGTCTTTGCCATTATAATTCCAGTGAGCTACATTTCATTATTATATGTAGTAGCCCTTTCTCCTGACAGACATCTATTTGCAGTAAATAATTTATTACTCTGAGGGTAAACATGCCCACATGTAAACTAAACTGGTAGCTCTAGGTTTGCTGTCTTGAACAAAAGAGAGCAAATCTCTTCTACCTGGTGGTCCTTTTCATATTACAAGATAAAACTTGTGTTCCTTGTACTGGCTTCCCTAGACTAAATTCTTCACATCTTTAGACTAGTTAAAAGGATACTTTCTAGAAAAGGAAGGTTCCGATTGTTAAATTGACATTCAGAACCTTTCAAATCCCATATAAAATTAATAATTCTAATCTAGCTTGCAATATTATCACTAACCCTATAAATTCTACTTCATGCAAATTGGTCTCTCCGTATGCTGTAGACTTTCCCACCTTTATGCTTATGTGCTTATCCCTGCCTAGAATTAACGTTCAATGCCTGCCTCTTCAAATCCTACCCAATCTTTATAATACTGGTAACGTATATGTAGTGCTCTGTATGTGAAATATTTCAAGTTTTACATGTGTTATATTATTTAACCTTACAAGAAAATCTGTGAATAATATTATTATTACCAATTTTATAAACAGGGAGTGTGATGCATAGTATGTTGAAAGCACACAAAGTGATAAACCCACATGATTTCACTTTTAACTACCTTGTTGGCCTCAAAACCTCCTTCATATACTACATCATAAAATAATTTTTTGTAGTAATCTGATCTTTGGGGGGCAATAACCAAGGTCATAACATCTCTAGCTAAGCTAAATCTATGGAATTGCATTGGAAATTTTATCTACAGTATTGCTGTATTAAAAGGGATCATTCATAGATTGAATATGGGAAAGGCAGCCAAGATTTTAGGACTTGGGGTTTTGTAATCATGTGTTCAAAATAGGAGAACTAGGCTTGGAAATGACTGAAAAGTGAGCAAGATTCACAACCACAAGGATTACAGAATAAAACAAATGGGTACATTAGGGCTTCTCAGAACAAAAGCATATATACAAAACCAGCTGCATTTTCATTTATGGGTCAGTATGCTCAAAAGGGAGCAAATAAAAATGCCAGGTATTACAGGATCATAAAACTAAATTACCTACTTTATATTGTTGACTGGCATCTATTAGTAGGTTGGACATGTATTAAGAGCATACCTAATAAATTATAATTGAGCTCGTATGAACAAACTCAGAATCAATATGGGAGTGGATCTTAGAAGGGCACAGATACCCAGTGCTTGGCTCTGCCCTCTGAGATGTATTTCCTTTTCTTTAAGAAATGGGTATATTTAAGCAGATAGATTTTTTTAGTCTAATTTCTGTAAAAAGTTGAAGGTCTAGAAGCTGCTTTCCATTTTGACTTGTTTGTGATACATTTTGTCCAAGAGCATACAGTTATCTTAAAAATTTCTTAGTTTTTTATGAGTCTAATCATGGCTTATTCCATGCTCCAAAAACCATAACCATAATTCTCTTTGGGCTTATTAGACTCTGTGGAACAATATCTACAGAATTCCTAGTAGTTGTTTTCTTTTCTTGTTTAAAGTTCTTGTATTCAGACATTAACTTTGAATTAATGTTTGAATTAATGTTTGAAACCTTTGAATTCTAAGGTTTTAACAAAGCATCTTACAGCAGTGTTCTTGAATGGTCCATACTCTGAAGTCATTTCTTTGAGAGTCTTTTGTTTTTGTCAGGTGGAATGGGTTTGAGAATGAGATTTTTAAATTCTTTTTGGTGAAGTATAGTTGCTGTACAGTATTATATAAGTTACAGGTGTACAATATGGTGATTCATAGTACTTTTTTTAAAATTTATTTTTGGCTGCGTTGGGTCTTGGTTGTTGTGCGCAGGCTTTCTCTAGTTGTGGCGAGCGGCGTCTACTCTTCCTTTTGCTGTGCAGGCTTCTCCTTGCAGTGGCTTCTCTTGTTGTGGAGCATGGGCTCTTGGTACACAGGCTTCAGTAGTTGTGGCTCATGGGCTCTAGAGCACAGACTCAGTAGTTGTGGCACACGGGCTTAGTTGCTCTGCAGCATATGGGATCTTCCCGGACCAGGGCTCAAACCCATGCCCCCTGCATTGGCAGGTGGATTCTTAACCACTGTGCCACCAGGGAAGCCAGATTCATAGTTCTTAAAGGTTATACTCCATTTATAGTTATTATAAAATATTGGCTTATTCCCCTTGTTGTACAATATAGCCTTATAGCTTATTTTATACCGAATAGTTTGTACCTCTTATTCTCCTCCCCCCTGTTGCCCCTCTCCCCACAGGTAACCACTATTTTGTTCTCTATATCTGTGACTCTGTGTCTTTTTGTCATATTCATTAGTTTGTTGTATTTTTTTAGATTCTAAATATAAGTGATATCATGTCAAATTTGTCTTTCTCTGTCTCAGTTATTTCACTTAGCATAATGCCCCTCATCTTGTTACAAATGGCAAAATTTCATTGGCTGAGTAGTATTCCATTGTGTGTGTGTTTATATATATATATATGTATACCACATCTTCTTTATACATTCATCAGTTGGTGGACACATAGTTTGCTTCCGTATCTCAGCAGTTGTAAATAATGCTGCTATGAACATTGGGGTGCATGTATCTTTTTGAATTGGTGTTTTTGTTTTTATCAGACATATACCCAGGAGTTGAATTGCTGGATCATATGATAGTTCTATTTTTAGCTTTTTGAGAAACTTGTTTTCCACAGTGTCTGCCCCAATTTACATTCTCACCAACAGTGTACAAGGGTTCCCTTTCTCCACACCCTTGCCAACATTTTTTATTTGTGTTCTTTTTGATGATAACCATTCTGATAGGTGTGAGGTGATAACTCGTGGTTTTGATTTGCATTTCCCTGATGATTAGTGATGTGGAACATCTTTTCATCTGCCTGTTGGCCATGAGTTTTATTTTTTGACCCCAAAATTCTTAGATGCTATATATTCCCTCTAAATTCTACTTGAAAACTAAATAGTACGTTTTCCCCTTTCTTTCTCTTTTCCTGTATGTACCTCTGTTTTTCTCCTCCTATGCAGCTACATGATGCCAATCAACTCTTTACGTGTTCTCCTATTACTTTACCACTACAAAAACTGCCTAATCATCCTTCTAGCCTCCATTGTGAGTTTTCTCACTGTCTTTTTAACTTTCTCTAACAGTTTGTTCACCATATGTCCACTCTCCACCCAGTGCCCATCACAGATTCAGTGCCCTATATTTAATGTTTTTGAAGGGTTGCATCTGAGATTTAGACTCTAATTTATGTTTCAGCTACTTATACTTAGAACAACAACCATTTATTTGCTTGCTGTTCTACAGTCTGGGCTGAGCTCAACTGGACAGTTTATTTCCTGATTTAATCTGGGGTCACTTTGCACAGGTTCAGCCATCTAATCACTCTCCTAGAGCTGAGTGATCCAAGGCCAGAGCCACATAACCGGAGGTTAGCTGGGGCTGTAGGTCAGGGTACCTTAGTTCTCCTCCACCTGGTCTCTTTTGAAGAATAGCCCAGGTTTTGTACACAAGGGTGGCAGTGTTTCAGGCAAACCATCACCAATTCAGAAGTACTTATCAAGCCTCAGCTTCTATCATTTTTGCTGATGCCTATGGGCCAAATCAAATCACAGGGCCAAACCCATGTAGGTAAACAGATACTAAGAGGTCTGATACATTATTGTACGCTAATGTAATAATCTACAAAATTTTATCTATAGATATTTGGGCAGTGGGTAGTAATATTTTTTTCTGAATTGCATATTTTACCTACAATGAGATTATATTAGCTCTGTAATAAAAATATATTAAATAATAATAAAAAATGAATTGTCTTTCCTGTGCAATCATGTTGTTTCTAAGACAGAAGCAATACTTTATACTTTAAAACATTTAAATTTTATACTTTACAATATATATTGTTAAAAATTATAATTTGTTTATAGATTATCGAAGTAATGAAAGCACATTTCCAATATTGTGCTGATAATATTTAATAATGTTTATATTTACTTTTTTGCTCTCTTCACCTATATGCTGTAGCAGAGTGTGTTATAACACAAAAATGTTTATAAATAGCAAATGCATTTTCATTTCAATTTTGCTTAGTGTACTTATAAAGAAGAGGCAACACAGATATTTCGAAAAATTCATGCTTGATCATTTTATTCAGTATTTATCTGATACTTAGCTGATATGTTTCAAAATAAAATTCATACCATCATTCAAGTTTACTTTATTTTCTGGCTTTCAAGAGCATGGTTTCTCAATTAAATATTCTCCAAGATATTCACCATGCATAATAATTTTAAAAGATCACACTTCCAGTGCACTATAACTGTCTAACATTTTTATAACAATTTGGTTAGCTTCAACTAGAAAGGTGTCATTTTTCTAAATAGAATAACAACATAAAATCTTTATGCCTCAGGTGCTTAGAGGAAGAGTAGCTAGCATAAAATCTATGTACTCTTCTGTATCTTCTCATAATGCAAATGGTTCTAGTCATATAAAAATTTGGTAAATTGCCAAATCCTTTTTTTAAGCATGGCAAATAAAATATTTTGATGATCACCTCTTGCTCCTCCATTCACTATGTAGAAGACTTTTGAGGTCACATAGACTTTATTATGTTTATTTCACCATTCCTGTGGGCATTAATAAAATCATTTCTTGTTTAAACTAACCACCTCCATCTCTTCCTATAGGCTTTTTTTTAAAGTTTTTTTTAATATAAATTTACTTATTTATCTATTTATTATTTTTTGGCTATGTTGGGTCTTCGTTGCTGTATGCGATCTTTCTCTAGTTGCAGTGAGCAGGGGCTACTTTTCCTTGCAGTGCGTGGGCTCATTGCAGTGGCTTCTCTTGTTGCAGAGCACAGGCTCTAAGTATGTGGGCATCAGTAGTTTTGGCACGCGGGCTCAGTAGTTGTAGCTCATGGGCTCTAGAGCACAGGTTCAGTAGCTGTGGCACATGGGCTTAGTTGCTCTGTGGCATGTTGGATCTTCCTGAACCACGGCTCGAACCCGTGTTCCCTGCATTGGCTGGCAGCTTCTTAACCACTGTGCAACCGGGGAGGTCCTTCCTATAGGCTTTTGTTCAGACAAAGTGAGCATAGATAATATTTTGCAAGAGCATGCAAGCCTATGAGTTAAAAAAGAATGAAATAGATTAAGTTTTTTGATATCTCATACCTCGGCTCACTTATCATTTATAATTATGAATCCTCCACAGTTTTGTTTGGTTTCTTTATTACTGACAGAGAGAGTCAGCCACTAGATAGGAAATCAGAAAACGGAGAAAAGAAGGAGATAAGACAGAATTGGTCATTTATCCTTTTTCTTATTGTGTACACATGACCGTTAATGAGGAAATGTATCATTGTCTGTTGCACGGATATGAGGGAAATGTTCTACTGTACTCCTTTTTTACTTATTTTTTAATATGTGAACATATACAGACACATAGGTTCAGAAAAGGAGAAAAAAATGGACAGAATATGAATAAAGTATCCTAGTATCCTTTTTGAGTCAATGAAAACCATATGGACGTACAATCAGTCCCAGCGTCTGAAATTCTGTGTGGAAGTCTCACTGACTATTGTATATAAAGATTTGTTTGTTGTGTTGTTTGTTAAAAAAACAATAGGGCCTAAGGAAGAATAATGGTGGTTGCAAATAAAACAGGATACAGCATATATGGCTTACATGAAAAATGGTGTGCGCTTAAAAAATAGGGTCTCAACATTTGAGACAGTACACTGAGCATGATGTGGTGAAACACACTGTGGTGAAACAGTAAAGCTCTGAACTCTTGCCACCAGTCAGGAATGGGGATTATATTATATAAAATTTATCTTGGATTATATTATTATTCTTAACAGAAATTTATTTTCAGGATGATCATATTCAGGGGCTTACATACCTGCAAAAATAAAGAAGTAAGATAATTACTCTTCCCAACACTGCAACACACAAGAAAGCACAGAGATAGAACCAAGTGCTCAGGTTTAATGGAGAGAGAGGTTGAGAGGGGAAGCCGATAGGATGTAATACAGCCATCCATAGGGTAGAAAGTAAAGTAGGCAGACAGCAATGACACAAAATCTCTCTTCTGCAGTTCCTTAGGTACTTACATCAATTTTGAGGAAGTATGTATAAAATCAGAGGAATACATACAATATTCCCAAGGGATTCTAGTTCAAAATGGTGGAAAGAGCACAGCTATTTGCTTTCCCCTCATCCTTGCCCTTTAGCTCAGTAGACAAACAAATAAAAAAATAAATAAAATTTTAAAATCCCATTTACCAGTAAAAATCCACTGTAATGAACAGGAGAAGAAAAATGAGGAGAGGAGAAGGAGGCCATCGCAAGGCTGATAAAACAGTAAAACAAAGGAATATTTTCATGGATTTCTAAAAGACCCTGTCAATGAAAACATTAATCAATATTCCATATAAAAAAAGAGGAAATGGAAAATTTTATTGGAGTCAACCTGAGGATTATAACCCAAGAGACAGTCTCTCAGAGAACTGTGAGAACTGTTCCAGAGAGGTAAAGGGTGAGGCCAGTGTGTATGCGATTTTGGTGAGAGGGTACATGCAATCAAGCACTCATCTTGGCGGAAGGTTACTGCTATTTGCGAGGAACAGGTATCTTCATTAATCATTTTAGTGCTTTTCTAAGTATGGGAAGATGCAAGAAACTGGGTTCACAAGATCTCCACAAAATCTTAAAAACTATATGAGGGCCAGTTCTGTTGACTTTCCCAGAGCACAAAGTGCCCTATCCTGCCCTTCTCCCTGAATTCCTGTAGATGGGTAGTGTAGGTCAGTGACTACACTGGCTAATAACTTGATCCTTGTAAAATGGGATGGTGGGCAACATTCTTTATTTTATAATCCCTTCCCTTTAGGTGTTAAGTTCGAGCAAGATCTGGGAGGCATTTCCTGACCAGTTTGCCCCACAGTACTAGGAATGCTTCTCCTCAAGCCGGGTGAGGATTTCACTGATAGGCCACTCGATGTGCTACTAGTGGCCTAGGCCCCATAAACAGTAGCCAGAAGCCTCTGGACCATTTGTCTTACTAGCCTGTTATGGTCCTGGAAATGGCTCACTCTTTTCTTCTTCCCATATCTAGAGTTACACCACTGCAATCATTGTTCTTATAGAACTATGCATTTAATTAATCATTTCAGGTTGCCTCATCATCATTAATTTTATCTGAGGCTCAGTCACATTTGGTAATGCAAGTAATGAGAATCTTGTAAAGTAGGCAGAATACAAGTAATATAGCTAATAATATTAATAAGGTCATAAATAAGTATTTAAGTTAAGAACTTCTGTTAGATGTGGCCCAGTATCTCAGCAGGTCATCTGACCAGTCTGTTCTGCACCAATGGCTATCTTTAAGGGAAATGATATATTGGCACTGTACATAAAATTCACCAAAGATGTCTGCATGTACAAGGTGAGTGGTGGGTCGTTGTAACCCCTTACAAGATTGAGAAAGGAATGTTACCTTCTAAGTAGTTACATAGCTGACACCTGAAGAAGATAAAAATTTGATCTTTGTGATTGAACAGGTATTTCTGTCATTGGGGAGGTCTGGTTAACACATAATGCAGATGCACAATGCACACGAGATGGGAGGGAGGAGGCCAAAATGGACAGAGAAAAATATTATGTTTAACTTTTTTCTTGTCTTGCCTTAAAATATGAATTTTTATTTCATCAACCCAAGGTAGATGGGATATCAATAAACTAAAGTAGAGAAAACTCATTAAAAAAAAACTCAAAGGAATCAGGTACAGCAGAGATGGAAAGTAGTGTACCTGACAAAACCCTGGATCAAACTCAGGCTTGGAGGAGGCAGATAAGAGAGTGGGAGAGGACCCTGAAGTGGAAATCATGGATGGAATTTATCAGTCTGCCTTAAGAACTGCTGTGTCAGTCAAAACTTCTTTCTCCATGAAGGCAGGCTGCTGGCTGCAGCATTTGCCTTCCACTGGAATTCAAAGAAAGGATGAGTGAGGGTGGGAGATTTGTCTGGAGAGGATATAGGATGGGTTTTGGACTGGAGTGAGAGAAAGGGCAAATTCTAACATTACTGTGAAGCACCACAGAGAGTACAGGAGTGAATAAACTGAGCATCTATCCACTGAAGAAAGGAAAAAGAAATATTATTATTGGCTAAAACTAAGTAATTAAGAAATCATCATTTTCTTTACTTTAGGATTTCTGGTCTCAACTAAAGGAGGATTGACTCTACTTTGAAAGTAATTCTTTTTCCTTTTGACAAGCTGAACAGTCTAGTTTACACAGTGGTCCCTGGATAACTTCTTGACAGAGAGACATTGGTATTGGGTCTGGAACTGTCTAATTATTTATTCTTCCAAGGCCAGTGATAAGATAAAGATAAAGTAAAGGGGATAAAAGAGTCATGAATTGAAATATATTTTCTGGATTATAAATTGAGCTTCTTTACTTTAAATAATCTATTTCATATTTGTTAATCCTCCTGCTTAATTCTGTCTAGATGGGAAATAGTGGATGAGGGTGCGTTAAGCTAAAGGGCAAGCAGGAGAATATGAACAGAAAGGTTTCTGAAGTTTTAACAGCTTGTTTATAGTACTGGAAATTCTTAGAATAGAAGGTACATCATTTGTAAAGGCTAACATGAATGATTCTGCCTCTCCTTTATCCTTGTTCCCCTTCATCAGCATGGATAATCGCAAACTGAATAAACAAAATATACATTTATAATAACTGTCCAAAATCTGTTATTGTAATGGAATAAGCATTGCTAAACAGATGAAATCATATGACCTAAAAACATAAGGAAAATCACACAGACTTCTCATATATTCATCCCTCTCCTACCGAAATAACTACAGCAATACTATATGGAAAAGGATATAAATATTAAGATTAGTGTCCAAAGACTACAGGTTGACTCTACCCTGTCCAAATTTACAAATAATTTGTCAACTTTTAGCTTTGCTTTAAACTGAGTTGACTTTGCAAGATT
Organism: Pseudorca crassidens; assembly: GCF_039906515.1. Classification (NCBI taxonomy): domain Eukaryota; kingdom Metazoa; phylum Chordata; class Mammalia; order Artiodactyla; family Delphinidae; genus Pseudorca; species Pseudorca crassidens. Next base: position 85,019,585 of record NC_090298.1, read on the forward strand.
ATGTTATAACCTTGCCATCCATTAATTTTTTAAAATTTATCTTTAATATTTTTATCTAGATTAATTTACTACAGAATTAACCCTTTTAAAGTATACAACTCAATGTTTTTAGTATATTCACAAGAGTTGTACAACCATTGGCGAAACCTTTTTAGAACGTTTTTATCATCTCAAAAAGAAACCCCCTAACCAATAGCAGTCATTCTCCGTTCCAACCACTCCCTACCCATACATTCGTTTTTTTCTCTGTGGATTTGTTTATTCTGGGTATGTCATATAAATGGAATCAAATAACACATAATATTCTTGGGCTGGCTATTTTTACTTAGCCTAATGTTCTCAAGGTTCATCCATGTTGTCCTCTGTATCAGAACTTTATTCCTTTTTGTTGCCAAATAATATACCATAATTTGTTTATCCTTAGGTAATTTTCACTTTTTGACCATTATGAATAATGTTGCTATTACCATCAGTGTACCAGTTTTTGTGTGGGCATCCGTTTTCAATTTTATTAAGTATATATGTAAGAGTGGAATTTCTGGGTCATATGATAATTATGTTTAACATCTTGAGGGACTGTCAGATTGATGGACTGCAAAGTGACTGTACCATTTCTCATTCCAATTTCTCCACATCCTTACTAACAGTTTTTATTTTTTATTTTTTTAAATTGATTCAAGTATAGTTGATTTACAATGTATTAATTTCTGCTGTACAGCAAAGTGATTCAGTTATACATATAGTATATACATTCTTTTTCATATTCTTTCTGGTTATGGTTTATCACAGAATACTGAGTATAGTTCCCTATGCTATAGAGTAGGACCTTGTTGTTCATCCATTCTCTATATGACAGTTTGTATCTGCTAATCCCAAACTCCCAATCTATCCCTCTCCCAACACCCCCCACCCGCTTTGGCAAGCACAAGTCTGTTCTCTATGTCTGTGAGTCTGTTTCATAGATAAGTTCATTTGTGTCATATTCTAGATTCCACATATAAGACTAACACTTTATTACCTGTCTGTTTTATTATAACCATCCTAATAGCCAGTGGTGTTGAACATCTTTTCATGTGCTTATTGGCTGTTTGCCCATATATTTGGAGGAAATGGCCTTTTAAATCCTTTGCCTATGTTTTGAGTTATTTATCTTTATACTACTGAATTATAAGAATTCTTTATATATTCTAGATACAGGTCCCTTATCAGATATATAATTTTCAAATATTTTCTCTTACTCTATGGGTCATATTTTCACTTTATTGATATGCAGCTTGAAAGTTTTAAATTTTATGTAGTCCAATTTATTTTGTATTATGACTTGTGCTTTTGGTGTCCTTAATTTTTAAGTTCTTATTGTGTACCAGATATTGTGCTATTAGGCATTGTAATAAAGATGACTCTGAATAGCACTTGGCCTCAAGGATTTCACAGCCTCGTGAGGGTTATGTTTAAGGAAACTGACGGTATATGTTATATGTGTATATTATATGAACTCTAAAAGAGAGCAAAGAAAAAATAATAGGAAAGGAAAATACATTGCTTTCCTTAACTTATTATTGCCTTTATTATTATTCTTTCTTTTAATCAACCTGAAATTTTAGAAGTACATGCTTAAATCTTCATTTACATATTTCTTCAACGGATATCTATTGAGTGCTACCAGTGTGTCAGATTTATATTATATTATGTATATTATCAGTGAATAGAACTGAAAATATTCCTTTTCTTTATGGAGTTTACGTTTTAGTGGAGAGAGACAAGAAAGCAAACCAACAAAAAATATAAAAACTAAGTAAGTTATATACTACTTTAGGAAGTGCTATGAGAAAAAAAAACGAGAGAGAGATTGAAGGAATTAGGAGCCCCTGTGAGTAATGGGAAGGAAGATGGGCAGTTCCAGTATGAAAAGGATTGATGTCATAGATATCTTAGTGAAGGTGAAGTTTAAGCAAAGACTTGAAAGAGATGGAGGAGTTGGCTAAAAAGGATATCTTCTTTATCCATTCATCCGATGATGGACACTTAGGTTGCTTCCATGCCCTGGCATGAGCTGCAATGAACAAATGATTTGTCTCCAGACAAATAGAGCTGCAGTGAACATTTTGGTACATGACTCTTTTTTTTGTTTTTGCGGTACGCGGGCCTCTCACTGTTGTGGCCTCTCCCGTTGCGGAGCATAGGCTCCGGACGCACAGGCTCAGTGGCCATGGCTCACAGGCCTAGCCACTCCGCAGCATGTGAGATCTTCCCGGACCGGGGCACGAACCCGTGTCCCCTGCATCGGCAGGTGGACTCTCAACCACTGCGCCACCAGGGAAGCCCTGGTACATGACTCTTTTTGAATTATGGTTTTCTCAGGGTATATGCCCAGTAGTGGGATTGCTGGATCGTATGGTAGTTCTATTTGTAGTTTTTTAAGGAACCTCCAAAGAAGATGTGGTACATATATACAATGGAATATTACTCAGCCATAAAAAAAATGAAATTGAGATATTTGTAGTGAGGTGGATGGACCTAGAGTCTGTCATACAGAGTGAAGTAAGTCAGAAAGAGAAAAACAAATACCATATGCTAACACATATATATGGAATCTAAGAAAAAAAGAAAAAAAAAAAGGTCATGAAGAACCTAGGGGTAAGATGGGAATAAAGACACAGACCTACTAGAGAATGGACTTGAGGATATGGGGAGGGGGAAGGGTAAGCTGTGACAAAGTGAGAGAGTGGCATGGACAGATATACACTACCAAACGTAAAATAGATAGCTAGTGGGAAGCAGCCGCAAAGCACAGGGAGATCAGCTCGGTGCTTTGTGACCACCTAGAGGGGTGGGATAGGGAGGGAGATGCAAGAGGGAAGAGATATGGGAACATATGTATATGTATAACTGATTCACTTTGTTATAAAGCAGAAACTAACACACCATTGTAAAACAATTATACTCCAATAAAGATGTTAAAAAAAAAAAAGGATATCTGAGGGAGAGACAGAAGGAGAATCTGAAGCAAAGGACTTAAGGTGGGAACATTTTGGGAGTTTTTGAGAAACAGGAAAAAAAAAGATGGTGTAGTCAACTAAGTAAAAGAGAAACAGGAGTGTCTTATAGTTAATGAGACAAATCATAAAAGGCCTTGTAGGTTGTTGAAAGATGTAGTTTTTTCTTTGAGTGATATGCATAGTTACTGTGGCTTTTGAGCAGAGAAGTAACATGAGCTGTTTTTTTTTTAATTTTTTTTAGGGTATTTACAATTTTGTGTTAGTTTCAGGTATACGGCAAAGTGAAGCAGTTATACATATATACATATATCTACTCTTTTTTAGTTTCTTTTCCCATACAGGCCATTACAGAGTATTGAGTAGAGTTCCCTGTGCTATGGAGTAGGTCCTTATTAGTTATCTATTTTATATATAGTAGTGTGTATATAAAACATAGGCAGAACACTCTCTGACATAAATCACAGCAAGATCTTTTTTGATCCTCCTCCAAGTAATGAAAATAAAAACAAAAATAAACAAATGGGACCTAATTAAACTTAAAAGCTTTTGCACAGCAAAGGAAACCATAAACAAAATGAAAAAACAACCCTCAGAATGCAAGAAAATATTTGCAAATGAAGCAACTGACAAGAGATTAATCTCCAAAATATGCAAACAGCTCATGCAGCTCTACACCAAAAAAACAAACAACCCAATCAAAAAACAGGCAGAAGATCTAAATAAACATTTCTCCAAAGAAGACATACAGATGGTTAAAAAACACATGAAAAGATGGTCAACGTCACTAATTATTAGAGAAACACAAATCAAAACTACAATGAGGTATCACTTTACACTGGTCTGAATGGCCATCATCAAAAAATCTATAAACAATAAATGCTGGAAAGGACATGGAGAAAAGTGAACCCTCCTACACTGTTGGTGGGAATGTGAACTAGTTCAGCCACTAGGGAGAACAGTATTGAGGTTCCTTAAAAAACTAAAAATAGAACTACCATATGATCCGACATGAACTGTTTTAAAAGGACCACTTTTACTGATGTGTTGATAACACACAGGGGTTAATGAAGATTGCAGGTCAGATAAGAGCATGATGGGAAACAAGGAAACATGAGAGAAGAAGTCTATCAGAGAAGAAATTGACCAACTCAGGTACATGACTCAATGCTGAGAAGTTATGAGGACTAAAAATTTGTCATTGGTTATTGCAAACTAAGGTCATTAAGGACCTTGTCAAGAGCAGTTTCCGTGGAATGATAGGGAAGAAAACCTGATTGGAGTGGGTTTCAGAGAGAATGGAGGAGAGAAACTGGAAAACTAAGTAGAGAAAACTCTTTCAATAAGTAGTGTTGTAAAGGAGAGCATGAAATGGAACAATGAGAGGAAGCATAAATGGGTACAAAAGAAAGTTTATTTATGACTTGCCAAATTAAGCATTTACAAAAGTTCATAGATTGGCACAAAAGTGTTACAAATGAGACTAGAAATTTAATTTTTTTTTTTTTTTTACTGAAAATGTTGAGAGCCTTAGTGAATATTTAATTTTTATTTGTTTTATGCTATATAGAATCCTATACCATTTCATTGTGATGTGTTCCTCTTTTGATGTTTTACTTACTAATAATGCATTGAAAATATTCTTTTTCTATCTTAAGAAAGAACACTGATTTTTTTTTTAATGAAAAACACTGTCTGGATTTTAATTCACACTATCATGTCCCTGCTGAGTCTTAAGAAAGAAAGAGAAAGAAAAGAAAGAAAGAAAGAAAGAAAGGAGGGAGGGAGGGAGGGAGGGAGGAAAGAAAAAGTTCTCACTGAAATTCTAAGAATCAGTAATCAAGCGATTGAAATCAGTTTTTCAAAACACATAAAAGGGAAGCCATCAATGTATTTTGCAACTCTTGCAGACTCCAGACTGTTATTGATTTCTTTATTGATTTTCTTAATATTTTCTGGGGAGTATTATGTGTGCATACTAAGGTATTGGCATTTTAATACCTTTCTTTGGGGAACAATGCATGAAAGATTTTGTTAAAAAGATGCTAAATAATTGCGCAACTTCAATATAAACAGATAAGTGAAAAGTTCGCTGCTTTTGTTGATTGCATCTGATGTGTCTCCTGAGGCTTAGTTTCCCAGTGCATTTTAAAAAGGCAAATGTCTCTAGATTATTTACCTCTTTACAAGACTTTACAGTGAGATCTTCTAAGCACATGCCCTTTCTATTGAAATCTGATCATGATGTGCTAAAAAGTCAACAAAATCCTTTAATCATGCAGCACCAGGCATCTTAAAATAATGATTCCTTTTAGGGCTGTTAGCAAAATGTTTAGCAGGTCCAGCTCAGAACTGTTTTGAAGAAATATATTAGACAAGGAACAGAAGTACAGCAGTGGGTCCTTCTCTTCACTCCTCTATTCTCTGTGTCCTCTTTTTGGGCCTAGAGATTACCAATAATGGTAAACAGAAAGCCAAGAAAAAGGCTGCCGTATTCTGTTTCTGAAAAATCTCTTTGGCACTGACTTATCTTCAAGCTCCTTTTAAAAATATTTTCTCATTTTGCCATTGTATCAAGATAATATAATAGTAATATAATAATAGTAATATAATAGTAATAATTTGTGAATATATAAAAAAAACTTCTTCAAAGACCAGTGGATTAAATGTGGTTAATTCACTATATTATTGTGATGCTTAGATACAAAGTATGATTAAAAGCAGCATTTTAGTGATCAAAATACATTTAGGTAAAAGTAACTTTTCCCCAAATATTGGAAACTTAATTTTTGTAGAATATCATTTGATGAATCAACATATGAATGTATATGAAAAACAATGTATCTTAAATAAACTAGAAAAATTATCAGATAGCATTTAGATATTGAACTCTTGCTCATTTTTAAAAATACATCTTTCATTGAAATAGTGTATAAGTATATAGCTAATGTTGTTAAGAAAATTCTTTTTCATGGATCTGTTTCAAATTTCAACCAAGATAATGCTTGAAGAAGATACAGTAGGTATATCATAAAGCAGTTTATCAGTAATTTCTCATATGGAAAACAATTTTTAAAAATCATGACGTAAATATGTTTTCAAAGTAAATGGAAATGTGTAATTGTCATTTATTCTTTAAAATAGAAGGCTACCCTGTTATTCTAGACAAGACAGAAAAGGCTGGGAAGGTAATCACCCTGGCTTCAGAGGTACACTTCTTCATCAAATGTGAAGGTGAATATGGCTTCTCCCTAACAGAATAAGAATTAAAGACTTCTCAAAAACAATATCAAAGAAAACAACCAAAAACCTCAGTTAAGGTCATTTCTACCAGCAATCATTTAGAAAATAGACCTTATTTTTATCATTTTCATTAAAGAACATACTGAAATAATGATAGAATTTTGTTGGACTAAGGCATGCCATAATTACTGTGTTACATTCTTTGCTTTTGGTAATGAAAATCTATTTCTAAGTTGTAAAGAAAACTGAATGATATTGCTGGGTGTTTTTCTTTTTTATTCCTAATCTATTCACACAAAGAAAACATATTGTGCAAAGGATGAGAAATAGTAGTTTTGAAATAGAAGAGGTTTTGTATGTCCCAAGATGGTACTTTTATTTGTCACTCCTTATCACTGCTAGGGCAGTAAGCAAAGACTTTCTTAAAAAAGACTAAAAAAAGTTTCTTCTCTTCTTTTGTCAATATGCATAAATGTTAACATTTTATATTTAAATGTTAAGACTGTTCAAATTGAATATTCAGAAGATTATTACAATGCCACAGGCCGTATATGACTACTAAGTTAAAAGATTTAAGTTAAATGACAACTCACACTACATAGAAATGAGAGCCCTCTTCAATGTTATTTTACTCCTGTAGAGAAAATAAATGATAGACTAGTACCTGAGCTTGCAGCAAACTATACTTACATAGTTGAAATGATGTATTTTGTTTATTTAGTTTTCAACATTTAAAATCAGCTGATTTAAAAACACAGAATATGCAATTACCATTACAGAGAAAAATGTAAATATGAAAACCTCGTCAAGATTTTATTTTTGCTTTTGTGAAAAGTTCACTGAAAAAACCTTGGAATGTGGAAGAAAGCAAAAGACAAACAAGAAATGGAAAGTGGAATAATATCTCCATCTTCAGAAAGGAGAGGCACATACATATTAATTCTGATCAATTAGAGTTAATATGTGTAGAAAAGATGTGTAGACATAACATTGAGAGTTGCGGAGGTGACGAATAGGCCTAAAACAAAAGTTGGTGAAAGAGGCAGCCAATGAGGATTTGGAGGAAGGTTCGAAAAAGATAGGACTCTTAATTACAAGCTTTTGCATATTATTTTAACTACGTAAAGGAGTTGAACTTATTAAATCATATACTGTATGAGGGTAGGCATTTTCATGTGGTTTACCTGTGTCCAGAAAGTTCTTAGCACTGGTAGGCCCTCAGTGCATACATGTTGAGGGAAATAATTTTGGAAGCAATTCCATTATTTAATATTAGCCGTAGGTTCTAAACCTGTCTTAGTCACTTGCTACTCATAAGGTCTTGGACAAGTTGCTGAAATTTTCATTTAGGTATTGTCCATGTGTGATTTTCCTGTGACAACAACAGAGTTGAGTACTTATGACAGAGACAATTGGCTTACAAAACCTAAAATATTTACTATCTGGTCACGTACGGGAGAAGTTTGCTGACCTCTGCCCTAGAACAAGGTAAAAAATGAGACAAAGGAGAGTTCATATCTCTCCAGGCATGTGCAAGCAGGGCAGCTATGTACTGGTGCAGAATTGTTCTAATTGAAAGATGCTAATTTGCTGCAGACCTGGTTCAGGCCTCAGGGTGGACTACAGGATCCTAGGCTACATGACATCCATAATTAGCACACTCAGTTCACCCTGAAGATAGAACAAAATTTCAGGTCATATGAAAATGTGGTTTCATGGGACAAAAAGGAGTGAAAAGGATCTCACCTAACCAACCTGCAATTCATAGGTACCTCAGGTACAAAGCGCCATAGTAAGGAGTTTGGGGGTTCTCTCCTGATGCTGCCTAGTCTGGGAGATTTAATCATCACTGGCCTTAGAACCTAGAATTTTGGAAACAGTCACATGGAGGGTAGAGGTGGTCATTGATACAGACTTGGGATTGTGTGGTGTATGGAAATAGCCTCATGGTTTTGGAGAAGTCAGGTAGAAGCAATGAAAAATAGTGATTAAAATAAATAGTAAAATAGTATCAAGTGATTGCATGGTAAACGAATCAAAAAATTGAAAGAAAAAAATAAAGTGCCACACACACAAAACATTTGCAAATTTTGTGTAAATTAAATGTACATGTGATCTTGCAGATTTTCTGTAGTTGGCAGGAAGTAGTTATAGGGACGGCATCAGTGCCTCTGCTTTACCAGAAGTTGGAATTATAAATCTATTTTTAATCAGGCCAGCAAAACAATAAAACATTTATTTTAGTTTGGATGAATAAGAAAGCAGTGTATGTACCCAAAATGGTGTTCACCATGTCAAACAAGGCATTCCAAATTTTGAAGTAGTCAATATGTTAAAGATGTTTTCCAACAAACTAGCTTATGTCACATTAGCTGGCTGATTTTTGACTGATGCATTAAATAAAACATATTTAAGTTCCTCCTAATGGCATCATGATCATTGAAGAATACATAAGAGTGATGCTTCAACTATTTTTGCATCCTAAAAGTTAGCATTTAAAATTGATTAAAAAATAAAGAGTTTTATAAAGTAATCCTGGACCTGACTACTCCACCAGTCCCAGCGTTTCTCACTCCCTTCTCTTCTTGTTTTCTCATCCCAAATCACTTAGTGTTTCAAGCCATATCGTGTACAATCCTGTGCATCCCCCTGCCATGGCACATAGTAAATGCACTGAGATAGCATTGTTAATTTACTTATTTCTGGGACCTCCTGTCTTCTCCACATCCAGTGTTATTATACTGGATGTTATTATACAGTAGGTACTGATAGTTGATGATTAAATGTGTAGTTTAATTACAACAACAAAACTCACTGCAAATCATCCCTTCATGTATTCATTCACTATACATCCGACAATTTAACTGTGCTTTTCACAGTGTTTGAAACTAAAGGAGGAAGGAAAGCAGCTGAAACTATATCCGCCTTTAGTAGGGAAGCTGATCATTTCCAAAGTGCTTAAAACCAGATATATTTAATCCTCACACCAGCAATAATAGGAATTATCATCCCCTGTTTTTAAAATGTGGAAACCATAAACAGTGAGGCCAAATAACTTGCCCAAGGTCACAAAACTAGAAAGTGCTAGCACTGGGACTTAGGCCAAGGTCTTTTGATTTTCTTCCAAAACTCTTTCCATTATGTGTGGATATGTGCCAACCTGAACTGAATACTGTGAGAGAAAATGCTTGTAGCTGGATAATTTGTATTTGTAATTTGAGATTCACTTGTAGTTTAATAACATTGCATGATTGCTGGAGAGAAAGACATGGTGAAGTGGGTAGGTCCTACAGGAGAAGGGCAGACTTAATAACTGTGATTCCAGGGGGCACAGTTCTTGTGCCGAAACTATAATTTCCCTGGATGATGACATTAGAAGTTTATTCAGCTGACAAAGTGATGGCCTTGGGAAACTTCTCTAAAGAGATACCTTGAATTTTACTCTCTTCATCACATAATTAATACTCTGTTCTGAAATCAAGTATGAAGTTTTTGAAATCCAGTCTGAAGTTCTTGAAACTTTGAAAAGGAATCCGATTAGGGCTGATTCTGTTTGTGTTTGGTGCATTTCTTATTTGTTTTCCTATTTCCACAATTCCCGAAGGACGATTTTTCTCTGTGAACAGAAGATGTTTACAGAAAATCTTATTTTAAAAAAGTCACAGATTTAGCTATGTGCAAGTGAAAAAAATGTATCACACTATCATCTTTTGTCAGCTTGAAGACATAAGCCATTGTAAACAAACAAACAAAAAACCCAGGAGAATAAGGAATAAGCAAATGGGCAAATGGAACCTGGAAGTGATTAGCATAAAACTGTGAACATTTTGAATAGATTTTAAAATAGTGATAAAACAACATGACATATAGGAACTCAGCTAGACTGAGACTAAGGGTATCTGTATTGTTTCCAAAACTGTCACTTTACTCACTTTATGACTCTAAGTACTTTGTCTTGATTATCCATGTTATAGCATTGTTCTGCAAATGGGAATCCAATTGGGCATGGATACAAAAAATGTGACTCAGGTAACATTGGATTGGGGCTTGTGACAGGAGTCTGTTTCTCTGGAGTTATGTAATGGAGATATCTGTTGCAAAGCCCTGATCAACACTTGAAACTCATCTACTTTGCTTTTCAGACTCCTGCAGTCACTCTACTTCTATGATATCTAACAAGATGCAGCCTACTGGCTATGAGCTTGTCATCCAAGGAGGGAGACCAAAGGTCCTCTGTAAAGAAGCAAATTAAGAGCAGAAAAGCCCAGACTCTGGGGATAGATAAATTGAGCTTGAATTCCAGCTTGCTCCCTTACTTGTCCCCTTTACTTTGGTTCAGTGACTCTCTCAGAGCCTTGAGTTTCCCACCTGTAGTAGTAATATTAACAACAACGATAACATTGACAGTGTTAATCTTTAGCATACTTTGAGCACGGCAAGGCATTGTTCTAATTTCTTGGCAGGTTATCCAATTTAAATATTACAGCAACTCTTTGAGGCAGGTGCTATTATTATCATATTGTACAGAAGAGATAATTGTTGCAGAGTTAGCTATCCTAAATCACCTGAGTCACATCACTAGGAAGTGGAGGAGGCAGGATTTATACCCCAAGTAGTCACTCTCAGGAGGGTATGTACTCAATCACTGTACCATGATGCTTTTTGTTAATATCTCAGTTTGTTTCTCTGCAAAATGGGTGTAATAAAATCTCTTCCTCTTTTATAAAGACTAAATGACTCAGTAACTGCAGAGTATTTAGAAAAATGCCTGGTACATAGTAGGGCTTCATAAATGTTCGTTAAATAAAATAAATGAAATAAAACCTGCCCAACTGCAGAGCTAGCAATTGGTGGAGCAGAATTCTCACCTACTTAGTGTAAATCCAGATCCCTCACTCTCCACCACTACAACATTCTGCCTCCTGATATTGCTTCTAATTAAAACTGCCTTGCACAGATATGTGACATTATAAATGATATCTGTGGATTCCTCGTACATAGAAAGAAGTTAATAAATAGCAGCATTTATTATTGATCATCCCAGCATATCATATTTGACTTGAGAGAGGCATAGTTTTGATAACCTATAATAATAATATTAATTGACCCTTTACTGGGCACCAGGGACTCTAGTAAGACTCTTCACATGTATTAACTCATTTAATTCTCACTAACTACACTAAAAAGGTACTGACTATCATAATAAACTAAGGAAGGCATAGAGAATTTAATGAACGTGCCCAAGTTGCCAAAGTTTGTGAGTAGGAGAAAAGAATATGCACACAGACGTGTTGGCTACAAATTCTGCTCTATATCCCCTTCATTGTATCACTATTTCACTCTGTGGAGTTTATTCAGACAAAACAATTTGGTAGAAAAACTCCAAACAATGAATTTTAGGTTTGGTTCTGCTCTTAAATAACTTTGTAATTTTAAACATATGACAGTCTTTTTTCATCACTCTCATCTGTAAAATTAAAATTGTTGAACTAGATAACAAAGTTGCCATTTATTTATTTCTCATTTGTTCATGCAAAAAATATGTATTGAATATCTGCTATGTGCTAGGCTCAGTGCTAAATTTTACCTCACCGAGATCACTTCTGTTAGACCGGTGGTTCAGAAATCCTTTTTCTAAGAATGTATATTGAAGTAAAAATGCCTTGGGGTCTATCTTCAAAACACTATTATCAGTGGACCCTGCTGTTACCATCATTATTGCTGCTACTGAGAGTAGAGCACAGACAATAGACCATTCATTTAGAATTTTAAAAAAGGAAAAAATACCCTACATTCTTCTATATACACTGTTCCTGAGGATGTGAATTTTTAGCACATCTTGGGAAAAATTAGATTAACATGGTTATAGTTTAATGACTCCTGTGTGCTAGTCTGATAGTACTTGACTTTCTATTCATTCACAGTGTACTCCTACAAGCATGGAGTCAGTAATATTTGTGAGTGCTCCTAAATTCTAGACATTTTTTACTTTATGTAATTGCATCTTCTTATTTCAGATTTGCTCAGTTTGTTTTTTATATGGGCTTTTAACAGTGTTCATTGATAAAATAAGATGTACATGTGTATGCTTGTATGTTCAACCCAGAACAGACTTAAGAAGTGTGATAAAGTTTGTGCTTCCTCTCATCCACAGATAATTTTTGTGGAGTTCTTTCTCACCAGATTAAGAATTATTTAACATGTATTTAAGAAAAGCTAACTCTTAATATGTTGCCTATATTTTATAAATGTATTGTGTGTGTGTGTGTATATATATATATATATATATACACACACACACATATATCTGACTAAATGTTTTGATATGACAAATTTAGATATGATTAGATATAAGTATTTATTTATAATTGAAGTACAGTTGATTTACAATTTTGTGTTCGTTTCATGTGTACAGCAGAGTGATTTACTCATACCCATATATATATTTTTTCAGATTATTTTCCATTATAGGTTATTAAAAAATATTGACTATAGTTCCCTGTGCTATACAGTAACTCCTTGTTGCTTGTCTATTTTGGGTATAGTAGTTTGTATCTGTTAATCCCATACTCCTAATTTATCCCTCCCCCCCCCCTCACTTTCCCCTTTGGTAACCATAAGTTTGTTTTCTTTGTGAGTCTGCTTTTGTTTTACATATAGATTCATTTGTATTATTTTGTTAGAGTCCACAGATAAGAGATATCATGTAATTATCTTTCTCTGACTTACTTCACTTAGTATGATATGCTCTAGGTTCATTCATGTTGTTGAAAATGGCAATATTCATTCTTTTTATGGCTGAGTTATATTCCAATTTGTATATATACCATGTCTTCTTAAGCCAATCGTCTATTGATGGGTACTTGGGTTATTTCCATGCCTTGGGAGTAAATAATGCTGCTATGAACTTGGGATGCAAGTATCTTTTCGAATTACAGTTTTCACCTTTTCTGGATATATGCCCAGGAGTGGGATTGATGGATCATATAGTAGTTCTGTTTTTAGTTTTCTAAGGAACCTCCATATGATTTTCCATTGCGGCTGCACCAATTTACATTCCACAACAGTGTAGGAGGATACTTTTTTCTTCACATTCTCTCCAGCATTTATTATTTGTAGACATTTTGATGATAGCCATTCTGACCTATATGAGGTGATACCTCATTGTAGTTTTATTTGCATTTCTCTAATAATTAGTGATATTGAGCATCTTTTCATGTTTCTGTTGGCCATCTGTAGGTCTTTGAAGAAATGTCTATTTAGGTCTCTGCCCATATTTTGATTTTTCTTCTTTTTGATATTGAGTCGTATGAGCTATTTGTATATTTTGGATATTAACCCCTTGTTGGTCACATTGTTTGCAAATATTTTCTTGAGTTTCGTAGGTTTTCGTTTTGTTTTGTTGGTGGTTTCCTTTGCTGTGCAAAAGCTTTTAAGTTTGATTAGGTCATATGTGTTTATTTTTGCTTTTATTTCTTTTTGCCTTGGGAAACTGATCTAAGAAATATTGCTATGATTTATTTCAAAGAATGTTTTGCCTATGTTCTCTTCTAGGAGTTTTATGGTATCCTGTCTTATATTTAGGTCTTTAAACCATTTTGAGTTTATTTTTGTATATAGTGTGAGGGACTGTTCTAATTTCATTGATTTACATGTAGCTCTCCAACTTTCCCAACACCACTTGTTGAAGACATTGTCTTTTCTCCTTTGTATATTCTGGCCTCCTTTGTCATAGATTAATTGGCTGTAGGTGTATGGGCTTATTTCTGGGCTCTCTATTCTGGTCCATTAATCTATATGTCTGTTTTTGTGCCAATACCATGCTGTTTTGATTACTGTAGCCTTATAATATAGTTTTAAGTTTGGAAGGGTTATGCCTCTGGCTTTGTTCTTTTTCCTTTTTCCTTTTCTTTGGCAATTCTGGGTCTTCTGTGGTTCCATATAAATTTAGGGATTATTTATTCTAGTTCTGTGAAAAGTGTCATGGGTATTTTAATAGGAATCTCATTAAATCTATAGATTGCTTTGGGTAGTGTGACCATTTTAACAATATTAATTCTTCCAATCTAAGACCATGGGGTATCTTTCCATTTCTTTGAGTCATCTTCAATTTCCTTCATCAGTGTTTCATAGTTTTCAGCATATAGGTCTTTTACCTCCTTGGTTAAGTTGATTCCTAGGTATTTTATTCATTTTGACTCAGTTTTAATTGGGATTTTTTAATATTTCTCTTTCTGATATTTCATTGTTAGTGTAAAGAAATGCAACAGATTTCTGGATATTAATCTTGTATGTTGCTTCCTTGCTATATTCATTCGTCAGTTCTAAGAGTTTTTGTGTGGAGACTTTAGGGTTCTCTATATAGAATACCATGCCATCTGCAAATAGAGTTTGACCTCTTCCCTCTCAATTTGAATACCATTTATTTCTTTTCCTTGTTTGATTGCTATGGCTAGGACTTCCAATACTATGTTGAATGGAATTAGTGTGGGTGGGTATCTTTGTCCTGTTTCTGAATTTAGCTGGAAGGCTTTCAGCTTTGCACCATTGAATATTATGTTGTCTCTGGGTTTGTCATAAATAGCCTTTATCATGTTGAAGTATGTTCCCTCTATACCAGCTTTGGTGAGAGTTTTTTAAATCATGAATGGATGTTGAATTTTGTCAAATGCTTTTTCTGCATATATTGAGATGATTGTGTGGTTTCTGTCTTTCCTTTTGTTAATGTGGTGCATCACACTGATTGATTTGCGTATGTTGAACCATCCATGGGACCCTGGAATTAATACAACTCAATCATGGTGTATGATCCTTTTTATGTATTTTGCTAATATTTTATTGAGGATTTTTGCATGTATATTAATCAAAGGTATTGGCCTGTTATTTTCTTTTTTTATAGTATCTTTGTCAGGTTTTGGTATTAAGGTGATTGTGGCTTCATAGAATGAATTTGGGAGAGTTCCCTCCTCTTCAGTTTTTTGGAATAGTTTTGGAAGGATAGGTAGAATTTTTTCTTTGTATGTTTGGTAGAATTCCCCAGTGAAGCCATCCAGTCCTGAACTTTTGTTTGCAGGGAGTTTTGTTTTGTTTTGTTTTGTTTTATTACAGATTCTATTTCACTTCTAGTAATCGGTCTGTTCAAATTATCTGTTTCTTCTTTACTCAGTTTTGGCAGGCTGCATGTTTTTGGAAGCTTGTCCCTTTCTTCTAGGTTGTCCAATTTGTTGGCGTATAACTGTTCATAGTATTCTCTTATGAGTTTTAGTATTTTTGTGGTATCAATTGTTTTTTTTCCTCTTGTACTTCTTATTTCATTTATTTGTGACCTCTCTCATTTCTTCTTGTTGAGCTTGGCTAGAGGTTTGTCAATTTTGTTTATCGTTTCCAAAAAACAGCTCTTAGTATTATTGATCTTTTTATTGCTTTTTAAACATTTTATTTCACCTGTGATCTTAATTATTTCCTTTCTTCTGCTGACTTTTGGTTTTTTCTTCTTTTTCTAATTCTTTTAGGTGGTACGTTAGGTTGTTTATGTGAGATATTCTTTGTTTTTTGAGGAAGGCCTATATCACTATAAACTTCCCTCTTAGAAATGCTCTTGCTGTAGCCCATAGATTTTTTGTTAAGTTGTGTTTTTACTGTCTTTTGTCTTGAGATATTTTCTGATTGGTTCTTTGATTTCAGTACTGACCCATTGGTTTTTTAGTGGCATGTTGTTTAGTCTCTGTGTGTTCATTCTTTTCCTGTTTATTCCCCCCTTGGTTGATTTCTAGTTTCATACTGTTGTGGTCAGAAAAGATGCTTGAAACAATTTCTATCCTCTTAAATTTGTTGAAAGTTTTTTGAGACCTAGTATATGGTTTATCCTAGAGAATGTTACTCATGTGTTTGAGAAGAATGTGTATTCTGTGTTGTTTTTGTTTTCAGATATAGTGTCCTGTAGATATCAATTAAGTCCAACTGCTCTCCTGTGTTCTTTATGACCTCTGTTGCCTATTGATTTTCTGTCTGAAAGATCTGTCCATTAGATAAAGTCTCCTACCATTACTGTATTCCTGTCATATTCCCCCTTATGTCTTTTAGTATCTGTTTTATATACTTAGGTGCTCCTATCTCGGGTGTTCATATGTTAATGAGCTTAATATCCTTTCTTGTATTGATTTCTTTATCATATGTAATGTCTTTCTTTGTCTTTCTTTATGGTCTTTATTTTAAAGTCTATTTTGTCTGATATGAGTATTGCAACCCCACTTTCTTGTAGTTTCCGTTTGCTTGAAATATCTTTTTCCATCTGCTCACTTTCAGTCTGTGTGTGTCTTTTGCCCTGAAGTGGGCCTCTTATAGGCGGTATATTGTATGTTCTTGTTTGCTTTTTTTTTTAAATCCAATCTATCTCTCTATCTGTTTTGATCAGAGCACTTAATCCATTGATGTTTAAAATAATTGTTGGTAAGTATGTACTTGTTGCTATTTTAAACCTTGTTTTCCAGTTGATTTTGTAGTTCTTTGTTCATTTCTTCTTTTTGTTTTTCCTTTTCTGGTTTGATGGTTTTCTTTTGTATTATGCTTGATTTCCTTTCTTTTTGGTTTTTGTAAGTCTATTTATGTTTTTGATTTGTGGTTACTCTGGATATCAAGATTATTGACTCGTAACTATATCTACTTGCTTTAAACTGATAGTCATATAAGTTCAAACACATTCAAAAAGGTCTACACCACTATAGTCCCCTCCCCCATATTTTGTGATTTTGATCTTATTTTACATCATCATGTTTATCCTTTTGCTGTTAATTGTAGTTCCATTGACTTTTACAAAAAATTTTTGATTTTTTTTTTTTGTCTATATACTGGCTTATTTAAGTGATCTTCATCCTTTTGTATATTTGTATTTCCCATTGTGATTTTCTTTTTCCTATAGGTTCTTGCTTACTTTCTATTTAAAGAAGACATTTCAATATTTCTTTTAGGATAGAGTTAATATTACTGTATTATTTCAGTTTTTGTTTGTCTGAGAAATTCTTTATCTCTTCTTCTGTTCTAAGTGATAATCTTGCTGGGTAAAATACCTTATGTTGCAAGTTTTTCCCTTTCAGAACTTGGAGTATATCATGGCATTCCCTTATGTTCTGTAAACTTTCTGCAGAGAAATCAGCTGATAACCATATGTGGATTCCCATGTAACTGACTCTTTTATTTTTCTCTTGCTGCCTTTGGGGTCCTCTCTTTATCTTTAATTTTTGCCATTTTAATAATGATATGTCTTGGTATGGGTCTGTTTGGACTTATATTGTTTGTAACCTTCTGTGCTTCTTGTATCTAGATATCTGTTTCCTTCTTTAGCTCTGGGAAGTTTTCAGCCATACTTTCTTGAAATATATTTTCAACCCCTTTCTCTCTCTCTTCTCCTTCTGGAACCACTATTATATGTAGATTGACATGCTTTTTATTATCCCATAGATCTTGTATGTTGCTTTCACTTTTTTTCATTTGTCTTTCTGTCTACTGTTCTGACTAGGTGATTTTCATTTTTCTGTCTTCCAGATCACTTATTCATTCTTTTGTATTCTTTAGTCTGCTATTCATTGCTTCTAGATTGGTATTATCATGACTGATGATTTATTAAATTTTTGATTTATTAAATTTTTGTTTTATTTATTTTTAACAGAGGTTTAATATGACAGCCAGATGATGTGCAAAGCCCTGGAGGCAACAAATTTAGATTAAAGTCTGTTGAAAAAGTCCAGTAAAAATATTAAGGTGATACTTGACAAAAAAAATAACATGAAATATACAATGCTTTGCTGAACTTTAGTTAAACTAGTTAAGAGAGTACCCTAAAGTATCAGGCTATTAAAAAAATACAAATACATTTACATGCTAATTTTTATTCTTGGTAACAATATGCTAATTATTTTTTCTGAACATACATTAAAAATTCTTTCAACATTTCTGTTTGAAATCCTACCATGAGATTCAAAACATCGAATTCACTGATCTGTAGTTTGGGGAATATGTTTTCCACATTTTTTGCACATTAACTAATAAGATAATTATAAAATATCTATGTCCACTGCAGAGGTTTGTTTGCTCTTAATCCAGAGATCAACATACACACACACATACACACACACACACTGAACTTCCAGTTCAACAGTACTCTTCAGAAACAATAGCATAGTCATATTATAAAGACAATTGATACTAAAGTGATTCATCAGCCAATCATCTTAAAGTAGTTTAAATACCTTTCTATAAGATTATGTACAGTAAATCTCACTTTTTTTTTTTTTTTGCAGTATGTGGGCCTCTCACTGTTGTGGCCTCTCTCATTGCGGAGCACAGGCTCCGGACGCGCAGGCTCAGCGGCCATGGCTCACGGGCCTAGCCGCTCCGCGGCATGTGGGCTCTTCCCGGACCGGGGCAAGAACCTGTGTCCTCTGCATCAGCAGGCGGACTCTCAACCACTGCGCCACCAGGGAAGCCCATTCTCACTTATTTTTAAGGTGGTCCTTTTGCTCCAAATTCTAGTTTCTTGGGTAGTTTAGCTTATATGTAGATTGACTTAAGGGAACAAGGAAACCACAATTGATGACAGTATGAGGAAATGAACTTGCTTTTAATCACAAATGGCAAGTATTATAATATAATACATTGGACACTTTTTCCCTTAGGCAAAGGAGTGACTCCAAGTGGAGTTGTGTATAGTAGTACAAACACCTCAAGTCTTAATTGACTGTTTATTCTGTGCCAGGCACTATTCTAAGCCCTTTACATGTTCTAACTTGTTTAATCTTAGTGCAATTTTAAAATGATATTTTGGCATAAAACTATATTTCTCAAACATATCAAGTGCCCAAAAACATTGACTTAAGGCCATGGTTTTCACTTTCCTTTAGAAAAGACTTGTTAGCAAGGATAAAAGCCTACCTAAAATGAGCTAAAGCTAATTAGAGATTTTACTGACTCTATTTACCCATGAGTCCAAGAAGCTGGCTTGACATGTGTAAACCCAGACTTAGACAGTCTTTCTTTCTTAATCCCCTTCTTGCTCCATCTCTAAGCCTTTTCCTTGACTGTTTCCCCCATGAAAGCCTTTTGATTTACCACTTACTTGCCTATAGGAATTCCTGAAATAGGGTCCCTGCAGGACTATTTACCACAATGTCCATTCTACCATTCTCTGGTGGGGGCAGGTAGGGGGATGGGAGGACAATGAGTTAGGGACTGTTGATCACATAAATTAGATGTAATGCCATTCCAGGAAAGGAAAGAAGGGTCTCTTATGAGCCTCTTTATTATTTCCTTACACTTGTCACTCATATTTTCTGTAAAAACTCACAAAACTTATATTAGGGTATATTTCTTTAATTGACAACAAACACATGTTTAATAATAAATATGGAGGTAATTTTCTCTCAAAATCTATGGTAGATTAAGTTTTACTCTTCTGCTTCTGATCATTCTTCACCATCATTGTTCACTTCATTCTCTCACAGTCTTTTATCCCCCTCCATTCTTTTCCATCCTAGATGAGTCAAACAGCAATGACTGGGGAAAGAGTTGTTCAGAGCTGGATTATAGTTGATTTTTATACTTTTTTCATTTTCTGGATTTTTAAGCAAACTCAAATCCCTAAGTGCAAAGCATAATAATTGCATAAGATGGGGGCAGTGATATGGAGTACTTTGGAAGACTTGACCTTCAGACTTAGCAACTGAAATGAAAGTCAGTCAGTGGCAATGTGCATGTTTTGGTGAGGAGTCACATATTCACTAAATTCTGCACTGGCAATTCTTTCCTATGTGAGACCTACTTAGTGTAGGATCACATTATCGTATGTACCTGAGTTTCCTTTATTCAAAATACCATGAAATAAAATTTACAAAGGAATGCTTTAAAGATAATAATGAATTAAAGTGTGAAAATTTCATAACCGGAGCAGTCTAGCAATCTTAAATTGATGTAAAATATTGGATTAATTCAAGAAAAGACAACTTCCGGTTAATGAGTCTTATATTTATTCCTCCGAGGAAACAAAGATTTATTAATTATCCTCCACCATTCTGACCATGGAACAACAGAAAAAACAGCAATCTAATTAGGATCAAAATTATGCTTCTTTTGTGAATTCTAGCAGATGCCCTCTTTTCATTCAGTATAAGCAGATAACTGATAGGGACATGAAATATGTAATTTTTATATTAAATGATAGAGGATTGGCATAGTCTCAAGAATGCAACCCAGCAAAATAATACAAAAACAAAGACACAAACATCTTCTTGCTGGTTCAAACAAAGAATGCAGTTGAACAAATTTGATGTGTATCCAAGCAACGATAAATCCCTCCATCAGTGCCTTTAGGAATAAAGGACTAATCTTCATGAATGACTTTTTCCTTATAGAAAAAGCTAAAGTTAGATGACGTTCTGTGAAACTTGAAGACAGGTTTATTTGTTGTTGTTGTTTGATTTTTTTAAAGAAAATCACACAGACACAAATGTTTGCTATGGGCTTTTGAATGATTGCAAATTTAAAAATGTAACTTTCTGCAGTAAGCTGATGGAGGTCCTTCATAAAGCACAACATGTGCTCATATTCTTTCTTAAGACATATTTAGATAAACTAAATCAGGATGAAAGGAAGATCAAAGATAGTTCTTTAGAAGGAAAGAGACGAGAGATGCTTAAGGAACTATGCACAAAAGATAGTATCTATCCTGGTGATAATTTGTGCTTGATAATCTGTTTCTTATTCTGAGAATATATGAGATGACTTGCAATTTAATATCTCTTCCTGTATTTTATCAGGAGAAAAGAGCACTGGTTCCCAAGTTGATATGTATGTTGGAATAGGAGTAGAGTTCTTTTTCACACTAGACTTGCTATCTGACAACCAGAATGGGTGACGTTTTAAAATCTTCCCAGGTGATTTTGATATGAAACATTTCCACCTCCATCACTAATAAGGGACTAGAGTTAATGGATGTTACCCTCTGTAACTATAATATCGTTCAATTTTCTTGCATCTGTAATTAAAAGGAAAACATGATGTATCTGCAAACTGATTTCAAAGACACACCTTTAATGAAGGTAATTGTTAAATGTTTGTGTCTAAGGAATATTATATTAAAATAATGGGTTTTATATTTAGCTATGATTTTGCCACAGATATAAAAATACTTTTAAAACACATGTGATGTGTAAAAAATTTCAGGCTACAGTCTCAGGTATAGAAGACACATGAATCTTTTCTTTTGAACTAAATAAACTAATATTTATTTTGGAGGTTTCAATATTTCATGACAAAATTACATCTCAGTTAATTCAATTCTAACTGCATTTCTGGATAGATATGCTGAAGATCATTTGGAATGATATAATGACATTTGGGTTATGGGGGCACACATAGTTATTGTCATCATATATCAAAACTAGCACTCTCTGGGTTGTATGTCCTTCAGTGTTCCCCTCCATTGTCAAATTATTCAGGGAACTTTGATGTAGTTTCTTGTTAACTTCAAGGCATATTGAAGTCTGGTTCTCTCCACTACTTCTGAGCCCCTTTCTGTATTCCTTAATGGCTATGAAAACCTTGATATGGTTGTCTGTAAGGCACTTTGCAACTTTTAATGTAGTCCAGAAAAAGGCAAAGGCACTCTACTCCTCAAGACATTCAGCTTTTCTCAATACCATGTTAGAATGAGTGAAACCTCTGGGATGCTAAGTCAGGCTTATCAACCATTTCTGTACTGGACTCAAGAAGGTCCTATAAGGTTGAATTCATCATTTAGGCTTTATATGGGAAGTGGGGCACAATCTCTCTATGCTTTTGAATCCCTTAAACTATCTGGGATGTCCACTGTGTCTTTTTACAATGTATACACATTTCTACCTTTCCTTCTGTCAAACTCATTTTTTTTTCTGGTATTAGTTTCAAAATTCAAAGCCAAATATTGACTTTTTGTAGCTCTCTGTCTTTCTTCTATAATATTCCTACTACAAAGCAAAGGCTGTCATAAGTTTTATGTGTTCAAATAGAGAAGGGTTATAGATGAAAAGGAAATAGCAGAAAAGTCAGTTATTTCAGGTAAAATCTCACATCTATGTACTGACTTTTTTTCCTGGAATTAAAGAAAAATATTGAAGTAGAGTTGATGTACAATATTATGTAATTTACAGGTGTACAATAGAGTGATTCACAAGTTTAAAAGATTATACTCCATTTAGAGTAATTGTAAAATATTAGCTATATTCCCTGTGTTGTACAATATATCCTTGTAGCTTTTTTTTTATACATAATAGTTTGTACCTCTTAATCCCCTATATTGCCTCTCCACCCTCCCCTCTTCCCACTGGTAACCACTAGTTCCATATATCTGAGAGTCTGTTTCTCTTTTGTTATATTCACTAGTTTGTTGTATTTTTTAGATTCCACATAGACTTGATGTCACGTAGTATTTGTCTTTCTCTGACTTATTTCACTTAGCATAATATGCTCCAATTCTATCCATGCTGTCATAAATATCAAAATGTCATTCGTTTTTATGGCTGAGTAGTATTCCGTTGCATGTATATACCACATCTTCTTTATCCTTTCACCTGTTGATGGACACTTAGGTTGTTTCCATACCATGGCAATTATAAATAATGCTGCTATGAACATTGCAGTCCATGTATCTTTTTGAATTAGTGGGATTTTTTTTTTTTTTGGATATACCCAGGAGTTGAATTGCTGAGTCGTATGGCAGTTTTATTTTTAGTTTTTTGAGAAACCTCCACAGTGGCTGCACCAGTTTACATGACTACCAGCGGTGTAAGAGGGTTCCCTTTTCTCCACATTCTCACCAACACTTGTTATTTGTGTTCTTTTTGATGATAGCCATTCTGACATGGTGAGGTGGTAGCTTTCTAGTATAGTCTGAAGTCAGGTAGCATGATTCCTTCAGCTCTGTTCTTCGTTCTCAGATTGTTTTGGCTATTCAGGGTCTTTTATGTGTTTACATACACATTTCAAAATTATTTGTTCTAGTTCTGTGAAAAATGCCATTGGTATTTTGATAGGGATTGCATTGAATCTGTAGATTTCCTTGGGTAATATGGTCGTTTTAACAATATTGATTCTTCCAATCCAAGAACATGGTATATCTCTCCGTCTGTTTGTGTCGTCTTCAATTTCATTCATTGGTGTCTTATCATTTTCGGAATACAGATCTTTTGCCTCCTTAGGTAGATTTATTCCTAGGTTTCTTATTCTTTTTGATGAAATGGTAAATGGGATTATTTCCTTAATTTCTCTTTCTGATAATTTGTTGCTGGTTTATAGAAATTCAGCAGATTTCTGTATATTAATTTTGTATCCTGCAACTTCACTGAATTCATTGATGAGTTCTAGTAGTTTTCTGGTGGTGTCTTTAGGATTTTCCATGTATAGTATCATGTCATCTGCAAACAGTGACAGTTTTACTTGTTTTTCCATTTGGATGCCTTTTATTTCTTTTACTTCTCTGATCGCTGTGGCTAGGACTTCCAAAACTATGTTGAATAAAAGTGGCAAGAGTGAGCATCCTTGCCTTCCTCATCTTAGAGGGAATGCTTTCAGCTGTTTACCATTGAGTGTGGTGCTAGCTTTGGGTTTGTCATATATGGCCTTTATTATGTTGAGGAATGTTCCCTCTATGTCCACTTTCTGGAGATTTTTTTAATCATAAATGGATGTTGAATTTTATCAAAAAGCTTTTTGTGCATCTATTGTGATAATCATATGGTTTTTATTCTTCAATTTGTTAATGTGGTATATCACATTGATTGGTTTGTGGATATTGAAAAGTCCTTGCATACCTGGGATAAATCCCACTTGATCGTGGTGTATGATCCTTTTAATGTGTTGTTGGAATAGGTTTGCTAGTATTTTGTTGAGGATTTTTGTATCTATGTTTCTTAGTGATATTGGCCTGCAATTTTTTTGTGGTATCTTTGGTTTGAGTATCAGGGAGATGGTGGCCTCATAGAATGAGTTAGGAAGTGTTTTTTCCTCTACAAATATTTGGAATAGTTTCAGAACAAAGGTGTTAACTCTTCTCTAAATGTTTGGTAGAATTCACCTATGGAAACCATCTGGTTCTGGACTTTTTTTTGTTGGGATTTTTTAAATTACTGATTCAGTTTCAGTACTGGTAATTGATATGTTTATATTTTCTATTTCTTCCTGGTTCAGTCTTGGGAGATTGTACCTTTCTGAGAATTTATCCATTTTTTCTAGGCTGTCCATTTTATTGGTAACTCATTGTTCATAGTAGTCTCTTATGATCCTTTGTATTTCTGTGGTGTTGGTTGTAACTTCTCCTTTTCCATTTCTGATTTCATTGACTGGGCCTTCTCCCTTATTTTTTCTTGATCACTCTGGCTAAAGGTTTATCAATTTTGTTTATCTTTTCAAAGAACCAGCTTTTAGTTTCATTGATCTTTTCTATTGTTTTTTAGTCTTTATTTTATTTATTTCTGCTCTGGTCTTTATGTTTTCTTCTACTAACTTTGCAGTTTCTTTGTTCTTTCTCTAGTTGCTTTAGTTGTAAGGTTAGGTTGTTTATTTGAGATTTTTCTTGTTTCTTGAGGTAAGATTGGATTGCTATAAACTTCCCTCTTAGAACTGTTTTTGTTGCCTTCCATAGGTTTTTTTAAATTGAAGTATAATTGATTTACAATGTTTCAGGTGTACAGCAAAGTGATATATATATATTCTTTTTCAGATTCTTTTCCATTATAGGTTATTATAAGATATTGAATATATTGGGTGGGCCAAAAAGTGCCTTCAGTTTTTTAAATAAAAATAAAAGACACATTTTTCATTTTCACCAAGAACTTTATTGAACAACGTATTTACCTTTTTGTTCCACTACCTTCTGCCATTTTTAAGACAAATCCATAATTCCATCTTCCCCAAACTTTTTATCTTTCTGAGGAAAGAAATGTTATAGGTGCCTTTTACAGTCTTCCAGGGAATTGAATTTTTTTTTCATTAAGAGAATTTTGTAAAGACCAAAATAAATGGAAATCCAAAGGTGCAATGTCTGGTGAATTCGGCAGATGAATCAGAACTTCCCAGCCAAGCTATAACAGTTTTTGCCTGGTGATCAAAAAAACATGTGGTCTTGCATTATCCTAATGGAAGATTATGTATTTTCAGTTGACTAATTCTGGACACTTTTCGTTGAGTGCCACTTTCTGTTGGTCTAATTGGGAGCAGTACTTTTTGGAATTAATCGTTTGGTTTTCTGGAAGGAACTCATGATAGAGGACTCCCTTCCAATACCACCATATACACAACATCACCTTCTTTGGATGAAGACTGGCTTTTGGTATGATTGGTGGTTGTTCATTCCACTTGCCCCATGTGATCTCTTCCATTCCACATTGTTGTACAGTATTTACTTTTCATTGCCCATCACAATTTGTTTTAAAAACGGGACATTTTCATTACGTTTCAGTATAGAATCGCATGCAGAAATGTGGTTAAGAAGGTTTTTTTTGCTTAAATTATGAGGACCCCCCAAACATCAAAATGGTGAACATAATCAAGATGGTGCAAATATCCAAATGCTTGATTTGGATATTTTGAGTATGTCGGCTATCTCCTGCATGGTATAACATTGTTTGTTCTCAATTATTGTTTCAATTTTATCACTGTCAACTTCAACTGGTCTACCTGACTGTGGAGCATCATCCAGCGAGAAATCTCCAGCACGAAACTTTGCAAAAAACTTTTGGCACATTTGATCAGTTAAAGCACCTTTCTCCATACACTGCACAAACCTTTTTTTACCTTCAGTTGCATTTTTACCAAAGCTAGCACCACACTC
The DNA here is from genome assembly GCF_039906515.1 of Pseudorca crassidens. Taxonomy (NCBI): domain Eukaryota; kingdom Metazoa; phylum Chordata; class Mammalia; order Artiodactyla; family Delphinidae; genus Pseudorca; species Pseudorca crassidens. The sequence continues at coordinate 85,045,679 of NC_090298.1, forward strand.
AATGATAGAAGCATAATATGCTGAAAATGTTGCTTTTTTTCCTTCCATCTTCAGTATTAATATGGCTACACAAAAATTCACCAGTTTTGATGTCTTTTTTTAAATGCACACTGATATGACAGCTGTCACATACAATCTAACAAAATTGTTTCAGCTGAAGTTAAAGACAACTAAGTGGTACTAGAGACATCTTACAGAAAAAACTGAATGAAATTTTTGGCCCACCCAATAGTTCCCTATGCTATACAGTAGGTCCTTATTAGTTATCTATTTTATATATAGTAGTCTGTTAATCCCAAATTCCAAATTTGTCACTTCCCCCCACTTTCCCCTTTGGTAATCATAAGTTTGTTATCTCTGTCTGTGAGTCTATTTCTGTTTTGTAAACAAGTTCATTTGTATCACTTTTTAGATTGCACGTGTAAGTGATATCATATGATATCTGTCTTTTTTTGTCTGACTTACTTCACTTAGTATGATAACCTCTAAGTCCATCCATGTTGCTGCAACTGGCTTTTCATTCTTTTTTATGGCTAACATTCCATTGTGTGTGTGTGTGTGTGTGTGTATGTGTGTATATATATATAGATATATATATACACACCACATCTTTATCCATTAACCTGTCAGTAGATATTTAGGTTGCTTCCATGTCTTGGCTATTGTAAATAGTGCTGCTATGAACATTGGGTTTATGTATTTTTGAGTTAGAGTTTTCTCTGGGTATATGCCCAGGAGTGAGATTGTTGGATCTTATAATAACTCTGTTTTTAGTTTATTCTTGCCCTTTTTGTTGCAGATTAATTGACCATAACTGTGTGGGTTTATTTCTGTGCTATCATGTTCCATTGATCTATGTGTCTGTTTTTGTGCCAGCACCATACTGTTTTGATTACTGTAGTTTTGTAATAGAGTCTGAAGTTAGGGAGCATGATTCCTCCATCACATAGGTTTTATTTTAATTTTTTTATTGAAGTATAGTTGATTTACAATGTTGTGTTAATGTCTCCTCTACAGCAAAGTGACTCAGTTATACATATAAATAAATATATTCTTTTTCATATTCTTTTCCATTATGGTTTGTCACAGGATATTGAATATAGTTCCCTGTGCTATACAGTAGGACCTTGTTGTTTATCCATCCTATATATAATAGTTTGCCTCTGCTAATCCCAAACTCCCATTCCTTACTTTCACTAGCCCTCCTCCCCCGATCACATAGGTTTTGGATTGTTATGTTTTCATTTTTATTTGTCTCTAGGTATTTTTTTATTTCCTCTTTGATTTATTCAGTGATCCATTGGTCGTTTAGTAGTATATTGTTTAGCCTCTGTGATTTTGTGATTTTGCATCTTTTTTTCTTGTAGTTGATTTCTAGCTTCACAATGTTGTGGTGGAAAAGATGTTTAATATGATTTCAGTTTTCTTAAATTTACTTAGGCATGCTTTGTGGTCCAGCATGTCATCTATCCTAGAGAATATTCCATGTACACTTGAAAAGAATGTGTATCCTGCTCCTTTCTGATGGAATGCTCTACGTGTATTAATTAAGTCCATTTGGTGTAATGTGTTATTTAAGGCCTGTGTTTCCTTATTGATTTTCTGGATGAAAATTTGTTGCTGGATGAGCTATCCACTGATGTTAGTCCCCTACTATTATTGTGTTATTGTTGATTTCTCCTTTTACATCTGTTAATATTTGCCTTATATATTGAGATGCTCCTATGTTGACTGCATATATATTTACAATTGTTATATAGTCTTCTTGGCTTGATCCCATTTTCATTATGTAGTTTCCTTCTTTGTCTCTTGTAACAGTCTTTGTTTTAAAGTCTATTTTGTCTGATATAAGTATTGCTGCTTTGATTTTCCTTTGATTTCCATTTGTGTGGAATACCATTTTCCATCCCCTGACTTTCATTCTGCATGCATCTCTAGATCTGAAGTGAGTTTCTTGTAGGCAGCATATATTTGGGTCTTATTTTTGTATCCATTCAGGCAGTCTGTGTCTTTTGGTTGGAGCATTTATTCTGTTTATATTTAAGATAATTATTGATATGTATGTTCTTATTGCCATTTTGTTAATTGTTTTGGATTTGTCTTTGTAGATCTTTCTTTCCCCCTTTCTTCTTTTGTTCTCTTCTCTTGTGATTTGATGACTCTTTAGTGTTATGTTTGGATTCCTTTTTATTTTTCTTGCGTATATCTCATACTCTTTTGATTTGCAGTTACCAAGAGGTTTTTCTGTATAGCAGTCTACATATACACGTGATTGTTTTAAGTTGCTAATCTCTTAATTTCAAATGCATATTAAATACCCTGCATTTGTACTTTCATTATTATGTTTTGGGTATCATATTTTACGTCTAATTTCTTTGTGTATTTCTCAACTGCTTACTGTGGATACAGATGATTTTACTACTTTTGTGTTTTAATCTCCCTACTAGCTTTGTGTTTGGATGATTTCCTTCCTTTACTATATGTTTGTCTTTACTGGTGATCTTTTTCATTCCTTAATTTTCTTGCTTCTAGTTGTGGCCTTTTCTTTTTTGACTAGAGAATTTCCTTTAACATTTGTTGTAAAGCTGGTTTGGTGGTGCTAAACTCTTTTAGCTTTTGGTTGTCTGTAAAGCTTCTGATCTCTCCATTAATTTTGAATGAGAGCCTTGCTGGATAGAGTATTCTGATTTGTAGGTTTTTCCCTTTTGTCACTTTAAATATATCATACCACTTCCTTCTGGCCTGCAAGTTTCTGCTGAAAAATAAGCTTTTAGCCTTGTGTGAGTTACCTTGTATGTTATTTGTTGCTTTACCCTTGCTGCTTTTAATATTTTATCTTTAATTTTTGTCATTTAATTACATGTCTTGGTGTGTTCTCCTTTGGGTTAATCCTGTATGAGACTTTCTGTGCTTCCTGGATTTAGGTGATGGTTTCCTTTCCCAGCTTAGGGAAATTTTCAGCTTTTATGTCTCTAAATATATTCTCAGTCTCTTTCTCTCTCTCGTTTCCTTCTGGGACCCCTATAATGTGAATATTAGCATATTGACCTTAAACTGTCCTCACTTCTTTTCCTTTTTCTTTTTTCTTTCAGCATCATTGATCTCCATTACTCTGTCTTCTAGCTATGATCCATTACTCTGTATCATTTAATCTAGTGTTGATTCCACCCAGTGTATTTTTCATTTCTGTTATTGTATTCTTCATCTCTGTTTGGTTGTTCTTTCTATTTTCTATCTCTTTGTTAAAAATGTCTAACTTCTTGCTCTGTGCATCCATTTTTCTTCCAAATTATTTAATCATCTTTAGGATCACTACCATGAACTCTTTCTCATGTAGATTGCCTATCTCTACTTCCCTTAGTTCTTCTTCTGGTGTTTTATCTTATTTCTTTGTCTGAATCCTATTCCTCTGCTGCCTCATTTTGCCTAAGTTGCTGTTTGAATTTTTATGTATCTGGTAGATTAGTTGCATTTCCCAACTTGGAGAAGTGGTCTTCTGTGGGAGACGTCCTATGCAAACCAGTAGCCCACTTCTTTCTCATCAACTAAGCCATATGCTCTAGGAATTACCCCCTATGTGTGCTTGAGTGCTATGTGGGTCCTTCTGTTGTGGTGGGCTGACTATGTGGGTGGTCTTGTAGGCTTGGTTGGCCCCTAGTCCAGTTGGTTGCCAGGTCCCGCCTTTTGCAGAGGCTGTTGGCTGCTGGTTAGGGGGGCCTGGTCATGAGGTGGCCAACTGTAGAACCCTAGGGGGCCCTGGGGCTAGTGGTGGCTCACTGGTGAGCAGATTTAAGGTCTAGAAAACTCTGGGGTTATTGCCCACCCACTGGCAGGTGAAGCCATGTCATGGGGTTAATCCCAGCCTATTAGCTTACAGACCCAGGTTCTGGAGTCTGGCTGCAGGGCCCAGGGATCCCAGCACTAGTGTTAGATTGCTCGTGGGGGGGCTGGTTCCTGACACAGTTGGGTACTGGTCAGGGTGTCCTGAAACTTTTGTTGGCATGCTAGTTGTCAGGGCTGGGGCCCAGCTGGTCATAAGTTAAGGTCTGGCCTGCTCTGGGCAGGCCGGTTCTGCAAGTTGTTGAATTATGATTTTCATGCATCTGGTGTCTGCCCCCCTGTTGGGTGGACTGTCTAGAAGTGGCTGTGGGCTCAGGAAATCTTTGGGCAGCCTGTTGATGACACATCCCCACCCAGTTAGTTACTTGGCCAGAGGCATCCCAGCACTGGCTCCTGCAGGCTTTTGGGTGTAGGCAGGTCTTGGCACTAATGAGCTAGAGGGAGCATACCACAATGGTGCCTTGCCAGCACCAGCATACACCCGGTAGAAGGAGCTCCCAAGAATGGCTTCCACCAGTGTCTATGTCCCCAGGGTGAGCCACAGCCACCCCCTGCCTTTCCAGGAGACTCCATGATGAGCAGGTAGGTCTAGCCTAGGCTCCTATCAAATTACTGCTCTGGCCCTAGGTCCTGGTGCAAGTGAGATTTTGTGTTCACCCTTTAAGAATGAAGTTTCTGTTTCCCCCAGTTCTTTGGGACTCCTAAAATTAAGCCGCACTGGCCTTCAAAACCAAATTCTCTGGGTGTTCATCTTCCCAGTGCAGGGCTGGGGAGCCTGATGGGCTTGGAACTCTTGCTCTTGTGGGAGAACCTCTGCAATATAATTATTCTCCAGTTTGTGGGTTGCCCACTAGGGATATGGTAAGTTGGTTATATCACAAATCCACCCCTCCTATCCATGTCGTTGTGGTTCCTTCTTTATGTCTTTAGTTGTAGAAGATCTTTTCTGGTAGGTTCTGATCTTTTTGTTATTGATGATTGTTCTGTAAATAGCTGCAATTTTGCTGTGCTAGTGAGAGGAAGTGAAGTCAGGGGCTTTCTACTCCACCATCTTGGCCACTCTCTCCTATATACTGAATTATTAATAATGACAAAGAGCATTCCATTAGATTATAGCTGGAATTTTGTAGACTCTCTTCATACCTTCTCAAGTCAGATTCTCCCACATGGATTCTTTTGAGAGTCACTTCTGCTCATCAGCAGAATGGGATATAAAATGACTGGAAAGCTGATCTCTTCACACAATATTCAAAAATGAAAGAAACCTTATGCAGAATTACCTTCCAACAAACAGAATGAACTCTCAGAATATTGGCAGTTAAAAAAGTCAATTTATTGCTAAGAAGAGGGGTTTGTTTTCTATACATAAGCTATCAACCATTCTATTTATAAAACTATTGATGTATCACAAATAATTTGGCATTGATCCCATGAAAATTGTAAACTTTTAAATAAGTTTACTGTATTAGAAAAATTTATTCTTTCTAGTTTTGTTCCACAGTGTTTTCAGGGCACTATAACATATGCTCCTGTGAGAATTATAGAAATTTTAGGATTGGAAAGGGTACTTAAAAATGATTTTCCCTTAGTCCATTTGGGCTGCTGTGGAGTTTCTTTTATAAGAACACTAATTCCATTCATGAGGGCTCCACCCTCATGACCTAATCACCTCCCAAAGGCCCTACTCATTAGTACCATTACCTTTGGGAGGTTAAGATTTCAACATATGAATTGGGAGGGGCACAAACATTTAGATCACAGCATTCTCATTTTATAAATCAGGGAACCATACCCCAAAGTAGTGGCTTGTCCAAACAATTTGTTTAAATATTATTTCATTCAAACTTGTTTATTGAATATTAGTTATATGTCATGCACTGTGCCAAACCACAGGATATACCCCCAGGTCTTCTCATGGTGGAGTTCAATACAGCTTTGTGTCTGGAAAGGAGGTTACAGGGAGAACCCTGTTGTCTTCACTTTGTTAAGTGTTAATTTTATAAAAAGTAAGCCATTCTTTAAAAATACAGGTCAAATAGAGAGATATACAAAAACTTGGGCCAAATGTCTTTCAATAAGACAATCCTCCTTGCAGAAAACTATGAGAGTGTGAGGAAGAGGAGAAAAACTAGGTTCAGGAAAAAGTTATGTTCACTTTAGTGACAAAGAAATGAGGACTTAAATTTTTCTCAGAGCCATTGCTCAAGTGAGAGAAAGGTAAGAGACCACTTTTTTTCCTTTCTCCTACTCTGAAGACACAGGTTATTACTGTGCAGCTGTCCAAAATATAGGACCAGTTAGAAGTCTGTTTTAAAATTTGTTATGTAGTTGAAATGAATAAATTTACTTGTTTTGTAAGACGATAACAACAACCAGCTCTAGGTGCTTTTGCCTCTACTGGCCTGGGTGACTGATACATGGAACTGTTTTCTGTAGAGAATATAGACATTTCCAAAGTAATAACTTTATTATACTTGTTTATATTTTTCTGATTCCAAAATAATAAAACTCTAAAGTAGATTATTTACAAGTTAGGTAAGTGAAAATATATTTTTTTAATTGCTCATGATTCTATTAATGAGAGAAAAAAATTAACATTATGTTCTATAATGTATATTGTTAATATTTTTCTCCATACACTCCTTTTAAAATCACTGAGATCATACTACAGATATTTTTGGCAAATTTTTTCGTATTACTTTATGTTATCAGTATTTTCTATGTTATTAGGTAATTTTCCAAGACATGATTTTATTGTCTGAATAATATTCCTTTATATTCATCTACTGATTTTTATTTGATTTATTCCTTCTGTTGCATTCTCAGATCATTTTAAAGTTTTCTATTTTGTTTATTTTTTAGGACAATATCGTAGAAATGGTTTTAGAAACACAGGATCCTAACTTTTTAAAGTCTTTGTGGCAAGGCACTTTCTATTTTACTTTTCTCTATTCCCTAATATTGTATTTACTATCAATTTAAAGAGTATCAGTTTTTCTTAAATACGGATTATGACAACATCTCCCTTCCCTTTAAGTTAGCAGCAATTTATTGGAAAATTTTATCAAGAAAATTACCTGTTTTTTTCCTTTTATTTAAAAGCAGAAGTGTAATTTTGATTTTAGTCTTTGCTTCTAACTAGCAATTATCAAGAATTACCAAAGTATTTGTATATCACAGAACCATTTGCTAAAATGACCCTAAAGTAGATATATAGAAATTCATGGTGTTCTTCTTTAGTGCTTTTGAAACTAGAGTTTTGCTTCAACCAAAATATTATTAACTTTAACAACTTATTTCTTATACTCAAAAATGCTTACATTTTTATGTGTTAAGGGACAATGATTGTACCAAAAATGAATTCTGATTCAGTCACCTGAAAAAAAATACCTGTCCAGCCAAACAAAGCCTTCATTTTGTAAATGAGAATAAAAAACACATCAATCATGATATGTCAGGAAGAGCAGAGGAGAAACGAAGGAAAGAGAAGAAATCTGGAGACCTCTGTAGTCAGCTCTGTGCCATTTTACACAAATTCTTCATGTGAAATCTTGTAAGTCATTATGCTGACTTATGGGCAGAGTAAGTGTTGAGGGTAGGACTAGTTGAATGTTTCAAATTAGAGTAATGAATGTTTTGAGTTTTAAACTCCAGAACTACTTTTTAAAAACAAAAAATATTGATTGTTAGCCTTTATAATCTTAAATTTTTCTTGTCTATTAAACTAAATAAAATAAAAATAAATTATTATTTCATTTAGAACCATAGAGGTATATATGTGTTGTATATTTGGAAATAGTTATTTATAGGCAATAATAAAACATTTTAATATGTTATCAAGAAATAAGATTAGAAAAGAATTAGTTCTAGAAATTGAGCTGTGGGAGAAGCATAATGATAAATTCTTTTGGTAAGCAGAAAATTAAACCAACTTTATATAATTGCCCGACAAATTTACTTATTGAGAGTTAAGGTGGAAGGTTAACAAATATGAAATAGATTACTTAAAGCAAAGAAGCTCAATCCTTAATGCAGTAAATGTATTTCAGTTCAGGGAAATATATTTCAGTTCATGGGTCCTTTGGTCTGTTTTATTTAATTCTTTTTATCGTATATTTGGCCTTTAGTTTTGTGTGGAAGGACAAATGACTGTCATCTTTACAACCAACAGTGATGCCTTTCAAGAAGTGTTCTGTTTAAACTACTGGATATTTAACATCTTATTCTAATTAGGGGATCAGAGTTAAATCTGACTTGCTACAGATCTTCAGGTGGTTTACTGCACCCAGGAAATGTAAGGTCCTATATGCAGTTTTAAGTCTTTTTACTCTATAGAAATGTGGTTTGCAAATGCATCAAGATTATCTATGGTCCGACATTATAAAAAACAATAGAAACCCATTACCTTTAATTATAAGTGTTTGAAATTTTAGTATTTCAATAGTTATTCCATATTTCACCTCAGATGACTTGAAGGATAAGAAAAATAAAGCACCCAAAATACATGGTGAAATCACTGATAAAAACTTAGTCTTAGTCTTTTACATACTAATGGAAATCACATATTAATTGCCTAGTGCTGGATTGCATGTGTAAGTTTCAGGTTGTGTGAATGTGATGCTATAAAATCTGCATCTTTGATCTGATTTTTATCTTGGGGAATCTGCAGATTCCTCAAGATAAAATCAGTTTCTAAAAGGAGGGAGGGATGATAGTGATGTTCTTAGAGTACCCAGCAACCTTTCCCTCTGCCTTTGACTCTGTAGAGCACTCTTTGCAGGAGTGAAGAGCACTTGCTGAAGGAAGTTAAGAAGAAGCAAAGGCTTTTGGTGCAGAAAAGGAGACGGTATATACAATAGAATAAAGAAAAGATCTCTAAGAGTAGCAGCCACCTCACTGACGTATCTGGAGGGAATATTTCAGCCGGGATAATTGAAAACTTCATGCAGAGAGAGAGATTTGATTTTCGGAAGTGGAGCCTTCCAAACCACAAAAGCAAAATGAAAGGCAGCACTCAGATGAAATGTACTATTATCATCAAACCACAGACTGACTAAAATCATCAAGTTAGAATCAATGCTAATATGGTGATGCTAAGTAATATATGTAGGTATTTTAGTAAAGTAAGTGTGTCTTCTAACAATTCTGAGCCTGGTCTTATCCTCAAGATAAATAAGTATGGAGTATAGAACTCCCTTTTCACTCTAATGATTATGTTTCTAAATTAGTATCATGTGGCCTTGTTTTCTATTACTACACACACCCACCGTTCATTATTAGCTTATAGGTGTGCACGAAAGGAGAAATATCATTTTTATTTTGCTAACATTTATTAAAGGCAACAATCAAAAACCCACTTTTGTTTTTTTCCTTTAAACGCTTGATTTTGAAAACAGTAAGAATATATAAAACTCCACTTGTATATACTGGTTGGTAATCATTTTGTTTCTTTCTTCTTTTGGACTAATGGAAGCTTAAATTATGAAAAGCTGTATGTTTTAGAACTACAGTTATACTGTTTTAGTTATAATTCAGTAAAATTAAGGTATAAAATGATTTGAAACATTAAACATCCATGTTGCTTTTTGCTAGATAGAATTTCCCTTGCTCCGTCTCAATCTGAATATACCTTTTATTTTCTTAAGTGTGGATAGTTTGAAATGCTCTACATAAAACAAAAACTTGTCTTAGTCAGTTTGGGCTGCTATAAAAAATTACCATCGACAGGTTAGCTTAAATAATAAACACTTATTTCTCATATTCTGTAGGGTGGAGATCAGAGTGCCAGCATGGTGAGGTTCGTTGTAAGGCCTGCTTCCTTGGTTACATTCGGCTGTCTTCTTGCTGTGTCCTCACGAGAAGGAAAGAAGGCTAGCTAGCTCTCTGGCCTCTCTTTAGGGGCACTGATCCCATTCATGTGGGCTCCATCTCATGACCTAATTACCTCCAAAAGACCCCACAACCAAATACTATCATATTAGGATTAGGGTTTCATGATATAAAATATGGGGGGGGACACAGACATTCAGTCTACTGCAATATTGAATAATTTAACTAATCTTAAATTCACGCTGAAACACTCCTGGCAATCTGTGTTCAAGAAAGGGAAAATGAAGTTTTTGAAGTAAAAGAGTCAAAATAATCTTGTGTTTAGGACACTCAAATGATTTACATAATAGTTCCCTTATCAAGTTATCTTATTTTGATTGAACCTGTGCCTTTACACTGTTAAAATTAGAATTCTTAGATGTTTTCTTCTTACTCACAAACATGATGAAACCATTCAAAGCTTTCTCTGATTATATTTATGTACTTCATTCCTACTGTGTAAATCAGGACTGATTTTTAAACAAATATCAGTTATTAAAAAGATTTTATCACTGGAAAGCCATGTATCAAGATATATGGTAGATAATTATTCACGAGGAATCATACTATCCATTTAATTTTATTATCTTTTTTGACTTGGTGGGGTACAAATAATTGAACAATTGATAGGAGGTCTTTTTACATTACTGATCATTTACCAGCTCTGTCCACTTGGCCCTTTATTAATGATACTCTCCTTTTTATGGTATAAATATTACTAAACATTTGTTTATAAATTTGACAAATCTACTTAATTAGAGCCATTCAAAATTATGCTTTATTCTAACTATACTGCTGTGAAAATGAAATTTGATTTCCACAATCCCTTTTTTTTTGTTTTAGCAATTTATTTTAAACTAAATTTAGACTTACAGAAAAGTTGCAAAAATAGTACTAAGATTCCTGTATACCCTTCACCTCATTTCCTCTAATATTACCCTTTATATAACCATCGTTTAATTATTGAAACTAGAAAATTAGCATTGGTTTAGTACTTGCAGACCTTGTTCACATTTCATCAGTTTTCCCCCCTAAGGTCCTTTGTTTGTTCCAGGATCCTATCCAGGTATCCACATTTCATTTAGCTGTTATTTCTCCTTGGACCTTAAGGTCCAAAGTCCTTTGTTCCAGGATCCTGTCCAGGTATCCACATTTCGTTTAGTTGTTAGTTCTCCTTGGATTCCTCCAATGTGTAGTATTTCCTTAATCTTCTCCTGTCTTTAAATATCTTGACAACTTTGAAGAGTACTGATCTACTATTTTGTAGAATTTCCTACAATTTGGGTTTGCCTCATGTTTTCTGCAGTGCAATTATGCTATTATATGTAAAACCATTCATTTGTTAGTGTATGAATTCCACTTTGGCTTTCTTCCACATCCTGCTTGGCTTTAATTGTTTATTTTGGGGTGAGTGAAAGATATGTAAAACATTACTATGTTTCTAAGAGTCACAGTTATAAAATAGTTATACTCAGAGAAGTGTCACTCCCTCTTCATTTCTGCTGCTGCTTTTCCGTTTTTCCCTTCTTACCACTACTTGGCAACATGTTCCCTGCAGGTAACCAGTGAGCACATATGTGTGTGTTCTTATATCCCATCTTCTTCATTTGAAGGGTAACATAACATGGGTACTCTTTGGGGCTTTTTGTTTTTTACTTAACAGTATGTTCTAGAAATCATTCCACTGTTGGTTAGTAGATATCTCCCTCAATTCTTTTTTATAGCTGCATAGTGCTCCATTGTACAACTGTACCATAGTTTTTTCAACCACTCTCTTACATATGGATACTTAGGTTGTTTACAATATTTTACAATTACAAACAATGCTGTATTGAATAACCTTATAAATATATATTTCCAAATAACTGAAGCTGCATCTTCAGGATAGTCTCCTACTGGTAAGTGCATAAAAATAAGTATGTGCATATAAGCAGTTTTATTAAGTATTATCAAGTATCTGCATAGAAGTGTAATTTGCACTACTGTCAGCAATGTATGAGAGTACCTATTTCCCAACAGACTACCACTGAAATGTGTGGGTAGCAGGTAAATAGATAGACAGATAGATAGATAGATAGTAGATAGATAGATAGATATAGAGATATAGATATTGCCAGTCTGATAGGTAAGAAGTGCTATCTTGGTATTGTTTTAATTTCATATTTCTAATTATGAGTGAGTATAAACATTATATATTTAAGGACCACTTTTATCTTTTATTTTTGAATTGTCTGTTTATGCATTTTCATGTTTTTGCATTAGGTTTTGGGTACTTGGCCTCTCAAGTTTTAATAGAAATATTTATTCTAGGGATATAATTCTTTTATAGATGTCATGTGTTGTGAATGTTTTCTCCTGGTCTTAACAGTTGTCTTTTGATTTTGTTTATGGTGGGTTTTGTCATATAATTTTTTTAAGTAACCAAATTTAGCATTATATTCTTTTATTGCCTCTAGATTTTGAGTCAAATTTAGAAAGCCTTTCTCTGCACCAGGGTTAGAGAGACATTTACCATATGTCCATTTGCCATAGTTTTCCTAGTCATTATTTGGTTGGATGAAGCTCATCCTTTAGTAGATTCCTTAAGAAGACCTGATGGGTGCAAAATTTCTTAAATTAAGCTATGTTGAGAAGTTTATTTTTTTTTTCTCTCTCTCTCTATGGCCTTGATACATGAAAGATAGCTTTGCTGGACATAAAATCCATGTTCTGTACTTTCTTTCTTTATAACTTTTTAAAGTGATGGTTGATTGTTGCTTGACTTTTAGATTGATTTTGAAAGGTCAATGTGAGAAATGTTTTTGAGTTTGTGAGTCATTTAAACTTTTCATGCGGTGGTCTTGAGGATTTAGTTTTTATCTTTGAAATCTTTTTTTTTTTTGAGAAGTATTTTGTCATTGATCATTCTGAGTTAATTTTCCCAGGTATCCAGTAAGTTCTTTCATTGTGTAGATCCAGGATTTTTTCTATTTCTGGAATATTTTCTTGAATATTCTCTTCCATTTTTTTCTACTTCAGAGACTAATAATACAAATACTGTTCCCTTCTTTTTCTGTCTTCCATTTCCACCGCCTTCACTCTTGACATGTTTATTCCTTCTATATACCATTTATATTTTTTGGTTGTTTTCTGGCCTTTCTTCAAAGATCCTTAGTAAATTTTAATCCATCTCTATTCCTCCTTGAGCACCTTATATTTTTTTCCTTTATTTATGCAGTGCTTTTGTCTTCTTCCATTGTTTTTCAAAGTTCAATCAACTCTTTTAATTTCTCCCAGTTGTCTCATACATTACTGTTAATAGTTTTTGAAATTATGACTCAAGGAAGATTTTACATATCCTCAAATGCTTGAGTATATTTAATTCTATTTAGAGTACAGAAGTACAGTTTATTTCTGCTTTGTTATTATTTTTAAGGGGAAAATTTTCCCCTGTTGATTTTTGTGAAATTTTGTATCCTGATTTACTGCAACAGTGGTCTATAGACCACTTTGTTTACTTTTATGAAATTGGAGTGTTATCCACATTTCTAGTTTAATGGCATCCTTTTCTGCTACTCTATCAAAGTCCAGATATATAACAAGGCTGTTTGTTTCTATATTTTGCTGGTAACAAAGTAATTGTAAGTCCCATGATTTTTTGCAGTTCTCTTTTGTCTTTCAGGATTCTAAAATTTCTACTTTTTTCTTTTCCTCTTTTCCACCCAATTGCCATATTGTGTTTATTTCTTCTTTTGTGACTTTTGTCTCCATCGAAGCTATGTCTTTAGAAGTGGGTCCATTTAAATCAGGCTTGCCCATTTGAACGAAATCTGTACCTTTAAATATCCTGCCTGGAGCTTTATATGGTGTCTGGCCCATGAAATTATCCTTAATTTGAAACTCCTTCTCTTAGTCCATTCTCTTGTCAGTTCAGTTACTTATTTGTATTTTCAGATTTATCACAGATTTAATGTTTCTCGATGTTTTCCTCAGTCCCTTTGACTTGCGTCTACTGTGTTTTCCATGCATATTTTTCCTTTTGTGACCCTCTTCACCACAAAACATTGTTGTGCAGTGGGTGTATGGTGGGAGCACGTAGAGCCATACGCTGGGATTTTTTTTCTTTTAGTCATAGCTATACTTTCAGTTTTAGCATCCTTTCAATAATTTTAATGGTATGGCTCATAGAGTTTTCGTAGCTGTGAGGTCATTTCATATATTCCGTGTAATTTGGAGAGGTTGATTTCTATAGACCTGCCATTTTATTCCTCTGTTATATTCTTTTTTTTAATTGAAGCATATTTGACACACAGTATTATGTTAGTTTCAGGTGTACAACATAATTCTATATCTTAAGCTCACATTTTCTCAAGTGATTACATATTAAAATTGTATAGGTAATTTGGATGCTTTCCTTCCTCCTCCTCTTTACGTCATTAGAAATATAAATGCCACTGAACTACAACAACCTATCAACACATTTTAATACTTTTGACATTTAACAATATTTTGGAAGTAATCATTTTGTCTTCAAATAAATTACTTATTGTAATCCATCATCCTACACTTCAATAATTGTTGAAGCTGCATGGAAGATTGTATCATATACACACTAATTGTCTATAAGTACAAGAAGTTTATAACTCAAGAGCAGAAATATTCCAAGATCTTAACAATAAATCTTTGTACATGATGTACTTCAAATGAAAAAAAGTTTTGAATGTTGAATTGTTGAGATTTTCTTTTATATAACTTTCAACTTATTCCTAGGCTAATTGCTTAAAAGAGCAAAAGTGCAACCTATTTTTCTTATTTGGTAGTTCTTCTGTGTACAGACTTTCTCAGGTGGCATGAGTGACAATCACACTTCTACTTGCTTTGAACTCTTAAGTCAGTATAATTACCTTACCAAGAGTATTTCTCTTTTGAGTTCTTCCCTATGTGCTCACTCATCTCAGAGGTTATGAATGTTCTCACTCATCTGCAGAGGTTATGAATGTTCACCAATGTCCAACTTGTCCTATCTTTCTTGGAGCCCTGCCAGGCTTCATTTTACAGTCTCCATTGCAGTTCAGTGTAATCTGTGGCTGAGTTATGGTCCATGAATGTGAGTAAAATGATAAGCACTGCTTCTAGACCTGGTCTTCCTTCCTTCCTTCCTTCCTTCCGTCCTTCCTTCCTTCCTTTCTTTCCTTTCTTTCCTTTCTTTTCTTTCTTTTCTTCCTTTCTTCCTTTCTTCCTATCTTTATTCGAGTATAATTGCTTTACAATGGTGTCTTAGTTTCTGCTTTATAACAAAGTGAATCAGCTATACATGTACATATATCCCCATATCTCTTCCCTCTTTCGTCTCCCTCCCACCCTTCCTATCCCACCTCTCTAGGTGGTCACAAAGCACTGAGCTGATCTCCCTGTGCTATATGGCTGCTTCCCACTAGCTATTTTACATTTGGTAGTGTATATATGTCCATGCCACTCTCTCACTTCGTCCCAGCTTACCCTTCCCCCTCCCCATGTCCTCAACTCCATTCTCTATGTCTGTGTCTTTATTCCTGTCCTGCCCCTAGGTTCTTCAGAACCAATTTTTTTTTAGATTCCATATATATGTGTTAGCATACAGTATTTGTTTTTCTCTTTGACTTAATTCACTCTGTATGATAGACTCTAGGTCCATCCACCTCACTACAAATAACTCTGTTTCATTTCTTTTTATTAGACCTGGTCTTTAGAAACTTCCTGCTTACCATCCTTTCCTTCCCTAGCTATTGGCTTAACATTGTGGACTTGAAAAATATAGAAGAACAAATGTGGGATCCTAAATGAGTTCAAAAAGCTTGTCATGATCCTCCATCCTAATATGGATAAAAGATAAGCTTTTATGTGAGAGCTTCTGAAATTTTGATAATTATATCTGCGATTGAAACTTACTATGCTTTTTCCACCCCCTCCATCATCAGCATCGCCTCCAACATAAAATATGCATGCATAAATTCTTATTGCATGGATAAGTATTTTTCCTACCAATGTAGTTAATGTACTATTGTTAATGTGCTGTTTCTGTTAAAGTTCAGTTTTTTTCTTTTCTAGAAATACTTGAGTCTACTGGGATATTCTGACCTTGGAAACATTACAATTTATTCTAGGTCCTCAAAGTTAATTTTCATTTTGTTTCATAGCTTCTTCCTTCGTGAAACTTTGAAAAATATCCTGGGTCTGAGCCAGAGAATATATATATCATGGTAACATCTGTCTATGATATTCCAAATTAGTCTTCTCTGATGTTGTAGACACAGTGAGGTTCCACCCTGATACCTGTGTAAGGAGTATTTATTTCCATTTGTGGGAATACTGTCATCAGAAAGCCTCTAGATGGACTTTCCTGGTGATCCAGTGGTTAACACTGCGCTCCCAACGCAGGGGGCACAGGTTCTATCATCCCTGGTCGGGGAACTAAGATACTGCGTACTGCACAGCACAGCCAAAAAAGAAAAAGAACAAGAAAGCCTCTAGTTCAGAGTTGGCCTAAGTTTCAGAGAGCTGCCTTGTATAAGGTTATGCTCTCCTTGGGGTGGTATGGATCTGGTTGATGAGTGAGGTGGAGTATAAATATCTGGGCATTTCAACCAGATACAGAACACTCTGAAAGGCAATATTCCTTTCAGACCTTTCCATTGTTTTGGGTGAGGTTTCGTTGGACCTATATCATAGTTGAATTATTCTTCTTACTTTTTATCCCACCTTATTTTTCCACAGATGTTGATTAAAATAAATTTCTTATATCCCAAACTGCATTTCACTGTACGTTTTTGGGATACCAAATGCACTATACCTGACCATATATTATTGTTTTTTCAAAACTAAGCATGTTTAAAAGCTCTCTCCTGCATTCCGAGTCTCATGGAAGTCTTCTCTATTATCCCAAATTGTCTGAGCCAAGAATTCTTACTAGGCTCTGAATGTGATATCTATTATGATTTAATCAACAAATAATAATTTAATCAACAAATAATCAACAAATAATAATTTAATCAACAAATAATAATAATAATAGCTAAACAAAACAAACCAATCAAATAAGTAACAGCAATAACAACAAAATAGAAGAGTAGCCAGACAGATAAAGGAAATTTTTTTTAAAAAAAAGGAGAAAGAGAGTAGTAGAAAAATCAGAGGGAACAAGCAGAATTGGCATAAGCAAGCAAGCGTGTGATAGTTATATTGCAATGTTGTCTATAAAACAGCAAAATAACATTTGATCCTGTATAAAACAATTTGCAAAAACATAATTTTTGTGAGAGTACCTACATTCCACAATGGCTGCTTAAAAATTTATTTTGTTAAAAATGAGACCTGCCTCTCCCTCATAATTACTCCCCAACAAAATAAAATACACAGTAAAAGCCAATAACTTAAAGGCAAATGAATTAAAGAACCAATGAACAAATACATTTAAAACAAATCAACCAACAAACAAATGAAACTACTCATGTTCTGTTGTCATAACAATTATCCAATGTCCCTGGGGTCTCGATATGGAGATTGAATGTTCCTGGAAGCAGTGCATTTGTACCTACTACTCTTGTTCTGCAGTGTTACTTGAAGGATCATTTGTTGTAGGCACCAGGAATAACGGCTGGGATGCAACAACAATATTAAGGCAATATATCCTGTAGCACTCAGCAGCTGAAATGATAATAATTGCTTAAGTAAACTGGATACTAAATCAGAAAGAATGGAAACAAGACAAATGATATGGAAAAATAGGAAGTATGAGAACACAGTACAAACCTGAATGTTGGTTTAAGGTTACATTTTATGGAATGGGGAGTATTCACTGCTAGTTTTAAAAATACTCATGGTATTTTGAAAGTAACTTAAAGCCATAGATTTGAAATAAGTTCCAGGGATATGTTATAGTGATTAAGTATTCAGTTGAGAAAGATTTTGATTCAGTGACCAAAAATATAACATTAAAATATTCAATCTGCAAGTTTGATATTACACACACAGCTAAGGTATTTTTTTTCTGAAAAATATCTCATTATGCACAGAAATTCCAAAGTATCTGCAGATTTTTGAAATGGATGTATTGAGACTCAGTTTCAGTTCCCAAAGAAAGTCTTGTTGACAGAGCAAAAAGACATGAGATGTGCTTGAAAAAGTGAAAATGGTTGTTCTGTGAACAATTGACACATCTACTGCCCTATTTGTTGATATTTTCCTTAAAACAGTTATATGTAGTAGAATCAAAATGTATTTGTTCTACTGCCCTATTTGTTGATATTTTCCTTAGAACAGTTATGTGTAGTAGAATCAAAATTTATTTCATTTAATTGAAGGATGGAGACTTCCTTCTATTCCCCACAATATCCAGTTGAGGAAACTAATGTCCAGAGAATTCACATGTTTCCTCAGTGACAGTTAATGGGTGACAGAGTTAGCAACAGATGTATGTTGTCTGGCTTTCAAGGCCAGCTAGCTCCCTCTCAATTCTCTATGGACATGAATTCACTTACTGGACAATTACTGTATTCTTCATAAAATGGATCTACTGGTAAATTTCTGTCAGAGTAGTAGTACCTTATATTAGGGTGTGAATGAAAGAAGGGGGAGCCTCTTATTGCCCGAAAGAGTCAGAAATGAAAGACTTCCACTCTCCTGTTGATTGCTATTATTAGGAAAGACTGTAAAATAGAAATTAGCAGTCCTCAGCCTTCCAATTTCATCTATCCTTTGTCCAGAATTGACCACAAACTCATATACCCAACCACTGTGTGACTAAAATCTGTGCGAAAGTGCTTGTAATGGAATCATGGGAGAAATACATGAGTCTCTCTCATATCTGGACATTCTTTTGATTCTATTTTCAGGCTGTAAATATTTACTGCACATTATAAATCTTAATTATGTGGCCATAAAATGTTATGGCATGAAATACTATAGCATATTTCAATATTTATTTGACTTTAAGATTTCCATACATATTTTGTTTAGATTAAATTCAGTTTAATTAAGAAATCAGATGAATTGTGTATTTTACATAATATATTACGTAATCTGTAATTTAACATGTAAAATATAGATTGAATTCAATAGTGAAAACAAATTAGGTCCAAAGCACTTTTAAGATACTCTACAAATGTCATTTTTAGAAAAATAGCAGATGTGTGAGGCCAGTCAGTTGCATACTTTGAAATTCACCGGTTTAATTAAGTTTAGTCACATGGTACTTTTTTCCAGATGGAATTAATTAAACTCTTTTATATTTTTTATTTGAAAAAAATACCACACCTGGACCTTAGTTTTACATGTCTTTTATCTTAAACTGTGCTATTTTTGGTGGCTGATTCAGCAAACATATTTATATGTGTGAGATGTTCTTCATACAGCTCTCCAAACTTTGTTCTTCAGTAAAATAACTTTTTTCTTTCTTGCTCTAACTGTATGATCAAATGCTCATATAGGAACTTGCCATACTTTGCATATTCCAGTCTTCTCCCACCATTGATTGGCTCAAAGATGGCTACCTGACTCAAGGTAGACTAATGATACCATTTGCACCCATATTAGTCCAGGTAATTTATTTAAGGACAGGTACTCAGAAATAGTGAGGATTCTCCAGAGAAACAGAACCAATAGCATATATATGTAGAGGCAGGGGTGATGGGAGGGAGAGAGAGAGATTGATTTACTGATTTTAAAGAATTGTCTCATGTAATTATGGAACCTCGCAAGTCCAAAATCTGCAAGGTAGTTGGAGGTCTGGAGATGGAGGGAGAAAGCAAGTTTGCAGTTCAAGTCTGAGGGCCATTTGCTGGCAGAATTTCTTCTTTTTCCAGGTAGGTCAGTCTTTGTTTATTAAGGGCCTTCAAATGATTGGATGAGCCTCCCACCCCCCACCCCCCCACACGCACACTATAGAGAGTAATCTGGTTTACTCAAAGTCCACCAATTTAAATGTTAATCTCATCCAAAAACCATTCACAGAAACATCAGGAATAAATGTTTGACCAAATATCTGGGGAACTATGGCCCAGCCAAGTTAACATATAAAATTATAGGCACTTTTGTGAAGCTGGACTTGTCATGGAACTTAGGTCTTAGAATAGTGATCTCAATTCATTTCAGATGTCCAAAATGAAAGATGTTAGCCTGAAAGTTTACAGGTTCCACATATTTTTATATTAATGGATAAAGTTTTTTGGAGACCAAAAAAAAAGATACCCCCCCCAAAAGAAAAAACTGTAAAGATGAGAAACTGGAAGAGAATCAAGGGCCAATGGTGTAAGTCCCCATCTGATAACCAGAAGCATTGATGTCCTAGGGCAGGAGAAGGTGGATGTCATGTCTCAGCTCAGAGAGAGCTAATTTATTCTTCCTTCACCTTTTCATTCTATTCAGGCCCTTAAGGAATTGGATGATGCCTACCCACATTGGTGAGGGCAATTTTCTTTACTCAATCTACTGATTAAAATATTAATCTCTTCTGGAGACATCCTCACAGGCACACCTAGAAATAATGTTTTACCAGCTATTTGGATATCCCTTAATCCAGTCAAGTTGACACATAAAATTAACCATCATATCAGTCATACCATACTAATAAAAAAATGCCAAAAGTTTACAGCAGGATTTCTCAAGATATGTTTTCATGGAACCCATTAAAAATATTCTCAGGTAGTAACTATCAAGTTATTTTTATGAAAATGTTAACTTTATTGAAATTATAACAAATTCCTTATGCTTATAGCTGTTATATACCATAATAATAAAAATAATTAAAAAATAGTAAATAAAACTACAAAACCAATAAAAATAAAAACATTAACTTAATGGGATGAACAATGATTGAGTGTTCTAGTCTCACTATGATCATGATATTTGTTATTGCCTACTGAGACACAGGTTTTATTTTACTTTGGTATGTGTGTTATTTTGCTAGTGCCTCCAAAACAGAGTCAAAAACTGGGTGGTTTAAACAATAGAAATTTATTACCTCATAGTTCTGGAGCCCAGAGTCCAAGATAAATGTGTTGATAGGGTTCGTTCCTTCTGAGAGTTTTGAAAAAAAATCTGTTTCGTGCCTCCGTCCTCCAGAAGAAATATCTTCTGCTGGTTTGCTGGCAATCTCTGGCATTCCTTGGGTTTTAGTTCTCTGCCTTCATCTTCCCATAGTGTACATGTGTCTCTTTGTCCAAATTTCCCCTTTTTATAAAAATATTAGTTATATTGAATTAGGACCCATCCTAATGACTTCATCTTAATTAATTCCGTCTTCATTAACTATTTCCAAATAAGGTCACATTCTGAGGTACTGGGAGTTAGAACTCAACAAATGAATTTGTTGAGTGTTGGGCACAATTCAACCCGTAACAGTATGTGTTTATTAGCTTGGGCCATCTGAATAAAATCTCCAACTTTTCTCTACTAAAATTTCTCTGAAACCTCCATTCATACAATATGTCATGACTTTTTTCTTATTTATTTTTTAAAAATGTATACTTCTTTGTATGATTTATCACTTAGTTACTGAAACTATCAGGAAGCAAAGTTCAAAGGTATTAGCCAGATTCAGAATATGCTGAAGCTATGTTTAAGTAGATAATAAAAAAAAGTTTTAAAACATTAAAGTTTATTGTAGAAATTCATACAGAATTCTACAGAATTCTCTCAGTTGAGAAATAGTGGTTTAATGTGTTTAGCAGATGCTTTGAGTTCGCACCCAAATCTCTTTGGTGCTCACAGCTCTCACAGCTTCTTACTGCAAACACCTGTGACTCTGTCTAGAGGCATATTCTTTGGCTATAAAAATATTCTCAGTCTGTGGGCAAGGGTCAAGGCAGAGTGCAAACAATTTAATGCCCCCATGAGTAGTATACAACCAGGTGATGGATGGAGTTGATGAATGGGAATCACACTTTGGGTGGAATAACCTGGAAACATTTCCCAGTGGGATTGAGCTTCAGTAACTCACAGTGGTAACCTGTTTACATATGCACCTGTATTGACTTATTTTCCTTCTTTGTCTCATATTCCTGCTCTACTAGTGATTCTTGAGATCTGCCTAGTAAACTACTTGTACCCATAACAAGGTCTGCTTTTGTGGGAAACCAGCATAAAATAATATGTTAGCTACAGCTAGATGCCTACATTTTAAGAAAGATATTCTTGAACCATCTCAGCTAAAGGAACAATTTTGCTTTAGGGAGCTCCCACCTTAAAGTTCTATGAATTCCAGATCTAAAATATCTCTCGTATTCTATGAGCTTTTACATTCAATCCTCTTCTCATTCCCACACTCCTTTTTGTATCTTAACATCTTTCACTTGGATTATTTTCACGGCCTCAAGAAACTCTAATTCCACATATACTCCAAAGCAGATTCCCAATTAGCTCTGTTAAAGGTTTCATTCCCAGCACTCTTTGCCGTATACCCTTTTCTCTAGTCACAAGGAAGCACGGGAACTTTCTCTAAAATGGTTGATCCTTTCATGTGTCTCTATTTCATCCATGCTTTTTCTTCTGTCTGGAATGATTTAGTAATTCTCCAGGAGAATTTCTGCCAGTATTTCTAGACTCTGTACTAAAGACACTTCCCTTATTCTCTGGCATCTATCTACCATAACCCCTTACTCATAGCTAAGATTCCATCTTACTGGTGGTATAATTTTATATGTGTAACATTATTAACCCATACCAAAATATTGTAAGTATATTCATATTATTCACATGCTTTTTAAATTTCATCTGTTAAATGTTAAACACCTTGAGGAAATCATATTCATCTCAATCTTTCCTCTGCCAGGTTCTAGGTGTTCAGTAAAAAATCATTGAATAAGTGAATAGGCATTGTAGTAACATTCAAGACTCCATGTTTAGCCTAGAATTTGGGCCAGTATGGTGAAGTACTTTACTTGAGATTTTCTGGAAAAACACAGTATTAGAGTCAGTGGTCAAGTAAAAACGCATCCCCCATTTACAGCCTTCAATTACACACCTCTGCTATACTCTCTGACTTGTGCCAACAAGAGGAGCCGGGCTTCCTTGTCATTTCGTTAGTTTTGGCTAAGTGAGATTCTTGGGATTTGGGATAGTGACGAAGGGATAGGGATTGGCAGTAGAGCATTACCTGGAGGAGAAGATGATGGGTGTTTGGGGGCAGCAAGGAGACCACCATGTAGACATACACAGTCGGACTCAGGAAGAGAAGGAGAGACACTCCACCTCTGCTTTTGCCTGAGTGGAGTAGGAGTGCTCGCTACTTTCAGTCATATTGTGTCACCCAGCCTATTTCCCCACCTGCTGGAGTAGCTTTGCCAGTTTCTAGAGATGGGATCAGAGCAGACAGCTTTTGTAAAGAGAGTTTTATCCTGGACACAGCCTCCTTTAAGCCAATCCCAAACTGACAGCTTTAACTTAGGTTTGCTACTGTTAACTTGCAAATAAGCACATCATTTAGTACAGGTTCCTGCAGGTGGAATACTCTCGTTACTTCATACTAGTGAAGGTTTGTTGTTTGTACTCAAGCATAATTAGGTAGGAGAGGAAACTACCTTAGCAAGTACATCACCAGCCTTCCTGAAGAACTAAACCTTTTTCACTTTGTTGGAGATGCAGCCAACTTAGTCTTTTTCAGCCCGCTTTGTCATTTTAATCAGGTTAATGTGAGTCCTCATCTTTTGCCTATTCCTTAAATATCAATATTTTACAAAGATCTTCTTCATTTATTTCCCCAACTTTATTTTTTTGAAGATTTTTTGATGTGGACCCTTTTTAAAGTCTTTATTGAATTTGTTATATTATTGCTTCTGTTTTATGTTTTGGTATTTTGGCCCTGAGGCATGTGGGATCTTAGCTCCCCGAACAGGGATTGAACCTGCACCCCCTGCATTGGAAGGCAGTCTTAACCACTGGACTGCCAGGGAAGTTCCTCTTTACTTATTTCTATAGTAAGCCATCTATGATTTGCTTTAGTGTCAGGTATGTATATATATGTATATATATCACACACATATGTTGCAGACGTTCTTCTTGGCTTTAAGTATGATTTTATTTTTAAAATACATTTTAAAATAATTCAATATGGAAATCATCCCACCTTTCAACCATGCTAACAAAATTATTGTCAGTTTGAGAGTTCCCTTTAATCTTTTTACATATGCCTATACATTTTATGTAGCTTTAAATATTAATGTATTTACAATTTGTAACCTGACTTTCATTTGACAGTATATCATATCTATATGCTGTTTTTCAAAATTCATAAATTATTTTATAACAGCATGATATTCCATTGTGAGAACAACCATAATTAAGCATTCCTTTATTATTAGGTGCATTGACTGCCCTCAGAAGTTTCATGTAACATTTCAAGGATCATTTACACAGTTAGAGTTTCTAGTCTGCTTGTGTTTTTGCATAAGAAAGCTTTTCATAGTCAGGATTAAAATTTAAGAGGAATAGGGTCAAAATATGTGAATTTATAGTTTTTGATAAATATTTTAACAGTACATTGTTAGAGTTGTGAATACATATCTTTTCTTGGTTGTTGCAATTTTTTTTTTTTTTTTTTGCGGTATGCGGGCCTCTCACTGCTGTGGCCTCTTCCGTTGCGGAGCACAGGCTCCGGACGCGCAGGCTCAGCGGCCATGGCTCACGGGCCCAGCTGGTCCGCGGCATGTGGCATCTTCCTGGACCGGGGCACGAACCCGTGTCCCCTGCATCGGCAGGCGGACTCTCAACCACTGCGCCACCAGGGAAGTCCTGGTTGTTGCAATTTTGATCTCATCATGTTATTGTATACTTTCTCTTAAACTTATTAAGGTAACTAAAATGGCATTAGCGTTTTCAGTTAGGTTTATTTGATTCCTTTGAACAAGTTAAGCTATTTTTACATTTTGTTTAGCAGGTAACTTTCTATGATTGTGAATTGTTCTCTCATGTGATTTGCCCATATTTTTCAACAGACATATTTCTAATTAGTATTAAATGTGTTCACTTAGATATACTTTAATCCATTTTGGTATGATGTTTTTATAACCCTGCACATGACTGTGTTCACATATATATCTTCATTTACTGTTTTTTAACATGTTGACATGAGCAAATTCATGTTATTATAAAGTCCTTAGAAATATTATTCTTTGACAGTATCCTGCCATATATATATATAGAATATTATTTACCTATCCTTCAGTTTTTGTCCTCTAATATTATTTTTACTTTTCCTAAAATAAATAATTCAGTGAAAAATTTATTTATGAAGATAGCCTTCCTAATATTTTTAGATATTTCCTTCAGAGAGAAACTAATATTTGTGCTTTGTGTGGCTACTGGCCCATTATTGAGTCTAAATAAATATTTAAAAATAATTGTATGCATGAATTTAGTGTCCAGAATGTATAAGATGATTTTTCTTATCTACCTGGAGTAGATCGTACCTAAGATATTGAGTACAGGTCTTGATTATATCTTAAGAGGTAGATGGTCAGCAAGCTTTGATTTTTCTATCACGATACTGAAAGGATTTAAAATTCTAATATACTAATCCAATTTCAAAATTAGACCTGAAAATATAAGCTTGCGGGAAGTCACATTAAAGTCTCTCTTGGAACACATAAAGGTCTGTTCAAAGGTTGATGTATTCAAAATGTTCTGAGGGTTTTTATTTATCCTGCAGTTGTTTCATATTAATCTTTCCTCCAGTTAAAATCCCTAGCACATGTTTTTGCTATGCCTCATCTTCCATATGTTATGTTATTTTTGCAAAAATATTTTTTTTCAGAATAAGGACAATCCTTTCCATTTAATGTTTTAAAATTCCATCTTATTATATGTTACTTATCTTCCCATTTTGTTGACAGCATTTAGTATTCTGACTTTGTTCTTTCAAATACTGGTTAGCTCTCAAGGCTTTTATGCCATGTATACATTTGATGAAAAAGGCCTCAATGTCCTCTTCTGAATATTAATTATGATCCTTGCTCCCATGTCACCTCACCACCTGTTGCCTTTACAGGTTGTCAGGAATCCATGACACAGCAACCTTTTTAAGGGATTCTTCAATCACCTACAAATCCACTGAATTTTACCATCATCTATGGTTTTCTTTCTTATTCATGAAGTATTTTAGGAAACACTAATCACTGATGCTCAAACTTTATTTCACTGTTATACATAATAACATGAAAAATCTGATTTTGAAATTCATCTCTCTCTTGTTCAGAATCAATATCTAATCATTCATTTAGTAATCACAAATACAGTAAAATAACTATAATAATAATAACAAATAGCTATAAAATGGATTGCCATAAAGTTATTTTTATTTATTGGACCAGAATTTTAAAGTATCACCAGACTATGATGGTGAACAGTCTTATGATGCCTCACCATTTCACTATGTTTTAATATGAGTCCTAAGTGTAGGGATGAGGGAAAGGTGAGAAAGGGAGCGAGGGGTATTTACTACTCATATCAATTCTTTTGGGAGGATGTAGATGCAGTTTTCTTGGCATGACACCCAACTTCATACATATGTATTACACTATTATATTGACAAATAGCAACATATGTTCCTATAACATTAACTGAAGTACTGCATGATATTAAGAGATCAAACGCACCACAGCTGCTAACAAAGATGACCTGAATATTGCATAGCTTCTTCTACAATTCTACCAACTTTCATGTGAGCAATTGTACCTGGATAATCACAGCCATATTCAGCTTACAGTTCATAATTTGGCTCCTTTAAAAATTGAGAACACCACCTGTTTTCATTCTGCTTAAAAAAAAAAAAAAGGTTTGATAGGATTAGGAAACACATCCAGTCTTTGTTTTTAGCTGGCCCATTTTGAAAATTGGGGTCATGGATGACCACTTCCTGAGTGGGGCAGCAAAAGCAATGGTAATGGAGAAGCATTAAAAAGATTCAGATGTGTGATGCTAAGCAACATTTGCAAATGTGTGAGTGCATTGACATGCTTGATTATGCAAAAGCTGAGCTGTGCAAATCATAATAATAAGCTTTCTCGTTAGATTTCCTGCATTTTCTGCTTCTTGATCAGCCAGAAATACAGCCAAGTGTTCCTGTTCTTTTGAAATTTCTGGTTTACACTTGTTTCAACTACTCAGAGAAAAATAGGGAAAATAAGAGAAGTGAAATAAGATTTTAATTAAAAGGGAAAATGGAAAATGTTCAGATTTCATAAAACGCAAAAGATGTGTGCACTTTGGTTATATTCAGCTTGAAAACAAAATTTTACTTGGCACTCATAGACATTAAATCAGTTCATAAGTCAATAACTAGGTAAAGAATGTAGTCCAACTATTTTAAAAGTAAACCTAAAAATAATCATTTAAGAAGGCTAATTGAATCATTTGCTTCACAAAGAAAGGTTTTATTCAGAGAATCAAGGCCATCCAAAGTAAAGTATAATAATAATAATAGAGAATTATTTGAAAGGAATGACAAAACTAAAAATATTTTGCAGTTTTCAAAGATATGTCCAGATATTCAAGACAATTTTACTAGTTCAAAATGTTGTATTTCCATTTTTAGTGGAAATAAATAAATATAATTAATAGTTACCTTAAGGGAAATGAAAAATAAAATTAAGAACTCATTCAACATGACCAATGCAGTCTTTACACATGTGATGCATCAGTATCCACCTTACAGACCAACAGTACATCAAAATGGTATTGTGTTAACAATTGTATGGTTTGTTTGGCTTCCCAATTTAGTATCAACTAAGTCAGTGACCCAATGAAACTGGAAAAATTCTTGGTCTAAGTTACATGCATTGGCACTATATAGGCAATGAATGAAAACATTTTCATTTGCTATAGATAACACCAGAGGTATTTTTCCCATTATGTATGTGGAAGTAAAAGCTCATTTGCGTGGTTGTCCCAATTTGAAATTGTGTGGCATGTATATTTATGTCAGTGATATAGTGAGAGAGAAGCAGAGTAGAAGCTAGGGGTAGGAAGTCATTTGAAGATCAGTTTTGAACCCCAAATCCCAACAAGCTCTGGACCTCGCGGGCTCACGGAAACTGCAACTCCTCAAGTCCTGTCCTCACAGCTTATCAGAGATCAAGAACAAACACACACCACAGGGAGATGGAGACTTCCAGTTTCTCAAACCTGACTGGATTCTTGGTTGCACAACCAATGATTTCCTATAACCTACTCTGTACCCCAAGTTAGGTCACTCCAGCCACTCATATTTCTACCATTAGTTATGTGAATATTGAGAATATTAGAACATCCTGTTATTTTGTAAGTCTAAGTCCATGGTGTCATCTACTTTGCATCTTCCAGAACTTAAATATATATTCTACTTTTCTTTTTCTTGTATACTCTGCTCATTCAGTTTTATTGTTCATTCACTGAACTTTTACAATAGGGAGATGTGGAAACCACACAGGAGTCTACTCAGGAAAAGACCACACAACCCTTTCCTGAAGCTCAGTATATCTCAGCACTGCAACCTCATATTGCTCACCTGTCTTTCACAATGCTCTTAATTTCACACACTCTTAAGTATAAAGACTGATGGTCTCACTTTGTTATCAGCCAGGCACACGGTTAAAAGAACAATTGTTCCAAGCACACCTCAACTTTATACAAGAAGTTTGCATTCCATGAGAGTCTCTACTTCCTTCCCTCCATGACCTATACTGTTTCTGTATCCTCCAGAACGTAGAAAATGTTCCTTAGGACCACTACACTTCCTCTGCCCTCACCATTTCAACCCCTCTGAACCCTGATGTCTTCCCCACACATGTATTACTAATCCTCCCTATGACTTCCAATTTGTTCCTTTTTTGTCTGCCTTTTCTAAGTATTCACTATGAGAATCTAACCAGAATCCCCATCAGGGCCCAGGGACATTTAGCTTCGACTAAGTCAAATGATCAAAGTTATATTATTAATATTTTAAGAACTTATATCTCCGCACTTTTGGATACCTCACTAAATTAATAACCAAATTAAATCTTTCCCAACAGTAAGAGACAAAAAGATATTAACTTATTATTTCAATAGTTAAATGTAATATGCAATTCACAGTTACCATTTTGTTATGAAAAACACTTAGGTTTGAATATTTATGTCATAGATATGCAGGGACATCTCTGAGCAAAACAGTTGAGGAATAATTGAATTATACTGGGAGTTATCTACCCCTCAGTACTCCTCACTGTGTAACTACCTTCCCTTCCCTGGAAGGTCAGCACCTGATAATGTGCCTTGTCCATCCATATGACCGGACACACTCACTATACTTCTCTAGCAATTTTCTGCAAATTCCTTTCTCATAACTTTTACTAAGATTTGAATGACTAGCTATAGTGGTATTTGTGAATCTGTTTTCAGAGTGCTCAAGATAATTCTTTAAGACAAAGTTGCAATTAATGAGAAGGTGCTTACCCAAAAACTGACCAATGTTTTCTTCTTTTTCTGTCTCACCAGATTTGTTCCACTCAAAACTATGAGCACCATAAAAGCAGATACTAAGTTAACAATACTGTATTATATATTTGAAAGTAGCTAAGAAAGTAGATTTTAAGAGTTCTCACCACAAAAAAATTGTAATGATGTGAGGTGATAGATGTGTTAACTAACTTTATTGTGGTAATCATTTCATAGTATATACATAATCAAAGCATTAAGTTGTATACCTTAAGCTTATACAATGTTATATGTCAGTTATACCTCAATAAAGCTGGAGGGAAAAGCAAATACTATTTTTTGCTTATTTTGCCCAATATTATACACTCAAGACAGAGGACAGAGCATGGCAAATAAAAGGCAGTCAGTATTTTTAGAAAAAAGCAAATTAATGAATGTATACTAGCATCTCTAATCCTATCATGGGGAAAACTTTTTATGTGAAAAACAACATTGCCTCATGAATATATTTTATATAAATTTATAACTTGATAATGCTAAACACTATATGGAAAGTGGCTCGTACTTATATAAAAATCAAACAAAAAACTTATTTCATTTTGCTTTTAGGCAAGGTTATGTACTTTATTGATTTAACTCACTATCACTTTCCCTTAGGACTTAACATGTTTACTTTCATCAGTCAACCCAGTAACATAATTTTCACTCAGCTCCATATTATTCTTTGGTGAAGAAAGACATTTTTTTCTCTTTGTTAAATTGTAGGAAATCATTTCCATGTGGTATTTCTTACTAGAGGCTTTGGTCAAAGAGGGTGTTATTCAACAACACTCTGACCTTTGAATGCTCCAAAAGGTGCATCAGAAATATTCATAAAATCCTAGAAATAAATATTCACAGGCACTCTCTATCGAGTATTAAAACTGATTCTAGTCACTCCCAATTATGTCTTAAGGATCTCATGAATGAAAAGTTTTCATTTCTTATTCTGATTTGTTTCTTATTTTCAAACATTTTAAAATCTTGATATTCTATGAAAACCAGAGGAGTGTCCAGGAACATCTGGGACAGCTTAACTAATTTTATTTTCTCAAGTAATTTTACTAATATTCAGTCAATTAAGAAATGGTAGTGCTCTTTACGCTGCAGTTCAGTGTGATCATTTGCAAGCTGCTTTATTTTCCTGATTTAATTGTTTTAAATGAGAAACCAATGAGTCCAATTAATATTAGCTCCACAAACAATTAATTGCACATTAAAAATAAATGGCTTCAGTTGATCACAGTTCTACTCAACTACTGGAATTCAGTGCTAATTTGGGAATGACAGGGAGCATAGATTCATGAAGATCAGGAATTAGATTTGAGTTATAATTTAAGAAAACCCTTTGGATGAATGAAGAATGCTGGTAAAGCTTTACAGTAATAAAGGTAAAATTATAATGTATAATGATTAAATGCCTTCATGAAGGCTTAGATGCTAAGATTAATCTGTGCAATAATGTACATTGAAGAATAAATGACCAAATATACCTTGAATTACACAAGAAACATATTTATGTAGAAAAGGTAATTACCACCTGTTTTTGAGGGAGAATATTTGGAAATTTTTAAATTGTGACATAATCCTACAAGATATATAGAAGTTCAAATTTCCTTTTAACAAGTTACAATATTTCCTGAGTTATATTTTAATAATAAATAATTTATACTTACAAACTAGCCATAATTCAATTTGAAATCAGTAGTATGCAGATAATCTATAAAACATTTCAAGAAATGGAGCTGGAACAATTGGATACATATGCAAAAATATTAACTTAAAATGGGTGATAAACTTAAATGGAAAATGGAAAACTATAAAACTTTTGAAGAAAACACAGGAGTAAAATCTATGTGACCTTGGATTTTGTAATAAGTTTTTGATACAATATCAAAAGCAAAATTTTTATGGAAGAAAAAATTGGTAAATTGGACTTTATTAAAATTTGAAAAGTTCTGGTCTACAAAAGATACTACTAAGAGTATAAAAGACAAGCCATGTACTAGGAGAAAAATACTTTAAAACATATCTGATAAAACTTTTATCCAATATGTATAAAAAATTTATTAAACTAAGAACATAACACAATTAAAAATTGGGCAAAAGATCTGAACAGACACCTTATCCGAAAAGATAAAACCTCACTAAATCTATAAAACTGACATTACTTACTTTCAGTGGTGATGCAGAGCAACAGGAACTTTCATTTATTGTTGATGAGAATGCAAAATGGAACAGCCATTTTGGAAGGAAGTTTGGTAGTTTCTTACAAACCTAAACATGATCTTAACTATTTCATTCCACAATGGTACTCCTAGGTATTGATTTGAAAATTTATATCTAAACATAAACCTTCACACAGATGTTTATAGCACCTTTATTCATAAGCTTCATAAACTGGAAATAACCAAGATGTACTTCAATAGGTAAACGGATAAACAATTCTGTCACAGCCATAACATCAAATACTGTTCAGCATTAGCAAGAAGTGAGTTATTAAATAATGGAAAGACATTGATGAATCTTTAGTGTATATTGGTTAGTTTAAAAAAAAGTCTAAAATGTCTCACTGTATGAGGTAATTTATATGACATTCTAGAAAAGACAGAGGTATAAAGAGTGGTTTCCAGGAATTCAGAGTAGGGGGTTTTATAGGTCAAGTGCAGAATTTTATAGGCTGATGAAACCACTCTGTATGATAATGTAATGTTGAATTTGTCAAAATCTATTTGTTTTCTTTACAACAGAGTGAATATTGTATGCAAATTAAAAATAAATCATGTAGGAAGTCAGAGGATCCAGCATAGAAGACAGAATGTGACCAGTCTAACTGTATTTTAAAGGTAGTAAACAGCCTCATTAAAGGACACTGGGGACAAGGCACTAACCTAAGTAACTTGGGAAATGAGTGGAGTCTATAGGACTAAAGGTAAAAGTAACTGTACATAAATATTGGACTGTAGTTGATAGTTATTTCCTATAGGCATGTCTACAAAGTCTGAAACTACCACCTAGAAATATTATAATTGTATAATTAAGTAAATAGATGGAGGTACTGAGAGCCAGGTTTCCCTGTGTTGGAGTGGGAGGTTGCAGGTAAGCAAGGGGAGGAGGGCAAGGGTAACCCATGTGGAAGTGGAATAGAGTCATGTATTATATCCAAACTTATTTCTTATTATACATACATATGTATAACTCATATTTAGTATGAAGGCAGACTATACCTTAAGGTTATCGAAAGCTACTAAAGCATTTTGAGAAGAATAGTGAGATAACGTATTTTTTAAAATTCAGAACAATGTCTGAGATGGGGTAAGCACTAACTATTATAAATATTTGCTATTATTAGGAATGTCAATTTGGCAGTAGGGTTTTGGTAAGCAGATTGTTGTAGTTGTTCAGAAGAAAGATGTTGATACGTATCTTTTTCTTTTAATGCAAATTAAACTCATTTAGGCAAAGTGTACTTCAGTCCACATTCCTATCATTAGAAAAGTGCATAGAGAGGTCATCAAAGGTCAAGCCAAATATGTGATAAAGCCAGGATGAGACAGATGAATCTTATTTCCCTTTCTATGTGCAAATCACACCACTCTTCTATTTTCAGTCGCATATCACAGAATCAAGAAATGAAGGGTTGATGAGAGTTTGCCTAGTTATTTTTGTTTCTTAAGATTTTGCCAAATTTATTCTTGTTTAATATCAAGAAGAAAGAATAAACATTGAGTTTCTAACGTGTAAAGGAAATAATTCTGGTAGCTGAGGTTGCAAGAGCTGTGCAATATTCTTATTACTGAGAAGTTCATCCTATGTTTGAGAATGTAAGCATAGATGTATTGGAAAGATTATAAAGGTACTCAGAAGTTCTCTGGAATTCAAACCTTTTGTTTTGCGAAGAAACTATGGCTCTGAGAGCCAAAATCACTAACAAAATGCCCAATATCTTGGTGCTGGACCTAGACCAAACCAGGTCTTCTGATGCTCAGTTCTCATTGTTTCTTCTACTTTATCTCATTCTTTCTGTAGTCCAGGGGTCCCCAATCCCTGGTCTCAGGACCAGTACCGGTCTGCAGCCTGTTACTAACCGGGCTGCACAGCCGGAGGTGAGTGGCAGGCACGCGAGCAAGCGAAGCTGCATCTGCTGCTCCCCATCGCTCGCATTACTGCCCGAAGCATCCCGCCCCTCCCACATCAGTGGAAAAATTGTCTTCCACGAAACCAGTCCCTGGTGCCAAAAAGGTTGGGGACCACTGCTCTAGTTGACTGATACATACAAATTATTTCATTTTAAAAATAAGTCTGTATTATAAATTGCTGAAGGAAATAATTCCTCAGATTTCCAGGCAGACTGATTTCTTTTATGCTTTCCCATGGAGTTGAAATCAATTATCTGATAGCTAAACATAAAAGAGACATACGGCGTGTGTGGATTAGTCTCCTTTTCTCTTCCCCTCTCATGAAGTGGTTGTTCGATGCTGTTTAGAGGCAGCTGCCTCGGGGAGGCCAGGGACTGTGGTTGTTCAGGGTTGTTGGTAACTGCTGGGTTAGCAAAATTGCGAGATTAGCGTAATTAGAATTTTGTGCATTTGGCCACAAATAGACAACGTGTAGCATTTGGAGAGCAAATAGGCTTAATCATTAATCTCAATGAGATAGATGAAAAAGCTAGAGTATGTTAGGGTGGGATGTTAGGGTGGGAATATATCCACATTTTACATAATGGGGATTTTTTTCTAACATTTCCAATAACCTGGTCCTCAAAGGAGAGGGAGTCAGTTACCTTGTGAGCAATAACCTTTGGTCTGCATTCCATGACTGGGATATTAGTTGGGAGATTTAGTCTATTTTTCCTTTCCAGACTTATCAGCTGTGGAGTAGTGAATTTGGTAGGTTTGTCTGCATGGCAGACTAAAATTTTCCTTTTGTGGGTTGTTCCTATAGAATCTAAGCAGATTCATTTAGGTCTCATGTTATGGCATGCCCTCTAAATTAACCTTTATCAGTAATAAAGGTGATATTTTGATTTCTTAATGCCTTTTTCTCTTGGGCAGAGATGTAGCTGCTGTTTACTGGGCATTGTCAAACTTCCAAGACCTTTATCATGGATACATGGAGAAATACATATGTATGAAATATATATATATATATACCCTTTCCCTGATTATAGTGTATACACAATAATCGAATGTAGAAAATAGTCAAGGAAAATAGTCAAGTACGAAGAAACAATTGTCTTTAATGTTATCACTTAGTCCTCTGAATGTATATATACATAAAGCAGGAAATAAAATTGACTAAATTGTATATTCCTGTTATTTTCAAAATCATCAGTTTCAAAATCTGCTTAATTTTGAATACAAATACATCAGAATATATAGTAAGACATTTAAATTTTAACACATTTTAATATTAAAAAGGATATTGTAGACAACATACAAATGCCTAAAACCTTGTTCGATTTCTGACAATTTTTGTAGATATTTAAAACTTAAATATTATTGAAAAATTACATTTTTGCCACAAATGTAGCATTTATCGGCAAAGAATTAGAGTAAAAATTTTTTCAGGGGTTGGTTGGTTGTTTGTTTGTTCCAGAGACTAGCAGGGGGTATACTTGTGTTGGGGAGATCATATAGACCTGTGCTGTTCAGTACATTAGTCACTAGCCACATATGGCTATTTAACCTTAAATTTTTAGTTCTTCAGTTGCACTAGCCACATTTCAAGTTCTCAAGAGCTCCTACACATGGTTAGTGGCTACCATATAGGACAGTACAGATACAGAAATTTCCAGTGTCACTGAAAGTTCCAAGGGACAGAACTTGAGGTACATTATCTATAATAGAGGTCAGGAAGGTCTAAGCTGCAGCAATGACAACGAAAGGAGAGGAAGAATCTCTCCAAGATATTTGATGTGATGCAGAGGGATGAGAGGGAATGCACTTAGAATATCTTCTAGGTTTCCTTAGGTTAAGTGGGTAGATGGTAGAACCATTCACCAGTAAAGTAAATATAGGAGAAGGCACAGGATTGGGAAAAAGGATATGAAATCAGATTTGTAGCCAGTGAACAAGAGGCAACCCTGAGATAGGCCATTGTTCTGAAAGGCTGCTGATTCTCATGATGTGATCTGTGGGGAGTCTGGGTGGAGACAGAATTCCAGGGAAGGAGCAGTATTTGTGAATAGGGGCTGGAACCATGTACTTGGCTCTACATGAGATCGTCAAAGGCTAGCATCAGAGTTTGGGGAGAGCTGGGATTTAGGGCTGGGTTTTCAAACTGTGAGCCTGCCATGAAATCAGTAGAATAGGTCTCGACCAGCACTAAAAAATAGTACAGAAAATATTAATATGCTTTGCATATAATTTGAGTAAAGATCTCTTCCTGAAACTTTCGTTATAAATATATTTACACTAATATATGTATACTTGGTTACAAAGTAAAACATATTTCTGCATTGTGGTCCAATGAGTTTGAACATCACTGATTTTTAAAATGAACAACACAGACTATAAGCTATATGTGAACTGGGATAGTGTCCTTTTTCTCATCACCCAAAATCCTAGCACATAGCAGACACTCATAGTAAAGACATTATTCATGAAGGAATGAATCAATGGGTCAGAGAAGTAAGGGAAACCCAGGATGAGGGTGACTCAGAAGCTAAAGAAGGTAAGACAAAAGAGAGAAATAACCCAGTGTCATATATCATGAATTTGGCAATATACTTCTGTGATTTCTGTGAATTGGCAGGAGCAGAAGCCAGATCAAAGAAGTAAATGGAGATATATGTGTATGTATAACTGATTCACTTTGTTTTAAAGCAGAAACTGACACACCATTGTAAAGCAATTATACTGCAATAAAGATGTTAAAAAAAAAAAAGAAGTAAATGGGAGGTGAGGAAGTGGGGATTATACAGATGACGGTGGAGATTGAGAGATGTTTGTTTTGTACTGAAGACATGAAAGTTCAGTATGTGTCCAGAAGAGATTATATAGGAAAGGCATGCTCTACAAAGGCACTGTTCAGTAATGTAACCACTAGCCACATGTGGCTATTTATATTAGAATTAATTAAATTAAAAATGCATTCCTTAAACATGATAAATAAGAAAAAAATGCAATTCCTTAATAATACTAGCTCCATTTCAAGTGCTCAATGACTACATGTAGCTAGTGGCTACCCTCTTGTGCAGAGCTGATATGGAACATGTTCATCATTGCAGAAAGGTCTTTTGGACAGTGCTGCTCTAGAAAAACATTTTCATTCATGTGTCTATGCTGGCTTCAATAAAAGGAGCCAGTGCACAGTGCCCCCAAACTCCTCCTACCTGAAACATTATGTAAATCCAACAGAAAAACTGTTAGGGGATTATATTATGATCTATACATGATAAGATCACATTTGGTCTCAGTGAGTGACAGTTAACCCTGGGAAAGGCCAGTAAAGACATCAAGAAAGTTACTGAACCTCAGGATGTGATCTAAGAGAGTCAGGACATTACAGAGTGCCTGGCATATTTTAAATACATTGCAATATTTGGTATTTAAAACTATATGAATAAATACATTCAAGGAGGATGAGACTGTTGGAATCAGTGATTCAGAAATGATGTGTGACTTGGCAGACAGCTGTTGTACCACAGTGCTGGGGGCTGAAACCCTGCTGCTGTGGGCTTGAGGAGTGAGTAACCGAGGCAGCCAATGCAGAGCACATGACAGAAATGTTAAGGAATAGACAAGATCGTTACATATGTCCATTTGGCAATTATTTAGAGTACCTGAAGAAAAAAGTGAAGCTTTTAATATTTTTTGAAGTGCTTGATGCAAGCTCATCATTTACTGTTTGAAGATCATTTAAACTCTTCAGTTGTATTGTGCATTAATTGCTGGTCACATAAACTATCTTCTGGGAAATGCTTATATACCAAGAAAATTAAAAAAATAAATCATCACGGTAAAATGTAGATAACATGAATTATTTATATTTGGTATTACTAAAAATAAAGGTCATCTAGACCTCATTTTATAAACCATAAGGAAATAAAGAAAATAGATATTTCCTCCCTTATTCTTGATATATTTTAAATGCTTAGTTAATAATTATTAATAGAAAATTTATAATTCAGTGTCAGATAATAAAAGAAACTGGAATTACAGTAATTTTACATCACAAAACCACTACCTAACACTTAAAGCCCTGAAAATCAGAATACCAGAACCATTACTGGGAAAGCAGGTAAGATACACTGCTTAATTTGTTTAATGAAAGGATAAAGCTCTCATCATTATAAAGGTGAGGGTTTTTAATTTAATTGTGGATTTCCTATTCTGCCTTTCCAGAAAGTCAAGCGTTTTCTTCTTCTGCAGCAATTGGACTTTCTCATCTTCTTGTCACTATTTTGTTCACCATTTCATTTTGACTGCATAGAGCTCTTTTATATTGCATCACTTTGCCTGAACCTTTCTCCTTTACAAAGGAATAATAATTGGAACTGAGTTTATTTTTACGGTCAGAGAAAAAACTGGAGGCAAAGATAGGGTATTATTACTGTGAGATCATACTCTTCTTTCTTCTTCCCTTCCCTGGGGTGCTTACTAAGTTGTAAGAGAACCACAGTTTAGGGGAACGGACCTGGTGAACGGTCTCAGTAGTCTCAAAACTAATGATTACAGAAAAGAGAACATGCTTTAGCCATATTACAACCATGTCATTCTGATCATATCTGTGTACATTTTTAAAGGTATATAAAGACGAATGGCACTAGTATTCAACAGGAATATGTGGGCAGTGTGGAATCATATATTGATGCTTTTGGTTGAGGCAACGACTAGAAGAGTGCACTTGGTTGTGAAGTACACTTACTTATTTAGTGTTACTTCCTGCCTGATCACTGCATTTGACCAAATACATGACAGAGTGAGAAACTATCTTTTAGGATCAAAGTTGGATAAAAGCTTAATTCAAACTTTTGTTACCTTCACAAATCCATTACAATATATGACTTGCAGAAGAAAAAAATTCCTTCTCATCTTAATAGGATCCATGGGGAAATTTTTTTCTGTTCTCAGTGCCAGGAAAAGCTGTGGTGTTTCTTTTTAACTTTTCTCTTTTAATGGAAACCAGGTAATGTAACTAAACTTGCCCACACTTTGGTTTGATTGCTTAACTGCTCATTGCCAGATTTCCAGCCCAACTATACAATTGTCTGAATTCTTTTTTATGCATTATTTAGCATTAGTCTTATCCAAAATATGACTCTATTTAGATCATTTATTTTATTTTCACTGTTACCTTAATTAATTTTTTTTCCTGTCTTACAGAGTACATTTGTAAAAAGGCAGTTCAAAATCTCACTTGGAATGAGACAAGGATTAAGTAAATTAATGGAATAAAATACCATGGTATATGTAGTGTAGATAACATTATCTAAATTATATAAAGTGCTAAATATAATGCCTTACATAGATGAGTGCCCCATTAATATTTTCCCCTTCCTTCTTCTCTTGTATTCCCCACTGAGGCCAAAAGGGGAGTCTCATCTCTTTTATTCATTCAGTCATCTCAAAAACAATTATGCAACTTCAATATTATTAAGATTTCTATTACCCTTGGAACTTTGATAATTTGGGCCAAAGACACATTTATAAAACCTGGGTGAACTCATTGGCCTCCTTACAAGCTCGGCCATTATCTTCTTATAGACACTTAATTCCTACCCCAGCACAGTCTTGGTTAAAACACTGGCCTCCATGTTGTGTAGAGGATGTATTAAAGAGTGAAACAGGGAGAATAGGGAGCTGTCTATGAGGCAATAGAAAGAATGTGAGCTTGTATGGATAAGAGAAATATATGAGGCATATGAGAGATGCTCTTTACTAAGACTCCAGTCTTTACAACCTGACTCCTACCTCAGTTCAGGAGGGCTAGGGAATGCTGTTTATTAGGATGGCTGGTTTTAAAGTTTGAAACCATCAACAAATAAGTTCTTGATTTTTTGTCGTGAGTTCTTTTCCCTTTGTGAATCATAGGAGTTAGTAGGGATTAAGCAGATAATTTTTTTAAATTCACCTCACCTTTACTGATAAAGTTAATATTGAGGAATAGATTTAGTATTAGAACCAACGATTCTACTAGTTCTTCCTACCTTCCAGGTCTGGGCTTTAAAACAGCTCACCTGAGGGTTAATTTGAGAGTATTAGCACAGACACACCCAGCACTGGTACAAACATCACAGTTGTCCAGTGTGGAGAGAGGGAAGTGAGTGACTGATTCTACCACATATTGTCTTATGTATTAAACACATCTAATTCAGAAATGAAATTTAACCCCCATTCAGGTACTCCATAAGGAGGAGGAATAAGTAAATGGGCAAAAGAATAAGAATACTTAGGCAAGAATCTCACTTTATTAAAATCAGAAGAATGGGAATAGAGAGGGCTGTGTATGGTGACTGTAAGGCATGTATTACAGAAACATCAGAGTTCACGGAGATTAAGAAATCCATCCAAGCCTGAGAGGTTGACTTTTGGGATGGATAATTCAAACTTGGGTTATCTTGTTCCTCAGCTGGGTCAACATACGCTTTAGGCAAGTCGTCCGGGCAGTGAGCAGTATCATCTCTACCACCTGCCCAGAGCTGCTCAGAAGCGACGCACCCTTTTCCTTAGTTGATGACACATAAACCCAATAGAGTATGAGTCTGTTGTTTAATCTACTTACAGCCAGAGTTTAGGAAACCTACAAGCTCCTGACAATTTTACTAACTAGTCTTGAATTAAACTGTCAGGGGCCTGAGCCAGTATTTTTCCCTACACTCTTCATTACGGCATGTTCAAGATAATGAGCTTGTTTACTCACAATAAGTACCTTTGGTTAGTAACTGGTGTTAAGTAGAAGAAAGGCTCTTCATATTCTTCTTTTCCCTTTTACTTGTTGCTGTTGCCCTAAACCAGACTCCCATTACAAAATGCTCTGCACTGGTGCCCCACATCCAGTCCTTCAAATCCCCAGGATATCCTCTCCCCACCAGTGATCTTTCTGAAACCACAGTTGAATTCTCCTTCGTGAAAATGAAAGTTTTCAAGTCCCAGCAAGAACTGTGCCAGTCCTTCTTAGTTTGGTGTGTCTTGTGCCAAACACATGGCCTAGCACATATTGGCACTCAATAAATAATTGTTTAATAAATAAGTGAATGGACATATTATTATCTATTTAAAAAAATCTAAACCTTTAAACCTCTTCGATGTGTGCAGGTACTATCTGTACAAATTCTTAACGAGATACCCAATATTCTTGCTGAGCTGATCCCAACTTACATTCCTTGCATTTGTTCATTCTTTCATTCATGTGCTGCTAGGTTATGCTTCATGTGCAGGGATGTGACAGTAAACAAAACAGATACATTTTCTGCCCTTGAAGAGCTCATATTCTTATGAAGGACAGACAAGAAAAAAATAATAAAAATATGCCTAGGAGGCAATGCATGAAGATAAACAGAACTGAGTAAGGAGAATATTGCTGATCACGTAAGGCCTCTCAAATAAGCAGGCATCTGAGAAAAGACATCAAGGAAATAAAGATGTAAATCATGTAAATATCACAGGGGAAAGTGTTCCAGGCAACAATTCTGAGGAGGGTGTATGCTTCACCCAAGATTATGCTGGACCTTCTGTGTCACTGTAAATATTTTGGCTTTTACTCTGGGTGAAATGAAGAATGAGTGGAGAGTTTTGTTCAGAGGACAGACGCAATCTCGCCTTTTTTATGGGATTACT
Organism: Pseudorca crassidens; assembly: GCF_039906515.1. Lineage (NCBI taxonomy): Eukaryota > Metazoa > Chordata > Mammalia > Artiodactyla > Delphinidae > Pseudorca > Pseudorca crassidens. The sequence goes on from NC_090298.1 coordinate 85,086,610, forward strand.
TTGGCTGGCTGCTGGGTTGAGAAATCATATAGGTCAGAAAAGGGTGACAGGTTGGGAGATATTTTTAAGAATTTATCTTAAAAAAATTCTTAAAATTTGACAAGGGAAAAAAGATGTTTATATAAGATTATACATCATGTTTATTGTTTTACTGTTTATTACAGCCAAAATTAGAAAAATAAAACTAAATATCCAGCAATAGAGAAATGCATTCAAATCAATACAAACCAGTAGGTAAAAATCAGGTGAAAATTTTGGTGTCGAAAAACAGAAATATTGTGACTTGATGTAACTAAATAAGATAAATTATAAAGAAGGATATAAACATGATCCTAGAGAAAAAAGCAATGGAAAAGCCTGTTTATTAAATTGTTGGAGTAGTTTTGCTCTGGCAAAATAAAATTGAAGGAGATTTTCCCTTAAGGTAAAAAAATTCTTCCGTATAATTTGTTTCATTGTATTTATTTAATTATAATACCTAGTGTATCTCATGCCTTTGGCTAAGTACTTGTGGTGATGCAAAGATGGATTAGATGTGTTCTCCATTCTCAGGGAGCTTGGAGATGAATGGTTTTCTTACTATAAATGCCTTACCAACAAATGAAATGTAATGAGTCAAAATCGGATTATGTCACCCTCCTCTACTTAGAATTTCCTCACGGTCAATATTGCCCCCAAATACTGTTCTTAGAGATTACCATACCCTTTGATATTTCCTCAATATCAATGAATCAATAAATCTTATTTATACCTCCTTTACAGCCCTTCAAAACTGACTTCTTCCATCTATATTCAGGTTAAATTTATTCTTCATTCCAGCACCCAAACCTTTAGTATAATTATTTCAATTTCATTATCTTCTGTAATCATGTTCAAGTAAGAGTTCAATAGTCAGTGATTTCCACTTCCTTTTGTTCAAAATGCACTGATGTTTGTGAATGTCATGTCTACAAAGTCATCAGTGACGCACTTTTATTCATTTTTCATCAATAAATATTTGTTGCCTGAATCTTCTAGTGACTGAATAAGAAGAGGTCCTGCAGTCATTTGCCTTATGCTTTCAGACTCTATCTACACCTCCAGGTTTTGACTCTCACACTTCTGACAGACATTATGAATACATTAAACTCAATTGTTTTGCCTACTCTACAGCCACAGTTATGCTGCATTTGAAGCTTAAGACTGTAATTGTTTTTGGTCCCCAGTCTCATTACCTTCTTACCCTTCTCAACCTCCAAATGTACGCACCATCTGTCAACTCCTAAGTACTTTCCAACAGAATCCAAAGCAGCATCCCAATATTCTCTTTCATCAGTCTCAGCAATTACATTTGTCAATTTGGGAGACTGCAATAATTTTAAGTCATATACAATCATTGTGAATTTAACAAGTAGATCAGGGAGCCAAGGGCTACTAGTTTTGCCCCTTACCTAGTTTGTATTATTCTCTTGCAAAATTCAATTTAGTCTGTTTTATTTCCACACACTTAAAATGAAATCTTCTTCATAACCTGTTTTTCTTGCTATGCTTCTTAGCTTGCTTCAGATGCATGTCTGATGTGAGCCAAGGCATCAGCTGCTTTTCAGAAATTAAATCATTAGTCCTATTGTTTTATTTTCATCTCATGTTTTTATCTAATTACATATTTGCAAAGTTAATTTCACTTTATTAATGTATTCAATATAGTCTGTGCAAATGATGTGAGATTTTCATATCTCCAGCCAATCCTCTCCTCATCCTTTCTTAAATCCTGAGGATGAGAGTAGAGGAGTGGAAACTCCCATCTTTGCCCTCCGGGCTCAACTCGTTTCCTCACTGGGCTATCGAACAGATTCACTGGGGATCTTATTTTCCCTTGCTTCTCCTCCTAGAAATCAGGGGTATAATTCATCCTGGCTTGGTGCTTTGTCAACTTTTAATAGCTCTAATTGCCTAATTATCTGCTCAGGTGCAATTATGAAACCTCCATACTGAGCTTGTTTTCAGGGGTATGCCCACTGTTACATTGCTTGAATATACAGCAGTTTGATTCTTAAACAAGGCACAGAAAATTTATCTGTGGTGATACCCATTGGATAACACATTGTTCCTTGCTTTTGAGAAGTGTGTGTCTCATCATAGTGAGTAAATGGTAGAATTGGTCAATCAAAAATTTTATCACAGATTAGCCTCTATGGAAACTTCTAAGGAAATTTGAGAATTTCCATCTTTATTTTGATTCTACAGACTTACTTGAACTTTGGCAATGTTCCCCTAACTTTCTCACAACATTCTGTGAATAGCCCATCTATGAATAAAGTGGTGTGAATAACCTTGTCCACATTTGAAAAAGAAGTAAAAGTAGACTCTTCAAATACATTCTTTAACAAACAGGTTTTAGCACTTTGTATTCAAATGGACAGTGACTGAATTTTTCCCTTTGATTTCTATTTAACTTTCATTTAAACCTATTTTCAAATTCCACTAAGCTGATTGCTACAAAAGCACTAGCTTATCAAAAATTATTGTTGATAGCATTATTTCTCAGGGTCGCATAGCTACAGGCTACGTAAAACTTGCCTCCTGATTAGAGATATGGAAATAAAGTTCTCATTTTCCCCCTAAAATGTAATTGACTAGAATGAAGTGTTCGATTTCATACCTGTTACAATGATTCATTTGGTCTGGGTCTTCTTGATTACAAGGTAATTTTCAGTTTGGGTGCCATTCTTTGAATAATTACACCCACTTATAATATTGTATCATACTTAATTAAATTAAATACTCTAGAAGTATAGTTTCCTAACTCTTCTTTAAACACATTTTGACTTACCCACAAGCCCAGTACATTTTTACACATACTGCATCTATTTAACAAATACATTCTGGATAAATGTATGATAGGAAGTGGAAAAACAGGAGGCGAGAAAGGAATATATTTATTTTCACTGAAAGTGTAGTTCATAACGGATTGTAGGGATTGATGTTAATGTGAAAATGCAGCCCCCTTCTTAAATTTTATAATAGCTTATTTTTTCAAAGTGCTTTACAGCTACTAATCATTTCAATCCAATTTTATAACATGTACCTTTGCAACTACCAAATACATGAAAGCAGAATCAGAGAGGGAGCTATTGCTGGACCCAGGCTAATGTGCCACTACCTACTTGATGGCATAGAATTCTGACTGTGTAGCTAGGGTAGCTCCACAGCATAATCAGGGCTTCCTTGATGGTTATATTAGTTTTCTCTTGCTGCATAACAAATTTATCACAACCTCAGCAGTTAAAATAGCACCCACTTTTTTATCTCACTGTTTGTTTGGCTCAGGAGTCTGAGTTTGGGTTTAGCTGGGCTCTCTGCTCAGGGTCTCCCAAGGTTGCAATAAAGATACCATCCTTTCTGAAGTATGGAGCCCTCATTTGCGCTCACATAGTTTTGGGCAGAATTTAGTTCCTTGTGGCTCTAGGACTGAGGCTCTTTAGCTCCTATAGGCTGTCCATTGTGCTCTCCTACGTGGCTTTCTCCATAAGTAGTTCACATCATAGCTATTTGCTTCTTTAAGGCTAGAAGGAAAACATCTCTGCTGCTTTGAGTCTCTCCCTTCAGAGAAGGTCTGGATCCGTTTTTTGTGTGTGTGGTACGCGGGCCTCTCATTGTTGTGGCCTCTCCCATTGCGGAGCCCAGACTCCGGACGCGCAGGCCCAGCAGCCATGGCTCACGGGCCCAGCCGCTCCGCGGCATGTGGGATCTTCCCGGACCGGGGCACGAACCCGTGTCCCCTGCATCGGCAGGTGGACTCTCAACCACTGCGCCACCAGGGAAGCCCTGGATCCTTTTTTAAAGGACTCATCTGATTAGACTAGGCTGATCCAGGATAATCTCCCTTTTGATTCGCTCAAAGTCAACATATTAGCGAATTTAATTACATCTGCAAAATCCCTTCACCTTTGCCATATTCTATTGTTTAGAAGAAAGTCACAGATTCTATCTGCATTCAAAGAAAAGGGATTGTACAGAGGTGTGGATAACGGGATAGAAATCACAGGGACCATCTTAGAATTCTGCCTACCACAGTGGGATTAGAACTGAACCAATTCTCTGTTCACCTTGATTTCTGATCATTACTCCTCATAATTTTCTACTCAGTGCATTCAAAGCTATTAAGTTGTTGAAACTTTCTATAAGCAAGTTGTGATGCGTACTCTAGGGATACAAAAATGAGAAGATCCCAATTCACACTTTAAAAGGAATCTGTTTAGTAAAGAAGAGAGAGAGCAAACACCATCCTTCAAAATGTAATATAACTCAAACTGTGCTCCATTATCAAGGCTCAAAAATAGTATTGTAAAAATTATGAGGAGAGAGGTGATATCAGATTGAACAATGTGTGGATCACTTCATAAATTACATGTAACCATTGGCATATAGATAGTTGCTACCTTAAGTTTCCATAACTAAACAGAACAGGAGACAAAGCATGGACTTAAAAAGATCCATCTTTAGTGACTAGATAATATAAGGAGGAAGATTTTAGTTTATTAGCCACTTTATCTGAGTAAGAAAGAACTGCCAATCAGAGATGTCTGTAAATGGAAATGCACATACTGAGGAGCAATAAATTTGATTTCTTGAAATTAGTCATAGGACTGAATCCCCACTTCTCAGTAATGATAAACACAAAGATTTCTTAATGAGATTATGTTTTAATTTGCTATACATAGAATTCTTTCCCACACATTTTGTGAATTTGATATTGTAGGGAAAAAAATCTGTTCTAATCGTTTTTACTATTCTGTACATTTTAATTATATTTTTATTTTATTCTAATACTCCTTTAAATTTAAAAGACTGATTCTATTTTTCTATCTAGGAAAATGGATCTATAAACACTCAAAGTGTGTGCATTTTGAACAACCACAGTAACCGAGATATGGAATCATGGAGAGGGAAAAGGTTTTTAAAATAACCTATGAAGACACTGTAGTCTTTCAGATCAGATTATTTTTCTTACCTTTTTCTACAACATCTTGGAAAATTTTCAGTTTAATAGATACATATTTTATTTTAAATAAATTAAAATAAAGTTAAAGGATAATTTTAGAAAAGCGTAAATATTTCTAACTATAAGAATTAGAAGTTGTACATAAATAATTATCTAATATAAGCAGTTAGCCTATTTAGAAATTATTCTACCTTGTCATTGCTGGTGCCTCCTTGACTCACAAAACTCTTCATATCTGAAAAATGATTGTCCATAACTACTCTTCATTTTAGGTCATGATATGAGGGGAAATACTGCATAGAGTGGGATCTTACAGCTGTCCCCTCAAGCATTTATGAGTTACACATTTACTAAATATGGAACAGAACTCTTAGCACCCCTTGCTTTAATTTATTTTTTTCAATGTCATGCTGCTTGTAATTTTGAATAACTGCTTTTACCTGCTGCGAGGAACAGTAACCACTGAACATTGCGTTTTTGCTCAAATCCTATTTGTTGTTATGGAAACAGCATCTCTATTAAGCTTCCTGCTGCACAACGGCTGTAGAACATGTTACTTAAAATGTTCATCAGCAAAGAAAGGGGGGAAAGTAAATTCAAACAATACGTGACTATTTCTGTTATATGACATGAAGATGTTTGAAATATAAAATGTAAATAATGATGACTGGACAACTTCATTATACCAAATCAATGCATTGAATACGACAGGGACTACTGTGTAGGTATGCAGATTAAAAGGGAAAAGCATGATGGGTTATTCAATTTTATAGAGTTCAAAATGGTTTTGAGTTTATAGAATAAGAGGTTTTTCGATTTGATGGTTTCATGAGAGATGAAACACGGAGTTCACCTAGGTAGAAAGCTGGATTAGATTGTCTGTTATTCTATAGAATGCTCTTCCTACACAAAATGCACTTGTATTTAAGCAACACAATTACATGGCATTCATCTGTTTCAAAATATGACAATGGATTTGTCTTAATTTATTTATATAATTACACATCTCAGATACTTATATACATTTGTGTTTATAACCCAATGGACTTTCTTGGCTACACTTCAGTATTTCAGCACTGTATAATATTTAAATGAGAAGGAGAAACATAAAATAAGAGCCCGATTCCTATGACGCAAAACTTTTATCCTTCCATCCCCTGTTCCTGTGGACTAATTCTAAGAATGAAACATGGTTACACACATAATTGAGTGTCAATGTCATGTCTAACAGAGGGAGCACACAAAGCTCTTTGGGGTAAAGTCTTAAGTTTTGTAACAACATGCATGTAATGGAAGCCACCAATCCTTTGCCATTTATAATGTCTGCGGTAGACAATGTGCCATATCTTTTACAGACATCATATAGTCTCTTATAAACATAGTGAGATTGGTAATCTGGAAGTTGTCCCTATTTTACAGATGAAGAAACAAATGCCTGAACAGAAACAACTTTCTCAAAGTCACCAGCTGAGGAGTGACAGAGCTGAGTTTTTTTCCTAAGATCTCTGTTTCTCTAAATACCATTTTCTAAGAACATTTAAGGCAACATTTCTATACGAGAGACACTCAGTTATCTAAACCTAACTATTTTTGTGGGGGAGGTGGAGGGAACTAGATTTTTCAGAAAATGGCTTCAGTTGCATTTGTCATGTGTATAAAGTTGTGTCTGCACATACAAACGGAAAAGAAATAGCCTGACCCACTCATTTACTTAATTGTAACTACGAAGAGATTTTGAAATATTGAACAAAATTAAAGTGAATTTTGGCTCTACCTTTTTTATTTAAATAACTATTTTTTCCTAGGTTGGTGTGCAAATGTTTGCATGCATGTCTCTATAGATGTGTATATATGTATGTGTGAATAAGATTGTTTAAGGCAGCAACTAGGATCAGAAATAATTTTAAAAAGCAAAAACAAGGAAAACTTGTATTTCTAAATATCACAGAGAACTTATGTGTGTGTGTGTGTGTGTATATATATATATATATATATATATATATATACACACATTCCTGATATGAACAGCACCTATCAACTGGAATACTAAGTATTATGGGACATGTCATACGATATTGAATATAACCTATAAAAGCTTGATGGAACTTTTTGTTACCTACCCTTTAAAATATTTTATAAGGTGTTTCAGGTTTTTAAAAGATAAAACAATTATATAATTGCATAGTATTTTTAAATAGAGCAGTTTCAATTATGCCATTCTTATAATTAATTGGTAAATTGTTATTATTAAGCCTACTGAATATACCTGGACTTTACAAAAAAATCACCTTGTTTGCAGTGACAGTCTTTGGTCGCATAGAAATTATGGCCATCTTTTCACATGAAAAAAATACAAATTTCTCAGAAATAGTTCCTAAAACTGTAATTTTTATGATCATTGGAAAGTGATTCTAAATGATACCTAAAACAAAAGCTCCCTGCTGAGTAAATATGCTGAAACTATACCCCAAACTATACTTCAGAGTATATTCTGATTTCTTATACACCGATAACATTTGTACAAGGAACAGACGGCAAATCAGTACTAAATGGAAGGGGTATAAAAATGGGGAAGGAAAACTGTGTTCTTACTGTTCATAGTTGCCTCTCATAGAATTTACACTTAGAAAACTTGTCAAAATATGATTTATTTTTATTTAAAAAGCAATGGCAATAACAACAGGAGGTGAAGTGAACACTTGTGATGTACCTTCCACCCCTCACCCCCCCAACCAGATTCCTCTTGAGGGCTGAAGGACTTATTTATCCAGCTCCTGAGAATTCTGTTGGATGACCAGCCTGCAACACCTTATCCTAGGCAAGAAAGAGTTGCCTAATCTAAGGTCATGACCCTTTCCCAGGACACTCTGTGTCTAATAACTAGTCAGTGCAGGAGTATAGAGGCACAGCCCTCTTGCTGCAATGCGGGACAACCCTGAAGGCCATCCCAGCTTCAGAGCCCCTTGTGGAGTTAGTTGAGGTCATGGTTGAAACTGCATCAGAGCCCAACTTCTACAGAATCTATTTCCTCAGACATCTAACTTGCAACAAGAACTAACGTTTATTAAGCCCATAATATATACTAGTTGTTTTTTTAAGTTTTTACCTGTATTAATTCATATCTTCTTCTCCACACAATTAACATCTGATTTTTGAGATGAGAAAATTAAAGCACAGAGAAATTAAATAACTGGCCTGAGAAGTTGCAGCTGCAAAAATGTAGATTGGGTATCTGAAAGTCTGATTTCAGAATGTATGTTCTTATACACCAGGCTATACCAAATAAACTATTTGTGAGTTTATTACACTCCACATATTTCACTTTCATTTGCATTCTTTCAATATATAGTGCTGAATTATAAGTGGTGAAAGATGGCTACATAGCAAGTATAGTTTATGAAACAAAGTAAATATTAAATACATTAAGGAAAATATTTAATATTGTGTCTTAAAAATGGATAATCATACTGTAGGTCCACATTTAAACAAATATAACACTTTCAATATAGTCAAGTACTAATGTGGCTAGCAAAATTGGATGGAGGTCACACATCAATGTAGAATCCTTGAGGAAATCTTCACAGAATGGAATAGAATTGATAACATCTTTGAAGGATTAGTAGGATTCGAGTAGAGAGTAGAGAAGCAGGAGGTGTTTTTGATGTGGGAAACAGTGTTGGCAAGTAGAATCCAATCTGCACGGATTTGGATTTTATACAAGATGCTGCCTTTCATTGTTAGATATAGGAGGAGAGTAAACACACACAAACACACATGTACACACACACGTATGCAAACATATGCACCACATACAAGGAAAGACGTGTAACTGAGTAGGGAGAAGGTGCATTAAATGGCACATTATCATCTACATGAAGAATATGTGTGACCAAATATGCTAAAGTACATTAGAGCAATGATGAGATTGTTGCATAAAGAAAGAACCTAGATATAGTTAATATTTATAAATGCCTTGCTATACTTTTCTGATTTTCTATAGTGAATTGTGTAGCCAGCAAATATGAGGGAAAACACATCTCCTTAAGCCTTCTTTATTGTTTAGTTTATGTAATAGTTTGAACACTTAATATTAGCTTTCTGTTTGTATATATTAATGTGGTAACAATCTTAGAAATATTCTTTTTTCTGTCATATATTTTATATATGATACATCTATTTATGTAATTTCATCATCAGTACATGCTTTATTAATTTATAAATTTCAGTGTCACACAGAAACTTGTCTGGTTTTAAACAATTTTAAAACTAAAGTTTCAAAATGAGGACTCATCAGAATAAGCTAGAAAAACATGTCTTAATTGTTTTCCCAGATTAATACTCTCTTGTTATAATTAATACAGGCTAAAAAAGATTAGGAAGTCTATATTATATAAATATTTATTCATCTCCAATATACCAATGTGCATGGGGGTATGGAATGCAACATTCCCTACTAGTTTGAACACAGGAATTTTAATCATTGGGTTTTTTAATGGATTAGCGTTCTGTGGAATACAATTTGGGACACCCAGTTTTAATTCATATTTGATTATCTGTTGTGCTTGTTAAAAATATATAAATATTTTGTTGTATGTGCTTTGGAAGAGGAGTGGTTTGATAAGCAAAATTCTGCTTTGTTCATCATTTCACTTGGCTAGATGTTTACATATACCACCCCCCCCCCCCCCACACACACACACACACACAAGGGGTTATGGTTTAGCTTGGAATCAGTAACAATTTGTTCAATTTTATTAATTGATTTATAGTTTTTATTGGTTCTAGTCTTTGCTTTTACTGAGTTGCAATTATTATCACATAAGATTTTACATGGAGAAAATCAAATAACATCCTCTTCCTCCTTGCTGCTGAAGCAAAGATTTAACAGCTTCCGAATGTAAATCAAGCCACACCAACATCTAAAATGCAGTCTTCCCATTCCTGATCCAAGCTGCTCATACAAGTTTTTACAGGTCCCACCCCCACTTCCTGGAACTTGTTACAAATGCTCCATCCTTGGCATTGCCTCACTAACACGTACTTGGATCAGAGTGGAGGGGAGCCTAAGACTCTGTATTTTAATCATCTATCCAAAGAAGTTATGCTCACTGAAGTTTTAGAATAGGGACTTGAGCCAATTTAAGTATTGTGGGAGGAAACAAATGCAGTGAAAAAGCTAGGTTGGGTGTATGGATGGGATGGGACAGGAAGAACAGTTGTTTCTCCTGGGTTGTTTCCAAATTGGTGGCATTTTTAGACAATGAGAGAGATAAAGTATGTAGTGAGAGGGAGGTGCCCTTTTTTATGCTTTCTCTACAGCCTCCATCTGACTTCGTGTTCTGCGTGGCTGCCGGTAGTAAAGTAGAACACCTCAGTTGATGCTATGACAGAGGCGTGTGACTTGAAAGAGCAGTTCATTAGTTCTCACATCATAATAATGATAGAGGTTTTCAGATATTATTATTACTTTATTTCTCCCTTATCTTTTTCTGCCTCCTTTGTTTCACCTCTGTTTTGCTTTGTAGTAACTTCTCAAATACATTCATGTAGGGGGAGGGGGGAAGGGAGATAAAAGGAGATACATTTAATAAACAGAATTTAATCCAAACGCATGCCTTCACGTCCCATGCACACTTCTAAACTTCACTTACATGTATTTAATTTGTGGTTAAGGACATAGTCCTGTATTTATAAACAAATACAAGGATCTTTTGCTCTATTTCCATAGACTTGATATAAATTAATTGGATTAAATTAATTAATTTAATAAGCCCTATTGTTCTGAGCAAAGCCTGAGATCTTTTATTCAAATCATCTATAGTGGCCTCAAACCTACCCTTCGAAATGAACCTTTTTTCTTTTTGAAGCCTGGATGCCAGCCATGGATGCAATGTAAGTTAATGCCAAGAGAGATCGTTTAAGTGCGGTTATTAAGGAGACTATGATTGATGGAGTTTGTAGCTGGTAATGTGATTCCCCTTTGGCTGCTCAGTGAACATCGGCAACAGATCAATATCTCATCTGCATGAGATTACAGCCACTTTTGACAAGCAGTGAAAAGAGAATTAAAAAAAAAAACATATTTGGCCAAAAATCATGATGGCTATTCCAGTTTAAAAGGTAATGCAAATAAATAACTCCTTTCTTAGAGAAAAATGATCTGATAGGAATTTTTTTGTTGTTGTATTTTGTTCAGCATTGATCAGACTGATTTCTTTTTACCCCTCTCGTTCAATTTTTCTATTTTAAACAAGATAGATTTTTAACATGAGCATATAGAAAACTGACTCTGTCTACACACTAAAAGAAATCACAGTGGGTTTGACAAAAACTTTAAAGTTTTTTTCCATCTAGGATGATCCCAAGTGTTTAAATAATTTAGAAAGCTTGAAGGACTATCAAGAGTGTAGATATTCACTTTTAACTGTTTCTCTTGCATTTACTGGTTGAATTATGCTATGAATTTAAACCTGAATGATTCTGTTTTCTCCCTCGGTGGTCTCTACTCTGCTCTTAGTCTATGAACCCTCTAATCCAGCACCAGCACACCTCATTCCATCATAAAGTTAGGTTCTCTGGTGACTTGTCTACTCCTTCACCCTGCTCTGGACCTTTCCTGAATTGCTGGAAAGCAAGATCTTAGCATTTATTCCTACATAGCCTATGTCAAACTGCTTTTAACGTACAGAGTACTGTCGTGTTCCAACTAAATACTCCCCTTCAACAGTAGTGTCCTTCCACTGCTTCTAAAGTGGACCTGAAGGATAACCAAGGGAGCGTGTGTACTACCAGGCTCTTTGACAAAAGGAAGTTTAAGTGCAACCACATAAAGAATTGAAAGCTCTGAGGAGTGTGCCACCAAGCCCTTGAACTAAGGAGGATTTGTATACGTACAGTGATTTAAAGTCTTTTATTAAAAATAAGTTAAGATTTTTATTTAGATTAGATTTTAAGTAATGCATCACAAACTAATTTTCAAAGGTGGTAAATTATTCCTCTCCATGAAAATTTCATTGAATCATCTTTCTGTGCTGTAGTATCTTCTGCCCTGGCTCAAGTTTTTATTCAGTTTTATTCAATTATGCAAGCTATTTATTTTGATGTAATAAGCTCCTAAAGTCCTGGAAAAACAAGTAGAATTGAAAAGAAGAGATTATAAAGGTGTAAAACTTAATAGAAATAAAATTCAAAGCAAGATCAGAAAATCCGATTTACTTATTAATATGGAATAATTTTCAAACTGAGTTTTAAAATATCATAATGATGTTCTAAGTTAGATTCACATTCAAACAATATGAACGTTTAAATTTTCTTTGAAAATTGATTTTATATATATGCAGATATTCATACTAATATCTGTGGACATATGGAGATATAGATAAATATATAGATACATAGATAGATTCGTATTCCTTTCAAAAGATTCAGTAACCCAGCAGTAAACAGGTCTTGTAACTTGTACTGTGTCCTCTGGAAATCTAACTCAGACTGAGATTTGCAAATTGAGATTTAGGATTGCTTATTAATATGCCTGTCCTTGAATGTTAATGGCATGCGTGCAAAGATGCCTTGCTGAGGAAAAAACATCAAACAATGGAACCTGCCCTTTGAGACTGACCAGCTAGTTTTGATAGGCTTTAACAAAAACAGTTCAAAATTAATCATATCTTTCTGTGTATCGCTGTTAAGGTTTTAGTTATTCTTTTTCTTCTTTTATTGTAATGGAATGGGGAGGGGGATCATAGTGTAATGGGGTCCACATGTATTTTGCAAATTCTCTGAGGAGTAAAATCATTTGTAACCTATAAGGCATTCATCTAAAGCAAGTGAAAATGAGCCACACTTGTCAAGAATTAGAGAACTGAATGTTCCTTTAAAATCACTCTTTCTTAAGCATAGGAGTTTTGCTTTTAAGAATTTACTTCTCGTCTCACTTCTGAGGATCCTGTACCACTTCCTCGTTTAGACTCAGAAACCTAATGAGCAATTCTATTGATAGGGCTTCTTTAACTCTGATTTTTTGAGTTTATATTCTTTTATATTTGACCTAATCCTCTGAGCGGACCCTGTAGTTTTAAATACATTTCCCGTGGGAAATTAAACACCTATCGATTTTAATTCTTTTCTTTAGGAAAATGACTTCTAAGAAAAATTTATCCTCTCTAATGTGGAAAAAGAAAAGAACAAAAAGTACTGAAACAGTTTTTGGCTCACATAACAGCACTTGTTTTTAGACTGACTGTAATATGTGTCAAAAGTCAAATTCTGTAGTTAGTGTCATATATATATTTTTTGCTATTGTTGCTGTTGTTTCTTCATTTACACTGAATTCTACTAAAACCAAATTGAAGCTGTTTGATATATTATGGTTCCAATGGCAAATATTGAATATTATGATAATTCCTTTCTAAACTAAACTTTGAAATAACATTTATTTCTGTTCTCTAAGAGTCACTGCCATGTTAATTAGTAATTGTACGATACCCATTTTCTCCATAAATCTTGCAGTAAGCTTTGAGCAAAAAGCTATGCAAGTCTGACATCAGAATGCTTATATTCTGTCAATACCACTTCACCAATTCTGAAAGAAGTGTTTTTAGTAAGAATATTTGAGAACAGTTGAAACTTTTAAAGAACTGACTGCAAAACATGCATTACCTCTGCTTTTGTATGATAATATTACCCATCCTCTCTTATCTGTTACCTGTCCCTATTATGCTGGTTCACCTTAAATTATAATACTAAGCTAAAAAAATTTAAACATCTGCTTTCAGATAGGAAATTTATTCTGTCCTACAACATACTTTCCCATGACAACTACACAGCCAGACAAGCTAAACAAGATAAATAATTTTAACCTAAGAGTTTCCCCTGCCAACTGAGACAATGTTAAAAGCAGCCTCCCTTCCTGAGTATCTCACCCTCTCCCAGGATGCACTGGACTTAGTAGCTGTGAACGACCCAAACTTATAGGTCAGTAGTTGGCTTTGAGGCTCTACATCAATGCTTCTCAAATCATCTCTAGTGAAGGAACACTTTTTCCCCCTCATCTCAGAAACCAATATTCTTGTAAGATATAACAAAAATGAATTACTAGAAAAATGTTCCTATACTTGGATGTCACAGAAACATCAAATTGATGTAAAGGTTTCTAAATGCTATGAAAGTCATTCCTTTATGGAGGCTGGTATCTGTTAAGAGTGTTTGAGCCCTTTCATCATTGTGTAAAGAGTGTACCCACTGGCAGGCTATTGAGGGCCCCGACTATTGTTTGGGGAAGTGTGGAAAGATGTGTTTCCAGAGTTCTCTCTTTATTACACCAATGAGTAGAGAAATAGCAAGTGATTCCTCTTTAGCAGATACAGGGACCAGAGAAGATTATTGTTCCTTTTGTGTTTAGTTCTCATTTCCTTAGGAGGTATAATAAAACAAAGACAATAATGATGATGATGATGACAGTGAGAAGAAGAAGGCAAAGGGGGAAGAAGAAGAGGAAGAGGAGGAGATAGTGGCTGCCAGTGCTGGATACACTTCTATTGATTCTACTCCTGTCCTGTAACTTTAGGAGGATTACTGCAGGGCTAATTACAGTGGCAATGGCACTTTACTTCTTTTGCACCGAGAAGTCTGCTTTCTCATTTGTCCTGTAGAAACCCTTAAAAACCCAAATGGAGACAACTAGAGCAAATATTGAGACAGCAATCCATTAGTAGTTTTCACAGCACTGACTCCAAGAATTTAAGACACATGAGAATCCTGGCAAAGCTCTTTGGCCAGTCTTTCATAAAAATCGGCTTTAGGGCACACTTATTACTCTGCACCATTTCTTTTTTCGTTTGCTTGAGAGTGACCACGTGTATTCATGGCAACCTTGATAAGGTTGCTACCTACAAATTTCTCAAATTCAACTAAGGTAAATGCAAAACCACTATCAGAAATGATACTACCTGGCAATCTGTATTCTACAAATAACTAGCAAGGACTGTGGTGACCAGAGATGGCTGTGAGACGGAATTTGGAGCACTCAAGCCATTTTGAGGAATCACTATCAGTAGCTACTTCATACTATGAAGTTCATCCTCAATACCTCAGAAGACTGCCATTTTTGAACATGACTTAAATTTGTTTCAGCAAGTGCTTTTTCAAAAAAACGTAGTAGAATTCAGTAGATCAGAAAGAATTAAACCCCCTGCCTTATTTTGAGGACAGGTGACTCACACACTGCAATCTGTGCGGTTGAATACTAGGAACTCTGATAGAACAAAGTTAGAAGGAAGTTTCACTTCCTGGTTCTTACCAGCTTCTTAGAAATCTGATGTATTGAGCCTGTATGCCACTTCCTGAAAATTTCTCAAAGGTTATTCTATGTTTAGCTTATTATTAGAGTTTTATTAAATTATGATACATTTTCTGGGTCTATCAAATCTTCTGTTAAATTTCCAGGACAAGGATTATTAGTTGAAAATCTAAACTTTATGTACTGGCCTTCACTGACGCTTGGACAAAATATCCTACTCCACTTATCTCAGTTTTCTTATACTATGAATTGGAATAATAATACTGCTTACATCAAACATATCATACCCTTCCTAAGAAAATTATACACCACCCCCTTACAGCAGAATCTGACATTTTCTCCAGGAAGCATCCATTGTGTTGTTGATAATAGTAGCAATAGTATGATTTCATCCTTTCAAGAAACAATTCTGAGAAACAGCTTCAAGAGAAATGGCATGATAAAGTAGCTTTCCTGATTATTTGTACACCACAAAGTTGGCACATCTTGAGTTCAGGGTCATTCATTAGTATTGTTGGGAATACTGCAGGTTCTAGAAACATCTATCCTTGGACCCTTTGAAGAAGACACGACTGCTAGAAATCATGGTTTTAATGTGAGTATGGTTTAGTGGTTAATAGGAAAGACTTAAGAGCCAGATTTACTGAGGTTCAAATCCCAGCTGTGCTGCTTACTAGCCCTGTGAGCTTGAGTAAGTTTAACTTCTCAGGGTCTCTGTTTCCTCATCTGTAAAATAATAGCAAGAGTTGCTACCTTATAGGGTTGTGTGAGGATCAAGTAAGTCAATACATGCAAAGAGAAAGCACCATGGAAGTTACTGTTGCTAAGGTCAAGGTATCATGCAATTTGGAGTGTTTTAATAGTTACTAAGCTGTGTTCTCAATTTCATTTATACAGATATTTTCAAGACAGTTTAGTACTCTGGCAGAACATGCACCACACATCCTTGAAATTAAAAGCAGATGTGCATTGCACATTCCTGTAAATGACAGCAGAACACATTTATTTCCACAAGCTAAGTAGAGCCATTATAGAAGCCAAGTTACATTTGATCTTATCTAAAGATATTTTATAAATAACCTTATGTACTTTATTTATTTATTAGTAACTTTATTTTATTTATTTATTTTTGGCTGCGTTGGGTCTTCGTTGCTGTGCGCGGACTTCCTCTAGTGGTGGCGAGCAGCGGCTACTCTTCGTTGCAGTGCACGGGCTTCTCATTGTGGAGGCTTCTCTTGTTGCGGAGCACGGGCTTTAGGTGTGTGGGCTTCAGTAGTGGTGGCTCGCGGGGTCTAGAGCGCAGGCTCAGTAGTTGTGGCACATGGGCTTAGTTGCTCTGCGACATGTGGGATCTTCCTGGACCAGGGCTTGAGCCCACATCTCCTGCATTGGCAGGCAGATTCTTAACCATTGCACCACCAGGGAAGCTCGATAACCTTATGTACTTTAAACTATTGTGTTCACAATACTGTAGAGAACTCCTTACTCTAGCATATATAAATATTATAAATGGAATCCACTCTTCAGTTTCGGAATCTGAGTTTTACTGCCTGAAGCCTTTCCCTGGATAATTTTAAGTCAGCTTTTCATCAAGGATTTTAAAGAATCATGTGTGTGTGTGTGTGTGTGTGTGTGTGTGTGAATTACAGAGGCATGGGAATCCCAAATTATGTATTCCAAAATCCCCCCAAATTTATCGTTCAGCCAGGTGGCTCAGCTCCCCAATTTAAGCAGCAATGTGTTCAGCAGTGTTGAAATCTCTGAACTATTACAAATGAGGTAGTGAGAAGTGTGTTTGCAGTAAATGCACAGGCTTATTAAAGGTCTTTGTCTTAGGTGAGACAGTAAGAGGGAGAAATCTTTCTATGGCACAAATGTAGGAAAAAAATTATCAGAACGTACATGATCCTATAACATCGTCTTTACTTTGTTAACTTCAAAATTAATGAAAGTTGCTTAGCATAAAAATAAAAGAAAACAAATGAAATGGTGTCAAATTGCAATAAACTCCAAGCCCTTTTGGCCACTGGTAAATGTTAGTATTGATAGGAAGTTTTCTTCAGTTTCTTTCCATAGTTCTTAGAAATTTACATTTCTTAGATACTTTACATTATATGCTGGGGTCCAGCTTCCTTTTAAAAAACAATCTTATCCTCATCATTAAAAGATTTAGATTTGACAGTTGAAGAAATAGGTAATTTATATTTTAATTACTAATTTTCACTTTGACCAAATCTACGTTGAACCATTTTTTTAGTCTTGTAATATACAACAAGAATAAAATAAAAATGACCACACACACACAAGAAAATATTCCTTGACATGAGACATCTGCTCTAATATCATTTAGGCTCTGGTCACACAGAGAAGTTATTCTGGTCATTTCTGATACAAAGTAGGAATGAGGTGATGAAGAGGCAGAAATATAAGATAAAATGGTGGAAATGTGTAGTTATAGAAAAACAGCCCAAACATGATTAGCTAGATTCGTTTCACTTCAAACACACTGATCTAAAACAACAGTGTTACTTTAGTTTCAGTTCAAATGTTTAGAATGTTTGGACTATATGTAACTTTTATTCAGTTTTCCTTGTTAAAGAAAATAGAGGAGATATTGTAATTCAGTGTTTATCAGAAATTCAGTGCTTTCTTGCTTTGGAATCTTCACATATAATATCTAAAAAAAATATCATTAATCATTTCTATATTTATTTATGCCTATGCTGGAAACAGAAAAAAATCATCTTATAACATCAAAGTACTCTGTGGTTTTTAGAACGTTATATTTGAAGGAAACTGAGTTGTGAACAATTTGGTTCTCATTTTTGAAATACCATTGCATAAGCAGCTTTGCCTGGTAACTAATACAATTGTACTTACATTCCACTTCCTTTCACTTTATATATTCTAGACAGGTCTAGGTGGTAGTCTGTTTTTCTGCAAGATAAAATGAATCTGAAGGAATGTGCAAGATATTTGAAGTTTGAATAGTAAATTTGGATGATCAGTTTTAGTGATTGTAAAAAGCATCTTAGAGAAAAATGTGCGTGAAAATGAAGGAAATGGTAAACACTTTAAAGGACTTAGTAGTAACACATTAAAAGATTTGGGTTCTATAGAAAACATTCTTTTATATCCACAGCTCAGTTATGGCAGCAAATAAGAATATATAAGTATGGCCAGACTTAAATGAATGTTTCAGCTGCTTAGATATTTCATGGTTATAATTAATTTATATTGTTTTGAGATGAAAGACAAAATTAACATATCATTTTATGCCTGCTTCTCAGACAATAATATAGAGATATATTGCAGGAAAGAAATGAAGAATCAAAGCACAAAATCTGAAAAAAGATGTGGGTGAGTCATATCACCCAAGCTCCCGAAATTGATTTAATAGAAATCTTGGCTATATCAGATGGATGTAACAGACAGAGAAAACTAATTTGCCTGTGTGAGGTCAAAGTTCTAAGTTGTTTTGAGTTTTGGTTTCCATATCTGTAAAATGGGAATAAAGATAATTCCTATATCCTAAGATTATTGTAAGGATTGCACGAATTAATGTGTAAAGAATGATTACCTTGTTTATTGAGGCACAATAAATATGATATATTGTGTTTCTCTTTCCCAGACCCAGTAGATCAATCATAGTAACAATTACAGAAAGACATCTATTGCTCTACCACTAGTACCATCATAGTCTTTGGAATCCTAAACTCCAGATACTTTTTCTCTTGTCCAGGTTTTTCTTTTTTTTTTTTTTACGTGTTTGAAACTTATAGCACTTCGTTAACACTTGAAATGACTCAGGGACGCTGTCTAAAGAGCTACTGCTCGTGACTGCCAAAATTTCTCCATGTGCTTCCACATCCTTACCTGCTCCCATATCCATCAGTTTTATGCCCCCTGCTCAGTCTACCCTCTTTTAAGAGTTACCATGAAATAAAACATCTGAATAGTTGTTTTCAGTCCACCACAAATATGCATGCTCTACTCTTCTGTTGCTTCTCTCTGCACATAAAACTCTGACGTGTTCAGCTTGATTTGAGCCTCCTCTATCTAAAAACCTAACATCAGTTCTGAGAATGAGCTAAAATCATGAATTTCAGTAGAAGTGTTTGAAATATGAGCCATATGTATTTTTCTGTAATCAAACTTCAACCTGATTTTTGCTCCCCAGTGCACCTGCAGAGCCCATCACACATCCTTTACAATGTTTCTTCCCATTCAGGTATGTGGTCTGAGAATTTAAGTGCAGATTTCTTGGGACGGGGAGTCCCAGTTTCAGGAGCAGCCACTGCTCTCAAGCGTCCAGGCATCATCCCTCCAGTATTGGCTTCCCCCAGCCCTCAGCAATTAGAATCTCAGCAAACATACATATTACAGCTTTGACTCTGGCTCAGTATTCCCACTACAGAGCAACTATTAATTAATCAAATTTTAGAGATTAAAAACTAAAATATATGCAAAACTTAATATGCATGGTTTGTGGTTTTAAAGTTTTTCTTGTAAATGAAGAAAGGTGGATTATATAATTAATTTAAGACTGGGGAATTATGATTGCATAAAGGAAGGAGGAAAAGGAAGCAAAGGAGAAAGGGCCTGACTAGGTAGGAAGTGAGGCATGAGGGGTAGGAGTTCTGAGGGGAAGTGGAGGAATCTGCTGGTCTCAGGGGCACTGAGGAACAAATGAGATGCAATTAAGAGTATAAGATAAAAAATGTGGTTTGATATATCGGAATACCATCAGTTTTTTTCCTTCCATTTTCATTGAGCTATAATTATCTCAATATAATATAGAGCACTTTATAAGCTTAAGGTGTACAGCATAATGATATGACTTAATACCACATGAAATGATTACCACAATAAATTGAGTGAACATCTATCATCTCAAATAGATGCAAAATAAAAGAAAAAATATTTTTTCCTTGTGATGAGAACTCTTGGGGTTTACTCTCTTGACAACTTTCATATACAACACAGAACAGTGTTCATTGTATTAATCATGTTGTATATTATATCCCCAGTATTAATTTATCTTATAACTGGAAGTTTGTACCTTTTGACCACCTTTGTCACCATATAGAGATATTACATTATTATTGACTATATTCCCCACACTATACATATACTTCATCACTGTGACTCATTTATTTTGTAAGTGGAAGTCTGTACCTCTTAATCTCCCTCACCTATTTCACTCACCCCCTCCATCCCCTCCCATCTTTTCAAATTAGCATTCTTTTCCCTTGAGAAAAATACCCAGAAGTGGAATTACTGGATCGTACAGTAGTTCTATTTTTAATTTTTGAGTAACCTCTCTACTGTTTTCCATAGTAGCTGCACCAATTTTCATTTGCTCCAACAGTGCACAAGGGTTCCATTTTCTCTACATCCTTGTCAACACTTGTTATTTGTTGGTTTTTTGATAGTAGTCCTTCTGACAAGTGTGAGGTGATATCTTATTCTGGTTTTGATTTGCATTTCCCTAATGATTAGTGACTTGAGCATCTTTTTATGTGTCTGTTAGCCATCTGTGTATCTTTGGAAAAATGTCTATTCAGGTCTTCTGCCCATTTTTTAATTGGATTGTTTTTTCGATGTTGA